>NC_072833.1:15156666-15473333 GCF_027744805.1 Dunckerocampus dactyliophorus | reverse complement strand
ATGCTTTCAAACGTGAAGCAAGATGTGTGTGACTCACTGACTTAATGACAACAAATATAAAAATCTAGTTTAAAAACAGGTTGAACAATTTGTCGCAGAGTTGCTTTGTCACGCTCACCATCAGTTTCTTTCTCGTCCTTTGCGTCTCTCCATCTTTCTCCCACACAATCACCCTTCCCCGCTCGTGGGCGGGCAGAGAGCAGGAGCACATGCACGCCAAGAAAGGAGAACTTCCGGCGTCCAAGAAAATCACGGTGTGGGATGAAAGCCAAACTCTATCTTTTCTATAATTTAAAAAAAACAATGGGAGTTTCTCAACATCGATTTTGCTCGCACAGAATTCTGTAAAAATGACTCATTGCATGATGACCTTTGACCCAGTTGCTGCGTCAGGTATAATTTGACCCAGAAGCACCCACAGTCATTTGTGCTTAAAGGAAAATGATGGGGGATATAATGTACCACAGAAGACATTGTTGACGGTGTTTTTTCTAAAATACAGTTGTCCCTACTGTAACTGCAACACTCCCTCATTCTATCGCGGTTCTTCAAAAATGTCTGTAATTAATAAATAAAGGATCACTGTTTCGTGGTTGACTATGGCCTATTATTAGTCAAAAATATTGAAAGACAAGTTATACAGTATATATCCTTGTCAATAGTCCGTAATGTTATATTGATGAGACATGACATTATATTATATTACCTTCACACCGCATGTAGTCAGCCATGGCATGTCTGACATGATATAGTTAAAAAAAATCTCCTCCCATTTCGTGTGGAAGTGGTCAGTTTATGACTTCTTACTTTGTCTTTCTTCCCCAATCTATTTGAAACGCTTTCTTAAGTTTAGAATAACTAAATTGGAGAGGCTAACTAGTTAGCTCAGTAGCTTGCTAAAATATAGCAACGGCCGTCTCTTATGTCCATGCAGTGATTCCATAGCCTGTGTGCAATGTGTTGTAAACAAAGAATAATAGGAGTGTAATGGTGACTGTAGGGGTGTCATTTCATGTCTACAGGGCTCTAATAATGTTAAAAACCGTATTTAGAAAGTCATAAACAGGTTTTCTGTGCTCTAACTACGAAAATATTCCGTTTACTAATAATGTTACAGTGGGCATTCGTGGTAAATGTACAGTGGATCCCCGCACATTTGTGGTTCAGCATTCACGGCCCTGCAAATTTGCAGACTTTTGGTCCAATTTTATTTTATTTATTTTTTTAAATAGGCCGTTTTTTAAAAACACATCTCATTCACTCATGGTCATAATTTATAAATACCTGACAATACAAGTGAAATGTACAGCATACATTGAAATTTTCCAATGTTTCTGCCTTTATGCTTCACTGATCGTTATTTTTTTGTCAAGCATTGAGATTTCGCACTTTGTTCAGCGGTCCTTGAACGCACCATAGTTGCTGTGAGATGCGAAGGTGAAACGTATGTAATAACAAGCTGGCCTCAAACTTTCAGCGAGGGGAACACAAGTTAATATATGATCGTAAGTCGTTACTGGAATTACAACCGGCAAGCAGTGAGGATTATGGAGGCGGTCCCATAACAGACGTAAGCGTGGTTGTCCTGCAAGCCTGTGACTCCAATTCATCTGTTTTATCGATCATCATTTATTCAATCTAATCTAATAATTCCGGTGCTCACTTTTATTGCAAATGTTGACCCGAAATCGGAGGAGAACGTCACTGTCAAACTAGTCGGAGGCTTTGGAGGGGTAGGAGTGAGCCGGACATTTTTAGGGGCCTATCTAGTACTTGCAGATTTTCGCCACTCGCTGGCAGGCTCGGAATGTAACCCCCGCGAAAAGCAGGGATCTACTGTATTGTACTTCACACCTTTTGTGCTTAGTGTCACAAATGTATTGAATTGAACAAAAAACATAATACAGTAGACGCCCCTACAACGTAAATAATCCGTTCCGAGAACCTTTATGTTACAGGGTTTTTATGTTATACGAAGCGTAAAATACATGTAAATAGCCTAATCCGTTCCAAGATCTTCCCAAACTCACCCCTTTGGCCCTTCAAAATATTCAAAGTCCACCAAATATGGTGGGAAAATATAAGAAAACGTTAGCATAAACATAGTAGAGTAACATTCCAATATAAAATAAGGTAATAAATAAGATTACTGTAAATGAATAAAACTGAAAAACAAAAACAATCCTACCGTTCACGAGATGTCTTGATCAGGAGCGCAAGTGGAGGCAGGAAGGAGGAGGAGGACTAGCCTGAGTCGAAACGCGACTCAAAGAGTCTAAGTGTCAGCTGGTCTCACAGACAAACGCACACGCACTACACGATAATGCTGTGTGCAAAATTTTAATTTGTAACTTAACTTAATTGTTTACGTTAGTTTAAGGGCGACTACGATGAGGAAAGGAAGTTGAAGGGACAATCAGCCAATGAGATGAGCGCGTAGGCCGTGCCCCGATAATCAGCCAATGAGATGAGAGCGGAGGCGGTGCCCCGATAATCAGCCAATGAGAGCGTGAAGCGTCAGAAGGCGTCACCAAGCGCTAAACAAATGGAATTTCTGAACTTGCACCGACTCGACGCTGTACGTTATATGGAATTTCTTCCGTAATACGATGCAAAAACTTTACATAAATTCTTTACGTTCAGTGGAATTTACGTAAAAGGAGGTTTACGTTATGCGAGGTACTACTGTACCTTGGTTTTCCAATGCCAGTTTTTGTATGATTCCGTTTTTGGCAAAAACTTTGCCTCGGTTCTCAAAAAACTGTCGTATTTTACCCTTCAGCACATTAAATCTTGTGTTATTAATAAAGCTGTGGACAGATTAATCCCAGCATTGCTTGTTTACGCAATCATCTTGGGTCACACGCCCAACACCAAATCTCGCGAGACCGAGTTGACACAATACTACGGTATCCTGCAAGGCTCATTCATTTGGCAAACTCAAATGAGAATGTTAGACAAACTAGTCCGTTTGCCGCATCAACAAGTTCCATCCTGGCAAAAAAAAGAAGGAAGGTAATGTGAAGGGGTAAGGGTGTTAACAAAACAGACATTGAAAAGTTGTTGTCGGTGTGGACCCCCCCGCAGGCACAGTGTGATGGCGCAGCCACACAGACGCTCCACTTCGACTCGGGTCGAAAGTGCAGACTTCACACTGCATTTGAGTCTTTTAATGAAAACGATCAAGTAAAACCAGACTTGCTTTCCATGCAAAAAGCGAAAGTAAACAGGCAATGAAACCTGACACCACCTTTCTATTGGCGCAAAAAAGCTCATCAATCAATCAAGCAAAGGAGGGAATCTTACCCTGGACTCCAAAGGGGCAATATGAGAGCATGAAGGAATATGACAGCCTCTCTTGGCTCACACATGCTTTAAAAGCTACAGAACTACTGTTATGACATAATAATAATAAACCATAGTAATCATTTTCTGGAAGATGAGGTTAAAAATAACATCAACACCTGAGCTGTGAGCTTACGTTGCAGTATTTAAACGTCATAGAATTTGATGCATCCTAGCGTTCATGTTGTGCGTGTTATTTCAACTGCAGCCCTTGCAGCCAGCGTATTGTGCCTTTATCTGTTTGGCTCCATTATTCTGTCCTCTTCCTTTGTCTTCTTTCTTTTGTCACCCCCTCCCCTCTCTGCCTCCACCCACAGGATGTGACTGTGGCTTGATTAGAAAAAGCGTGGCAATCCATCACCCTGCCAGTGTGTGGTGCTTTTACGCATGCGCTCACACACACACATACACACACACACACACAGAAGTAACCCCTCCAACCACCTTCACCACAGTCGTCCTGTTCCTCACTCCTCTCCTCGCTTCATGACCTCCTACAGCGACATGCAAGCTTCTGTGATTTGTTTTTTTTCTCCGGGGAGACGAGCATCACATCTCTGTGCCCTCCCTCCTCCATTGTCACCCCAACCCTTGCTAGGCTCGTGGAGAAGCCTAAATGACACCATATCAGCTGTCCTTCTTTTGCTTCCGCTCATCCCGCCTCCCAAGGGTCCACTTTGGCAGAGCGTCTGCCGCCGCTCAATATCCAGCAAGGCTAATGAAATGTCCACCGACTGCTTGTTGCAAGCTCAGGTCATCCGTCATGTGACGATGAGCTGCTGTTTTCCTCTTCATCATTATCATCATCATACAATCCAGTCACACCTGAAGCTGCTTCTAGATGTGGCCTATACCGTTTACATTAAAAGGTCCCATATTATAGTATTTTTCAGTGTCAGACGTCCCACAATATGTATTGGAAGCGTGTTGTCCAAAATCTAGCCTTGATGCTAGAAGTTCGACCGTTTAAAAGTGCTTTTCATGAGCCAAATGGGAACATAGCATTTTGTAAAAAGTGGGACAGGAGCACAAAAACATTAGCGCAGCTACGTGAGCTACAGCGCTAACAATACAATTGCATTTTGCGAGCAACATCATGCTACGTTAGCCTATTAACTGAAGAAAAACAACCTCATATTTACCCACTTCCGTGACTGACCGACTGACGTGCACTTTGTTTTAAGAAGTGTAGCAAAGCCTGCTTTACGACATCGTAGACATTGTTCTCCGCAAAAGGTTGAATCGAGGCAACTGGACGCTTCTTGTTGGTTGAAGATGTTTCACCTTTAATCCAAAAGGCTTCTTCAGTTCTCCATTTTAGGTTTGGTGTTCCCCTACCGGTGTTCCCCTACCTACACAGACATACGTAGAAATTGTCGTTACATAAGCCGCTTAACTTGCATCACAAAAGCTGTCATGTGAATCCTCAACGTGCGTAACAACTCTTCAATTCAGCAAGCTTCAAAGATATTAAACTTTGCTAGCTTGTACACAGCTGGAACCTCGAATGTCAAATACTGCTGAGGTCGTACAATTTGGAATTCAGCCGATGTGTTTGGAAATATACGCTTCTAAAGTCTATCGTAACTTCAGATCCCCATCACGAATGAACCATGAGGCAGCATGAACCATGATGTAGACACTATGCTTTCTTTACACTGTTCTCTTTACTTGTCTTGCTGCTGTAACAAGTAAATTTCCCCGCTGTGGGATAAATAAAGTACATACAATACAATACAATACAAGACAAACATTAGCAAAACTAGCATAGCTATGTGCTAACATTTTAACAGCAGCATCATGCTAGGTTAGCCTGCTCACTGGAGAAAAACTAAATGGTCAAACTTACAGCTCCCACGTCTACAGCAGACTGATGGATAGTTTTATTTTAAGATGTGTAGAGAAGCCTGCTTTTTAAATAAAATTTAAGTGGTGTCCATTAGGGTTGTCTTCGACTTTGTTGACTTCGGATTTTCATAGTCAAATCTGATTCGTTAGATTTTGTCCATAGTCGACCAAGAGTCGAATATAGTTTGTTTTGTTTTTTTAAGAGCACCGTTAATGGTGGTCCCTACACAGAAACAGATCCCACCATCTATTTTCAGATCTTGCGACATAAACATGGTAGGTGTACAACAACAGCACATTTATGTACTTAGTGACACAGAAAGCAGAAAGCATTTCACGTAGACAACACAGTCCTCTGCTTTCGGTCTTGCCTGTTGTTCCATCAGACCGAAGTGTGTGGCGGTCGGCTAGCGGTACGCCGCTGTTTAGTCATGCGAATTTCTCTTGGAAATGAATCAAGTATCTATCTATCTATCTATCTGCCTAGGTGAAAATTCTGACTTTGCGGTCCAAAAGTCTCTCGCTGAGGGCAATGTGGAGTCGTAACTCGTCCATTTTATTCACTAATGACCACACATTCGAGAGGAAAATGCTTAGTAAGGAGAATCTGTGCGGTGTTAGCTTCGGCTTAGCTCGTTTTCCTCCGTGCCTTCCTCGCCTTTGTTTACATTGTTGACGTCACTTGCGAGCACTTCCGCCCCAGCTGGGTGGTGTGTGTACACCCCGGTACTGATCACATGACATTTTCAGAAGATTCGACTACGAGATTCATAGTCGAATCCGACTCCTCCGAATGGAATCGTCGAATAGTCCACTATTCTAAGGCACCCTTAGCGTCCATATACATTGAGCAGCTCATCTAGCGGGTCAGCGGTGCTATCATGTCCACGTGGAAGGAGGTTTTTCCGTCATGACGTCATGAAAAGCCACAATTTCAAAAGTGAGCATGTCAGGACCTCTTCTCTCAAACATGGAGTGAAGGAGACGATAGATTTTTTTTCATGTTTAGTGCTCATTAATAGGCTCTAGGGAGCATTAAAGCCACTCCTTTTAATAAAAGGGGAATTTAAGAGTATTCCTTACTATAGCTTAAGGCCACTGTGGTAAAGACCTGAAAGGGATGCTGTCCTCCTTACTGGGATGTACTGTTGCTTTAAAGCTGCAAACTTTCCAGCCTCACCACACTCACCTTCCCATGATGATTATCTAATGCGCTTGCAGGGAGGATGAAGCTTATCTGGCTCTGTCATGCTTTCGTTCCACAGAGTGTAGGCGGTCTCGCCCACTTTTCTGATTAATAATAGGTTTGAACCTGCATGCGTAATGGCCACTCGTCGGGACTTGTGTAAACAGAGTGTCGAAATATCCACGGTGATCCAGGCTGTACAAAATTCAGAACTGAATTGAGAATGACCTCTAAATTCAAGTTCAATTCTTGAATTTGAATTGCGGTTGCAAACAGAAAGCGGAATTGCAATTTAAATTCGAATTGCAGGAAGGAGAATTTAAATTCCATGAAACTCAAAGAAATTATGGTGTATGTAACAATGAAGATTTACAGCAGGGGTCCAGTACCGGTCCTTGGGCACCGAACTGGGCTGAGGATACCTTTCAGGCACAATGATGGAAAAAAAAATACACACACACAAAAAAAAAATTGTAAATAACTAAATACAATTTGAAGTAAATGCATATCAAATTTGGAAATATGGGCCATTATTTTATTCAAAAAATAATATAGTTTGAAATTTTTGCATGTTTACGTTGTTCATTGCGAGTGTCCCACTTGGTTTGACAGTCCTTGAACACACCATTGTACGTGCGCTAACCTTCTCCCACTCTGCACAGATTGTCAACTATACTGTATTTTTATCGGGGTTTTTTCACTTCAAATTTGCTCCCAAATGCTGATACTCTGTGGGAATGCATAAAGGTAAAGTTTAATGACGTTATTGAGTGCTAATGTGTATGTTTGTTCTGTGCACAGCTTCAAGTTAATTCATGCTAGCACACTGCCTGTTAGCACACACGTCGAGCAGCGGCGCTGTAATCTTCTCACTGAAAAACAAACTCCAAGCTTATACAGTAGTGGTGGATGGTGGGTCTGTATTCACTTTGTGCTTTTAATTTGATGTTGTTCTTGTCTTAGTTTTACACAATACATACTAAATGAGATCAATTACATCGCTATACGACCCCCACCACCACCCCGCCGGTCCGCGGAGATTTGTGGGAACACGAGGGTCCAAAAAGGTTGTGCACCACTGCTTTACAGTATATATTATATATACAGTACATATATACAGTATATATATAATTCTATACAAATATGATGGTATGGACTTTATATGCACAATACTTTGTTATAGTAGATAGTGAAGTATAGTAATTGTTTTTTAATCACAAATTAACATTGAAAACCTACTCAGATAAAACAGATTTATTATTGTTGTTGATTGTGTTGAACAGGAGGATAGAACAGCACTTCATCTCCCAGAATACCGCGCTACAAAACTACAAATGAGCATAATGCTCACGGAGGTGTTGATTGAATATCATGACAGTTACAGAAGAAGGCTAACGTCCGAACCGGCTGTTTTGTACATTTCATAATTAATAGCGGTTAACGTCTTTTTATGCATGTATGACAATTAAGTATGTTAAATAATGACGATAAACCTTTGTCAGTTGTCCTAAAGGTTGTTTTTTGTTTTTCATATGAACAGTATTTAACTTTTTTTTACACTTGCATGACAATTAACGTCAGAAAATGACATGGCGGCTTTGTCTATTGTCTTAAAAATTGTGTAAAAAATTCAAATTGGCTCTTGTATTGTGTTTACTTTTTAATATTAAAAGTGGTTAACTTATTTTTACACTGCTATGACAATTAAGTATGATTAAAAACATAACTGGAAGCTTTTGTCAATTTTTTAAAGTTTTCATATTAACAATATTTAATTCAGAGGGGTCCGGGGTTCCATTTGCAGCACATTTTTATTGGCCCGCGGCACACTATATAAATAAAATAATAATCATAATGGGGAAAATAGAGCAAAAAGGCACAATGTAAATAGATGAACGTGAAATGCTGATGCTAATAGCTAATGACAACACAACGCTTTGTCAATTTACGTATAATATATATATTTTTTAGCCTTTCTACAAAAAGTAAAAATATATATATAAATATCAAAGTTGACCCCCCACATCCTTGGGTTTTTCATTACGCAGCCCTCGCGGACACTCCTGATTTAATTTATTTACACACAATTAAGGAGGAGTGTCACAAGATCTCGTGAGATTAAAACTTGGCAGGATTTCTCATTCAGAAAGAAGATTGTTATCCAAGTCTTTAAAATGGCTGTGCAAACATTTGGAGTACACTCATGAAATAAATTGATGAGAATTGTAAATAATTGAAGGCCAAAGCTGGTTTATACTTCGATTTCTCATAAACTGCTAAACTTTCCAACATGAAGGAGTATGCTTCATGTTAGTGTCATTTGGAAGAAAAATGTATGTCAGAAGTATTCTCACTGATACATGATGAGAATTTCTCGGAATTGCATTGAATTCCACTTCCTGTAATTCAAATTCTAATTGATTTGAATTGAATTCTGAATTTTGCACAGGCCTGCTGTGAGCCCACTCTTTTGAGCACGTTCTGCTCCAGAATAATAATGCCTGTCATGGGACATGGATGTCATCAATGGTTTGATTGGATCTGGATTTTGCACGGCAGAACTGCATCTGACTGACAGACTAATCCTCCTTCCCAACAGCAAGCCCCAGTGGTGGCCAGTGGGCATGGTTTTGGAGGGCAGCTCCGAGGCGCTGTGTCCCCCCCCATCTCTGGAGCTGCGCCCATCGTGCAACAAGAGCCAGCCCTCGCCTCCTCTGGGCTCAAGCTCTCAGCTTCCAGACGGTGTCTTTCCTGAAGACAGGGAGCCCATCAAGTACGGCGAGCTCATCGTCTTAGGGTGAGACGCTTAAATCACTTTTTTTCCCCACATTTTTATGAGTCCACCGTGGACCAATAGGCTAATCAATCAGTGTGCAGTGAGTTGCAGACACACCATCATCTTGATTAGAGTCAAACTGAAAGGTCAGAGGGCCCTTGAAAGTCTTAAAGCTGCAAATGACTCCATTATTACGTTACTGACGTAGCAAACATGATTAGCCTACACTCCAGTGATGCAGTTAGCTTGTTGACCAAGCCCTCTTTCATGTCATTTAAATCAGGGACGTCCAATCTTTTTCCACCAAAAGTTAAGTATTGGGGGGGGCAATTTGATATTCTTTAGCTTTAGTTGACTTAATTACATGCTAAAACCAATGCAACCTAAGTCAAAATATGCGATGTAGTTACTGTACATATACAGGTGCGTCTCAATAAATGAGAAAATCACGCCAAAGGGTAAAATGAAAGCTTCTTACACGCAATGTTGTACGATAACCAGTGTGCAAGAACAGAGGCAAAATTCTGGCAAAAAAAAATGTCGACCAAAGCCGAATCATACAAAGTGGGGAGCTCGAAAGCCGAGGTTTGAATGTAGATGATATTATGTACACATGCACTGAGAGATGATGGTGTGAGATTATTATTTAAGTGTGGGATTGCCTGCAACACCCCTTTTTGTAGCATCCATCCAATCACGGAAGAACACCATCTATTTTCACTTTTTTGCATTTTGTGTTGCGTTATGTCATGCTTTTGAAGGCACAATGGCTCGCTGGCCAATGGTGACAAAGGTCGCAGAAGGAGTCGCCTGGCCCTCTACAAGAGAACAAAAGCTAACGGGGTCAAACCCGATGTCATCCACAATGTCTCCACACCTCTCGTGTCCAAGGTGAGCTATGACAACTGCTGTATATACTGTGTGTGTGTGTGTGTGTGTGTGTGTGTGTGTGTGTGTGTGTGTGAGAGAGAGAGAGATATGTTGTCTTTATGTGGTTGTTCGTGTTGGCAGGCACTCAGCAACAAAAGCCAGCACAGCATCTCGTACACTCTGTCACGCAGCCACTCGGTCATTGTGGAGTACACACATGACACAAACACAGACATGTTTCAGGTAAGTGCATCATGGGACCTCATCAGGTGTGGCTGCGCATGCCATGACGTATGCTGTACATTTGTGCTGCTTCTGTCAGATCGGCCGCTCCACAGAGAGCATGATCGACTTCGTGGTGACGGACACGTCAGGCGGAGGCGGCGGTCAGAGCGGGGGCGCAGCCGGTGAGGGCGGCGGCGGAGGCCAGTCGGCGCAGAGCACCATCTCCCGTTACGCCTGCCGCATCATGTGCGAGCGGAGTGCCCCTTATACGGCCCGCATCTACGCCGCTGGCTTTGACTCTTCCAAGAACATCTTCCTGGGGGTGAGTGTTCATGCTTGCTGATGGCGTTTAAGCCTGGGAGCGGTCGCCACGGCAACCAGGCTGCCTACAGGGGCCGTTATGTCACTCTGTGGTGACATCGTAGTTGGGAAACATGATCACGACTTTGAGAGCCTCGAGGTGAGCATCGTGACGGCAGAAGATGCAGGTGTGCCAAATCAAGTCTGCTATATATGGGCATGCATGTCAGTGGTGTCCAAAGCGCGGCCAGGGGGTCATCTTCTGTCCCTGTGTTTTGTTTTGGCCCGCGGCACATTCTTAAAATGACAAAACCGAAAAAAAACAACCCAGCAATCAAGTCATCCCTCACTCCACCGCGGCTCGAACATCGCTCCCTCACTCTATTGCTGTTTTTCCTAAATTAATGAATAAATGCATGATCGCTGTTCCCCCTTCTTGTTTTTCCACATTGTAGCTCTACTTAAATCCTCCTTAAGATCCAAATGTGCAAAATGCAAATCCTAGCAATTTTTCAACTGGTCTTAAGATTTTGATCAGGAGTGTATTAGCCCAAATAAATTCATATTTAAGCAAATGTTACGTATTCTTGGCCTACAGTAAGCATTTTCAAGTATAAAAATGTTCTAAATGAACTAAAATACAAATACAGTTTTAAGGCAATACAAGATGTTTTTGAACTGTGGTCTACACTGGCCACTAGGTGTCACTAGCAACACGCACCAGACTTCATCACCAAACAGGCTTTTATTATTTTAGAACTATTTAATCGCACAACAGGCACAATAATTGCATGATAATAATAGTCATCATCATAACAACAAGGGCTACTGTTGTGGCCGTACTCCAGCTAAAACTCAACTCTGAATCCCCGACGTCACTTCCTGTCCCAACGTCGGAAGACATTTATTGAAAAACACACGAGCACAAGTCTTTATTTATTTGTCTATATTTGAGGGTTGTCAAGTGATTAAAAATTGCAATCAGATTAATCACAGTTTTCAAATTAATTAATCATGATTAGTCACCATTTGCAAATATATCTGAAGTATGCCCATTTTTACTGTATTTTATTGAAAGAAATATAAAAGACAGGACAGGATTATAATGTATTTGTAGGTATTAACAGCTCCAAATTAACTAAAAAAATTAAATTAAATCTAGCTAAAAGTGAGCAGACATGTCTGAAAATCTATTTACCTAACACCAGTTTCTTTAATAGTAGCGGAACATTTGAATCCCACTTTAACCGTGTTATTATGAGCAATGAGGGGTTGCATTCAAAGACAACACGTAACTTAAGCTGAATTCACATATTGTGAGGACTGGGATTTCCGAGCATACCTAAAAGCAGCTAATTATACTTCCGCATTAGGAGCTGCAAAGCGAGTGATAAGAAAATCCACATATTGTTTTTTCTGTCTTTCTGTTTATTTAGACATCATAAAAACGTCGTTGCGATGTTCAGAGTGTCCATGAATGCATCTCGCGGTAGTGGAGTGACAATGAGGAAGTGTCGTTCCGGACTAGAGACGTGTTTGTTTGGAGTATATGTTGTTGGAATTGCACTGCTGTTGATGTGTTCAGGTCAGAATAAAGTCAAAAAGGAGCGGCAGACTCTGTGGGGATCTACCGTGTGCCGCCGTCTGTCGTCATAACAGAGAGGCGTGGCTTGTCATGATGTGTATGCACTAATTATGTAAAAAAAAAAAAATGAATGTACTATTTTTTTGACAGCCCTACTATAATTATGTCTTACATGGCTTATTTTGTCAGATTCTGTCTCCTATATTGTGTAATATGTGTGTACAGGTGACTACAGGGGTGTTATTTCATGTCTAGAGGGCTCTAATAATAGTAAAAATCACATTTAGGAAGTCATAAACAGGTTTTCTACGCTTTATTTTCCATTTATTCATATTGAATCCTACTTTGCGGAAATTCCATTTATTGCCGTTGGGTCTGACACCAGTTAACCACGATAAACAAGGGACAACTCGAATGGCAAAAATAAATAATGAAGAATGCTGATCCTAATGACACCAATAATAATCTGCTTTGTCACCTGGAAGAAGAATAAACTTGCAGAGTAAATTTGACTGATTGATACAGTACCAGTCCAGGGTGTACCCCGCCTCTCGCGACCCCCAAGTGAGGATTAGCAGTATAGAAGATGGATGGATGGATGATTGATACAGTATTTGACTCAATGCTGACCACATTTTTGATGTAGGAGTCATTCTGGAACGAGGGTTTCCGAAGTGTGGCCTGCAGCTCTTTTTTTTTTTTTTTTTTTAAATTGGACCATGGCACATTTTTAAAATGCAATGAAACAATAACACTCTAAAAAAAAACACAACAAAACAGCAGAACGGCCAGAAAATGCTGAAGTGTTGATGCTGTACAAATAATACCGTGAACGAAACAGGTTGTCGTCCCGTATAAGGCAAAGATGAGATGCAGGCTGACGTAAAATGGCCTTCGATTTTTTAGTATGCTGCCCTCGTCGGGAAAAAGTTTGGACACCCCATGCAGAACTAATAATAGACGGGATGACTTCATCTCATGCAAAATTCATTCATTCACCCATGGCAACAAAGACACACACACCACTGAGCCCTGCCATTTGTGTGCATCTCATTGTATACATTAGCTATCACCTCATCACCTAATGTGTCCACAAACTGCGAGCTAATAAGTCTAATAAGTCTTTTCCTCAGGAATGAGTTTATTCTTAGGCGTGGGTGAAGTCCTCAGCATTCGTCAGTACAGCGCAGGATTAAATATAGCAGCAGCAAACAGCAGTGTGGCACCCACCTACACCACCACCATCATCATCATCCCTCAGGGAGTGATTCCCTCTCACCTTTACTTGCGCCTCCTCTGTCGTCCCAGGAACGCGCCGCCAAGTGGAGGACGTCGGACGGCCTGATGGACGGCCTGACCACCAACGGCGTGCTGGTGATGCATCCGGCGGGCGAGTTCGTGTCCGAACCAGCTCCGGGCGTCTGGAGGGAGATCTCGGTGTGCGGCAACGTCTTCGCCCTGAGGGAGACGCGATCGGCTCAACAGAGGGGAAAGCTGGTGAGACATGCATGATTTAGCACAGGGGTGCCCATCCCGGTAATCGCAAGCTACCGGTCGATTGCATAGGATTTCAGTCAGCTGACATTAAGCTCCCCTCCTGATTGGTAAACTGTTCCGTTTGAAAAAGCACGTGCACCGCTGATATACATGTACAACGTACATGAAATCTCATTTCTATATGTACAGGAGGTGGTAGATCTTTGGGACTTGGTCATTTTAAAAGTCACTTGGAGGCTGAAAATGTTTGTAATGGTTAATTGATTCCACACCTAACCGCAATATTCATTTCTGTGATATAGGATGCGATGTTAATAAACGGAAATTTGTCATTGTTAGAGCATAGAAAACCTGTTTATGACTTTTTAAATACGGTTTCTAACATTATTAGAGCCCTGTAGACATGACTTAGCATGCCTTATAGTCCCCTTTATACTATTATTCATTGTTTACAACACATAGTGCAACCCTTATGCTGCAGGGAGTCGAGACAGCTAGCAAGCTAAAACAGTTAGCCTCACTCATTTACCACTTCCACACGGAACGGGAGGAGAACGTTTTCTCAGTCTATCATGTCGGGACATGCCACGGCTGACTTCATGCGGCGTTAAGGCGATGTAATGTAAGGTAATGCCTCATCAATGTTTTGTGTCATTACTACCGCCAGGTGACCAGAATACTGCATGTAACAGAACACGGGTTAAGTGAAGGCATTTCCGAAATTAATTTTGCCAGCATTTCATGAATTCAATGACAGTACATTTTTTTAGTAAAATACCTCCAAACTGAAAATTGATTTATCCATTTATAAACGATAAAAAGCGTTAACTGGCTGACTTGTAGGTTAACTTGTAAACTGTTGTATTTGGCCGGGCGCGTTTTTGGAGATGAATTTGCCATATTTCCTTTTTATGCTGCTGCCACATGTGTGCGCTTTGTTGATGACTAGGATGTATAATGTATGCATGGAAGTATGAAGTATGTGGACATGGTTGTAGGTCAAACTTTGAAGAAAATCTGAACTGTTTTTTACCATAAATTAAAGAAAAATAACTTGACCAAATATCAGCCATACACAAGTCTGTTAACACTATGACATTATCAACTCGAGTAAAAAGTGACAAAATACCAAATAAAATACTATATTCATCAACATGTCCATTACTAGATAACAGAGGACATGTCCTAGGTAACAGAACATATTATCTGGGGAGGACAAAAAAAGCTATTTTCCCACCAACAGGTCAAAACAGGAGCCACGCGGTGGCCACACACTCAGGAGATCTTGAAGATCTGGGTTCATGTCCACTTGGGCATCTCTGTGTGAAGTTTGCATGTTCTGCCCATGCGTGGGTTTTCTCCCGGTACTCCGTCTTCCTCCCACATTCCAAAGATAATTCCAAATTGTCCAAGTGAGTGTGAATGATATGATATGATATCTATATGTGCCCTGTGATTGGCTGGCGACCCTTCCTCTCACCCAAAAGTCAGCCGGGATAGGCTCCAGATTAAATTATAGATTTTAAGCCTGGACGTTAATCAGGAAGGGCATTTTGAGCACCATTGTTTCTTAAATGTTAATTTCTTACAATAGTTAATCATATAACAGAGAGTGAAGGGGAGTGAGTTCAGTAATATATGTAGTGTTAAAATGTTTTTTACATCGGGTATAATATGCTGACAAACAGAAATCGCCATTCAATTTTTCATGGTGACCTGCCTCCCCTGACCTCACATCACTGCTAAAGTGGTGGAGCAGTCCTAGTCTTATTTTACTCAGCACTCAGCAGCAGCTCATGAGTTTGTTTTTGTCATCTTGCTGCTGCTGGTCACCAGTTGAAGAGCTCAGTGAGAGTCAAAGAAGACTCGTATCACTAAGTTGTCCCCTCTCATCTTGTTCACTTAAGGTGGACAATGAGTCCAACACCCTCCAGGACGGCTCTCTGATTGACCTGTGCGGGGCAACGCTGCTGTGGCGGACCCCCGCTGGCCTGCGCTACACGCCCACCCTCAAACAGCTAGAGTCCCTCCGCCAGGAGCTGAACGCTGCCCGGCCCCAGTGCCCCGTGGGCTTCAACACCCTGGCCTTCCCGAGCCTGGCCCAGCGTGAGATCGTGGACAAGAAGCAACCGTGGGTCTACGTCAACTGTGGTCATGTGCATGGCTATCACAACTGGGGCTACCGTAAGGACAAGGCCCCTGCCGGCCCGGGCGGCACAGTCCCAGCCAGCACCGGGGAGAGAGAGTGCCCCATGTGCAGGCGAGTGGGCCCCTATGTGCCGCTGTGGCTGGGCTGTGAGGGGGGCTTGTATCTGGATGCGGGACCACCCACTCATGCCTTCTGTCCCTGTGGTCACGTGTGCTCTGAAAAGACAGTGATGGGATGGAGCCAGATCCCACTACCCCACGGGACCCACGCCTTCCACGCCGCCTGCCCCTTCTGTGGCACCTGGCTGACAGGCGAGCAGGGCCACATCAAACTTATCTTCCAGGGCCCCGTCGATTGAAGCCACACCTGGAAGTCACGCTGAAGGGAAAAAGTCGGACTCTCATGCAACAGCTGATGCCAAGGCTTCATGTGTAATTTAATGTGTATGGACACTTTGTAAATAAATGTGCTGACATGATTGGCTACTTTGTTCACTACAGGACATTTTCACGTAGGTTTAGCCTGCGCCACGTCTCTCATGCTAAAAATAACTCAAGGTCACCAGCAGCCTCATCACTAGGACAGAGAGGAAGGTGCAGAAGAACCACTTTGTCATCACATAATAGAACAGCTTCAATTCTATAAGTTGGATTGGATTCTAAATAAGAGTACGGTCCTACCTTGGCTCTGCACGTGCTGATGTAAAAGGATGCAAATCAAGGGGGTGGGGGGGAAGCCATGATGATCATAGGTAGCCAGTAGAAGACAGAGCAGATGAGATGTAATGGGAAATGTTTTGTGCTTATGTGATGACTAGGCAAGACAACACACCTTTTCAATTGTACCAATGATTCAAAAATGTGGACCAACAACAGTCTCTAAAGTAGGCGACGCAGCGTCGCCATGGTAACGAGCGATGCTCGCCAGTGACAACACAGCGCCACAACAGACAAACTTACCTTCAGTCATCCTTTGGTGGAAGAAAGAGCGCAGTCATTTCATCTGTGATCTTTTTCATCATTTTATTATATAGGTATTTATAATATGTACAGACAAACAACAGCACCAAAGTGAACAAGCAAAACTCAAAAAGACAGAAAGTGACTAACAGGTGCCCAGTGTGCGTGTGTGTGTGTGTGTACGTCTTCATTCACTGCTAGCACTCTTTTCCTTTTTTTTTTTTTTTTTTTAAACAAGCCAAAAGAAGAAAGTCATCTCCGTCAAGCCACGTGTGTGAAAGAAGAAAATCATTTTTATCTACACCCCACACAGTGGACTACACGACACAGTATTTCATTCAAGAAGACATTAAAAATCAGTAGAATAGCAAGGTTAAATTAGAAATTCATCAGTCATCAAAGCACAAACATCCAGTATATATTTTGTGTGTGTGTTAAGTTTGGCTTGCATCTGCTTGAGATGCGTCCAAATCCATGAGGAATGTTGCACTCCTGGTCCTGCTCCACTCAACAACAAAAACACACACTAACCCCACCTCCAGCGATAAAGGCTGTCGTCAACAAGATGTTTTCTACTAAATAACAGCTCGGGAGTTCATACCCGGTCTGGAAACCAAGACCAGTCAGTCCCTGAAACCACCACAACAGTCCTGGAGGTAAGACCACTCAAGAGAGGAATAAAGCAAACGGTGAGGTCCTAAACCCACATTAGCAAGCTAAGATGATTGGGAGTTAAACCAGAGAACATGAGACAGCTTCAGGTGAGACGCTACCTCTCACCCTGACCAAGACTCCACAAGGTTGGGGAACATGAGAACTACTCATTCTCCCCACCAGTACGAAGCCGTAACAATGAACAAGGCTTGCTGTCTGTCAGAAGAAACCAGAGTGAGCTGTCATGTTTAGCGTCAAGGTGGTGCAGCATCGTGTCACAGCTCTTGAATTAAATCGTTCATAGGAAGAAAAAAAACAAACAACATAAGCCCCACCTCCCTTCATGTGGAAGTAAACCACGTGCCAGCAAGAAAGAAGTTATTGGCCAAAGACAACCGCTGTGTTGATATTTACCTGGCCACCTCCCGCAGTCACCAGGCACTTCTGAAATCTGGGCAGCATCGTTTTAATGCAAGTACAGAGTCTACTTTGCACGAGTAAGCTTATGGCTGAGCTTTGGAGCACAGTTTACTTGTAAGAAAGTGTTTCTTTAAACCAAGAACAAGATGGCTGGGGAGAGTGAAAGTTGAGGGTTGTGTTAAATTGCAGGCCTTTACGATTTGAAGACAGGCATTAAAAATCTTTTAAGCTATATCACAAGCCTTAGTGTGTGTGTGTGCGCACGTGTGTGTGTGTGCATGCAAACATGAGCTTCTGACAAACCTGTTGAGATTCAAATGAATGAAAACGTCTGCATGCTTGCTCTCATTGCTTGATGCCTTACCGACCTCCTTTCTGACCGTGACTCTGATCCAGGCTGCTGATAGGAGCGCGATGGAGGGATGATGTGGCATGGGAGTGAAAAGAAAGGGAGAGGAGGGTCTCGGGGAAGCGGTGAAGGTGGTTGAGAAGGTGATCAGTGGATGGGTGGAGCTGCTTTAACAGCAGCCACCTCCAGACTGCCTGACCGGGATGCTCTCAATTTTTAAATTGGGCTTGTCGCCGCCAGCGGTGGCCCCAGGGCCCGTGCGCTTCTTTATCTCGGCGGCCATGGTCATGAAGGCCTGTTCCACGTTGGTGGCGTTCTTGGCGCTCGTCTCCAGGAAGGGGATGGACAAAGAGTCGGCAAACTCCTGCCAAGGAGAAACAAAACGGACTGTAAAGCTTTGCTGGGCATAATGAACATGATGTACTCCAGCAGTCGTACCTTTGCTGTGGTGTAGTCCACAACTTTCTTGGTGGTCAGATCACATTTGTTGCCCACCAGAAGCTTGTTGACATTCTCACTGGCGTAGCGGTCTATTTCCTGGAGCCACTGCTTGACGTTGCTGTAGGACTCCTGAAGCACGAGCAGAAAAATATGATGGCGTGGCTCCAAGAGCATAAGGTGTCTCAACTGCTGCTTGGCCTACCTGGTCTGTCACGTCGTAGACGACAATGATGCCATGGGCACCACGGTAGTAGCTGGAGGTGATGGTACGAAACCTCTCCTGGCCCGCAGTGTCCCACTAATGAAGACGCAGACACACAATGTTAGAGTCCCTCGCAGGAACAAATTAATGGTTACATCTCACATGCTCCTCTCTAGTTGGCATGAGGTTTCCATCTTAATGAATTATGCTCCTGCGCCAACGTAAGCAACGCCGGCTGGTTCCGCTCCCTCCAAACCCTCCAGCGGAACTTGATGTGCAAAAACAATCCTCACCCCTAACCCCACGTCTACGGTGACACGAACCGCAGATCTATAATTGGTGAGCTTATCTTTGTACATCATTTGCAGTTTTTCCCTCTTGTGGAAGCGCCAAAAAGTTCGCCATAACAAAAGAAACCGAGCAAGTTGAGGAGCGCTTCAGCAAAGTTCGCCAATATGAACACCAATATAACACTGGAGCATCCGGATAGGCGCACAGAGCCTGATGCTCTTTTTAAGTTTTATTGCCAACTTTAACACCAAGCCGCCAACAGTAGGCCAACACAGTCAGCGCACACACGCGTCTCCATCCTCCATCCTCTCCATCCTTGCAACGACATAACAGTAACACTGACAGCGAGGTGCGTTCACGAACACCTGAATTCAGAAACATCAATGTTACAACACCAACAGGTCGTTACAGTACATTCATTTCACGTGGATGTCGCCAACCACCATTGTTTACTACTAAACCGAAAGCTAGCCAATGAAAGAGAAGAGAGTTGTGGTTGCTCACTCTCAGGAAAATGCTGTCCATAGCGTTGTAGTGGAATATTGTGAAGGGCTCGCCCCCGGCAGGGAAGCTATAAATGAATCAAGACGCCCTCGGAAAGGCCGGCATAGTGACGTAACTGTAGCATAATTCAGCCTTTAGTGGGGACACTAACACACACACACACACACACGCACGTAGGTCAATGACAGCTAAAGTCATTAACCTCGAGGGCCGCAGCAGAAGACAAAACATTTGCATTCTGGGCTTCCAGGAGTCCATAGGAAGTGAACGACCAAGAGCTTTCTTCGTTGTCCTGCTGAGCGATGTCTTTGGAAAGAAGACCCTCTCATCTCCGCCTAAGATCAACAGCTCACGAGTAGATAACCTGGCTCCAAGACAAAGGCCTTACCCCGTTATTCCAAATATGCTCTGCTACCCAGTCAAGGATCTAATGGCTGGCGAGAAAGGACGTAAAGGGAAGCTTGGGTACCATGGACAGCAAGTTTGACTTGTGGAAGGTGATAGCCCCCAAGTTTTGAGCCGGTGAGCCGTGTAGAGGGAAGTCATGGTGGTCTCAAACCATCGCTCCAGTATCCTGCATGGCCCGGCAAAGTCAAAAAGGCACAAAGACACATCGACAGTCTTCCTAACGCAGCTTAATACAGTATGTCTGCTCGGTGATCATTAGGATCAATCACTTTATCATTGATAATGAACTAATCGTTCATGTGCTTATGACGGCATAGTGACGTCAGATCACACTTCTGTTGTACTATGCCTGGCACTCCTTCACTTGCACCTTGCCCAGCCGTGGCCGGTTGCTCTCTCCGCTCCAGAGGGTACAGAGACGTTGGCGTACACAACACATTCCGGCCTTCAAAATAAGAGCGCTCTTTGTCACATTTGTCAGTGTTATACTTGTGTAAACAAAATAAGTGTCATTAAAATATCTTACATTAATAACGTGATTGGAATTGGACTCCATCTTCCTTAATCACAAGCACGGGCATTACAGTTTGTTGAAGATTTTGTAGCGATGTGTGCTGAGGCTGACATCCCATTAGAAAAGTTAGCTAAGCTACATCCATTTCTCAATTAAGAGACAAAATGGGCCATGATGTGTTGCATCAAGAAATGGAAGGATTTTTGCATTTTATTCACAGACCTAAATAGCACACACTCTATGCTGGGAAAATAAGTGGAAAAGGTAAAAAAAAACCCTGAATTCTAAAAAATTTAAATGGAGAAAACGGAAAAAATAAAACTGATTTCATAAGGCCCGAATAGAGTTTGTTATAAAAAATCTTTTTCTAAATCACACCACAAATTGATCTATAATCACGTGAAATGATTAGTACTACCCTAAAAGTGTTTTGCGTGGCAATTTTTTCCAATTTTATCTTTTATTGGATCATTTACTGGATTAGGGACCTGACTCACAGAGGTTTGCAAAAAAAGCCAAACAATATTGTTGGTCATAATGTATAATAAAGTAAATTCAGCAATACTTTATTTTCACTGTTTTAAATGATTTCCAAAACCATATTCAATTCCACAAATGCATGTTTGTAACAAAAGCTTATTAAAAACAACAACCAAAAAAATTGTTACAGAATCGAATCGGCCAGACTATTAAAAAAAATCGAATCAGATCGGAAGCCAAAAAATGTGGATTGGGACATCGCTAGTTCTTAGTTAACACAGGTTGCAGGGGGGATGGTTTCAGAGAGACACATAACATAAGGTGAGCCAGGCCAGTGTGTGTAATGATGACTGGACCTGCTGATGAAATTGACAAAGTTCAAGTAAATGAAAAGCCGTCCTTGAACCATTTGGAGTAGAGGCATGGCTTTGGTCTCTAAAAAACTGAATATTTTTCTGCACAACAGTCAGAATCTGTCAAAGTGCTGCTGACACTGACAAATAGGAGTTAACAGGGGGTAGAATACGCTGAAAACAAGGACTGTTTTTTTTTTTAGGTTTGCCTATATTTTCTTCAGAAACGTGTAACTTCAAATGAACTAGTTACAGGTATGGACTGGAAAACACAAAGGGGACATAGCTCTTACCTAATCCCATTTCTAATATGACAATGACGTGGTGTACTCACAATCTGCAGTTTGATGGTCTTGCCATCTAGTTCAATAGTTCGGATCTTAAAGTCCACTCCGATGGTGCTGATGTAGCTCTCAGTGTAGGTGTCATCCTGCAACGAGGCCACCATAGAAATAAACATTTAGAATCAAGCCGTGCTTAGCTTGGACGATGAAACGTGTTTGAACTTACAGCAAAGCGGAGCAAGAGACAGGATTTGCCTACTCCAGAGTCGCCAATCAGCAGCAGCTTGAAGAGATAGTCACTGCAATGGAAACAAGCCAGGCATGTCATTCATTGGCATACAAGTGACAATGGAGTTCTAGTGCCACGCATCAACAGTCATTGCGTTCTTAAAAAGGGACTGTAGGCAGCTGGTTCCCCCAGCTGCCTAGAGGGGGCCAACATTCAAACATACTACTAGCATTATATCCCGCCTCTTTGTCCTTTGAGTACGCCGTAACACATACGTAACACATGCATGCACGCTAATTATGTTTGTTGTCAGGTAATAAGAGCAATTTGGCAAAGTTTAGCTACTAACCCTCTACTGTGGGTGGACCAATTACAATTTTCTGGCCCATCACTAAAATCTTGACCTTCCGATTCCGATTTTGGCCGATACCATACCATACACTGTCAATGTTTCAATCTTAATTTGATGAAAAACACTGAAGAATACCTGTGAAACAACACAAACTGAATAAGGTAGTTGTTTCAAATATAAATGAAACGTTTAAAAATTGCTGTCCAAACTACTAAATTATATCAGTTCCTTTAAGTCTTTCATTTTTTGCATTTTAAAAACCAACAAAAATTGCACAACAGCTTAAAGTGCAGAGCTGATTTGAGCCTCTTACCAAAAATAAAGTGTGCTGAAAAGTGACCGAAAATGGCTGGTCGTCCAATGCAATGAACTCCATAATTTTCCTTGTAGTAGCTTTGCTCTATTTCACTGCTCATAAGGGCCGCTGCCTGCCTCTTTCCTCCCGCTAGATCTAGCCTTAACTCGGTTGCGAGATGTCTGTCTGGCAGAGCAAAAAGGGGACAGTGGCTGACTTTCAGACCTTTGCTGAGGTAGATAAGATCAGTTGGTGAGATCAGTTTCATATGTACAGTAAAGATCGGTCAATCACCGGCCTTTCACACTTGTAGTCTGGTACTCTGGTCCAAACCAAAACTGTAAAAAAAAAAAAAAAAAGATATATACTTGGGGTCACGTTCACACTTGTATTTTTGTCAGCGGACCAAATAATGCTATCAGTTAAGCATATGCATAAAGTCACACCTCGATTGGACAGCGTATGTGACGTGGACATTGTCCGACAAACGCACCCAAAACATTCATGACAGCTTTCAGGTCACATACTTCTCAGATTTTCCTTGCTGGACAGGTATGAATGTGAGTGTGAATGGTTGTTTGTCTATATGTGCCCTGCGATTGGCTGGCGACCAGTCCAGGGTGTACCCCGCCTGTCGCCCGAAGTCAGCTGGGATAGGCTCCAGCATACCCCCACGACGCTAATGAGGAGAAGCGGCATAAAAAATGGATGAATAGATGGGACAGATTGTATACCAGCTGAGATTTAACGAAGAGTATTAAATAGGAATGTCCGATATTGGCTTTTTTTTGCCAATAACCGATATGCCGATTTCGATATCAACCGATACCGATATATGTAACATCACATATCTCCTGTCGTGGAAGAACTGGACTGTGTATGTGTGTATGTATGCATGCCGAGGAATTAACACTGCCGCCACGAGTGGTTGCCTTTCAAGCAGCTGTTTGTTTATTCAAGCACATTTTTACGTGCCTTGATAGCGACGTCCAGCATCAGTGTGATTCCCTGTCTACACATTGATATCGAGGCAGCAGTCAGAGACGGAGCTAAGATGAAAGTCCATCGGCTAGCAAGGAAGTGGAGATTGAAGCCTTCGGTACCTTCTTTTATCATGGGAAACGTGAATTCTCTACAGAGCAAGATCAACGAGCTGGCAAGAACTTCAAGACCAACATGAAGTGCAGCTTATTTGTGCTTCACTGAATGGCTAGCAGCTAGCGTCCCGGATGTGAGGAGCTAGCTGACTTCTGTACAGTCAGAGCGGCGAGGAACAAAAGAGCCTGTGGAAAGTGCAAAGGAGGTGGGCTTGCGCTGAATGTGAACAAACTGTGCTGTCATCCTGGCCATGTGAACATTAAAATGTCCATCTATACAGCATTTTGTTAATATCGGTTTTCATTATCCCCAATACCAATGTCTACCAATATTACATTTTTATGCTAATATTGGGACGATATTATCGGACATCGCTAGTATAAACATTTCATAAACATCAAAAAGGTTCCTGAAGATGTGCTGCAAGGAGACAGTGTCTCAAACTATAATAAGCAACACAACTGCTATGTTGAAAAGATCCAAGTATGTTTACCTACTGTATTTACACTTCTGGGCTTACATTTTCATGATTATCACTCTGCTTTGTTGTGTTATTGTTGTGCTATGTTGTGTTATCGCCTGGTTAATGTTGCATTTGGCGACTTCATATCTGGTGTTTTGGTCCGTTGGTGCGGGCGACATTCACACTTGCCTCGCTCAGGACTGTAGTACGTTGATAGGTGGACCTAAACCCATTTCTCAGGCGATCTCGGTCCCCTTGTTGGGTCTGGTCCTTTTGGTCCTGGATGAACCATACTAGCATAGTAAATGGACTGTAGTCCATGTTACCGGCCCAAAAGTGACAAGTGTGAATGCACCCTGTGCCAATGTAAGTAATTTCCCTGGTACGGTGACGACAATCTCACATTCTATTTGACAACAGTACTGAAGTCACAAAATAATCAAAATAAACCCACTGAATCTTAACTAGCCCCTTCAAATATTCCGAAAGTGGAATGTGATTTGACATTACAACGGAACAACCACATTAGTGGTAAACAAGTTAATCTGGTGCTGTGGAGAATTGCGTAAAGTATGTGCTATTCTTGTGCCAATGGAAATTGAGACCCTCCATGTGTACACTACTGCCACTATTGCACAACAGCAGCATCTACCATGTTTACACTGCTTGTGCCAGTAACAATGCAATGCATCGTGTGAAATTATGTTGACATTTATGGGGAAAATCGGGTGTAAAGGCAGTGGTGATGACAGCTAAGTTGTTCAGTAAGAAACTAGAGAAGGGCGTCGATCAACTGTGACATTTGCACACCCACAGAGGGATTGTGTGTCCTCATCATCAAACATCTGCTACCTGCGGGATCAGCTGACCAGTAGGCTGCTCACCTTCCACCTTCTCCAAACTACCAATAGAAGGGACAGAAACATGTTGGGGAAAATATTCAACAACTCGATTAAATGTATAGATTATTAATATATCAGGTGTGAGATGGCGCATGCTAATGCGACTAAGCTAGTCACATTAAAAAGGGGGGGAAATATCATACGCGATCTAGTAGACAGGCCAAAATTTGCCATGTTTTGTGGTTATTCCTGTGGCCTAAAGCCCGCACAGGCAGTCAGCTGACACTTCCGGATATAACACCTTCCAGAAAGTGTCCTCGCCCTGTTCACCAACCAGGATGTCGACGTGACATTGGTGTGGTTAAAATTCTAAATACGCATGAAATGTTGCACATTTAACACAACACAAGAGGCGAAAACTTACTATTCAGGATTCATGATCTCACTCGGGATGTTTTTCTGTCGGTGACTCGACTCTTCCTTCCTTCACACTCCGGCAAAACGGCTGGTAGGTCGGGGTTCAAATGTTGCTTGTTTCGCCCCGTCGTCGCCGCACACTTGTTGTTCATATATTCGTCAACACAACGGACATATTTTCTTGTCCTCTGACGGTGTATACTTTGATATTTTGCTCCCTTTCTTCTGTCTTCTGCGACCGTTGCTCGGCAAGACTATAGCTTACTGCTCATGTGCGGAAGTGACGTATGTTGACGTGTCGCTACGGGAAAATCGACATAAAGATTCGTACTTTTTCTTCTCTTTTAAAGCAGTTATTTCATAGAACGAAGCCCATTTATATCAGGTAATCAGCAAAATAGTGGACAAAACGAGAGTACTATAATCTTCAATAGTTAATCCTGGTGAAGTAATGTGGCGTTCTAGTGTACTGGGAAATCTAAAAATCTCCAATAAAATGAGTTGAACTCTCAGATTTCCAACGCAGCCTGAGTTATCAAGATGGCCACGTATTTACAATATCGTCAAATCATGCATACATAGTCATATATTATTGCCATTACCCAATTTAACATTTTGTGTCTGCATTATTAACTTGCTTTAAAGAGTCACCACTTTAATAAAAAATAAAGGGAAAATGTGAGGTTTTTTTAATTTACACTCCATAATGACAACATGAAAAAATATCTTTTTTTAACGTCCGCAAATGTATTTTTTTTAAACTAAGAAATTATGTACATAAATACTCGCAGCCTTTGCTTAATATTTCATCAATGCACCTTTGGCTGCAATTGCAGCCTCAAGTCTTTTTCAATCTGATGCCACAAGCTTCGCATACCTGTCTTTAGGCTGTTTTGTCCTATCTTCTTTGCAGCGCCTCTGAAGCTCCATCAGGTTGGATGGGAAGAGTCAGTGCACCATCTTCAGATATGTTGTCCTTCTAGGAAGAGTCCTGGTTCTGAACGTACTCCATTTACAGGTGATTGGGAGCTTCTAAGCAGCAGAAATGTTTCTGAACCTTTTCTTTGATTTGTGCCATGAGACAATCCTGTCTCAAATCCTGACTATTTGACTTCATGCTTGGTTTGTGCTCTGACATGCACTGTCAACTCTGGGACCTTATGTAGACAAGTGTGTGACTTTCGAAATTAGCCTGGACTTGTCGTCAATCACAGGGCACATATAGTCAAACGACCATTCACACTCTCATTCATACCTATGGACAATTTTGAGTCGCCAATTAACCATATTTTTGGAATGTGGGAGGAAACCGTAGTACCCGGACAAAAACCATGCACACACAGGGCGAACATGCAAACTCCACACAGAGATGCCGAACATAAATTTGAACCCAGATCTCCTGACTGTGTGGCCTCCTTTCCAAATCATGTCATCAAATGAATTTACAACAGGTGGCTTCCAATTCAACTGTAGAAATATGTCAAGAATGATCAGTGGAAACAAGATGCACCTAAGATGAAAATTAAGTTTAGGTGCAGAAATGGTTGTGAATACTTAAGTAATGTGGTTTCTCGAGTTTTCTATATTTAATGCATTTGCAAACATAAAAAAAACATTTTTCATTCATCCAGTCATTATGTTGTGGTGTGTGTAGAAGTTTGAGGAGAAAACTAAATTTATTTCATTTTGGAATAAGGCTGTAACACAACAAAATGTGGAAAAAGTGAAGTGCTGTAGATATTTTCCAGATGCACTGTAGGTGAATGTCAAAATGTTAGTTAGCTGGAAGTAAGCTTCAGGTAGTCCGTCTCCAAGTTCAAATAGGCTGCATTCACAGGACTGGATTGGTACACATTCTCCCCTCGAGCCTGAAAGTGAGTTTGTTGGTCCCCTGAGGCAGCAGCTGCAGCCTCCAAGCCCTGGTTGATGTAGATGATTTCCTGGCAGGGCTCCAGGATCAGGAGCTCCGACAAAAGAGCCTTCAGTTTCTCTACCAGTTCCTTGAAGCCAGGTCTGCTTGACTCCTCCATGTCCCAGCAGCTCTGCATGATGTCATAGCTCCATTTTGGAAGGGAAAACGTATGAGTCAAAAATGAAGGGCATACTACAAATGCAGCCATCCGATAACACTCACAGTCTGTGGTCACAGCCATCAGGTGGTTTGAGCCTGTGTCCAGACAGAAGCAGGTTCAGAAGCTCATGGTTTTGGACGCCAGGGTAGGGAGTCTTGCCCAGAGACGCAATCTCCCACATTGTCACCCCAAATGACCACTGAGCAAGGAACATTTAGTATATCAGTCAGTTAAGAAGTCATTCCATCCTATCAAGACTTACCACATCAGTTTTGGTGGTGTAGACCGAGTCAGACAGGCTCTCTATGGCCAACCACTTGACAGGCACACGGATGGATTTTTGTTCACGGTAATAATTGCTGCTGTAGATTTTCCTTGACAGGCCAAAATCGGCCACACGCACCACAAGATCATCACCCAACCTGTGCATTTGAATATATATACATTAAAGTCACAGCAATAGGATGAGACACATTATTCCTGTTTCTGTGAGTGACCTCCTTCCCAGCTAAGTGGCGGCTGAATACCAATAGAGGCTGACAAGAGCCACAGTCACACACAAACACAAGCGAGTCCTTCATGTGCGACGTGCCCCTCACATGCAGTTACGTGCAGCCAAATCTCGGTGCAGAAAATTCTGCGAGCTTAGGTAGTCCATCCCAGCTGCAATGTCAACCATGAAGCGCAGGAGGCTCTGAACGGGCACAAACTGTTGGGAACATCCTGTCAGCTTTAGGAAACACTGGAATAACACACTGTAGATATTATCTCACCATTGGAATATCACCATAGCGCGTCGCAGTGAGGAAGCGCTGCAAATCACCATGTTTCATGTAGGGCAGTATGACCATGGGAATGGTGACTGGGGAGTCCTGCTCTCTCTGTAAAGTCACTCCTGTATGTGGGACACATTTAAGCAATAGTAAAAGATAAAAAAATGAATGCCTGCCAGCCATCGCAGTGGTCTGTTAGCTTACCAAGAAGCCGGACCACGTTTTTGTGATTAAAGTTCTTCATTATCTCCGCCTCTCTCAGGAACTCGCACAAGTCTTCTTGGCTGTGTAGCCCCACTAAACATGCAGGACAGAGGAAAGTAATATTTCCAACTAGTAGAAGCTCACCACAACAGGTAAGATGGGAAGTTTCAATAAATACTTCTCATTGTCTTCACAGCGACCCTGACACACACGTCCTCTGCAGATAAGATCCCCTCGTAGACGGAGCCATACTCTCCTAGAGTGGAATACCTGACAACATTTTATATGCACGCATGACATCAAATGAAAATATGTCTCCTATCAGCTGACCTTTGCCCAGATTTTTTCCCACTTTGAGTGTGTTTCTCTCCACAAGAACATCGCTCAGGTTGGCTATCAGCCTGTCACTCAGTCCCTCCAATAACCGGACCGCACCGCCTTCATCTGATGTCAATGACACACAGAAAAACACCATGCACTGTTATGAAATACAGTGTTTCCCTAAAAAGCACAGCATAGCTGATTGCAACATTTCAAGTGCACATGCAAAGTGCGTATGTGTGCATGCGTATGTGTTTGTTGGGAGGGTCTGACAATCGATACACAGATAAATCAGTGCACACATGCACGCCAGCAGCTGAGCCGACTAATATGATCGCTTCTCTACAGATACATTTGGGGTGCACAATAGCACATGCGTAATGTGTGTGCATGTGGGGTGATTGGGCTGACAATCAATACACTGACACAAACACAGCGTAGCCGACTGCATTGCAATTGCTCCTCAACATTACTTACGTCCACAAATGCTTGCTTTCTCATGATAGAAAGCAAGAGATAATTTAATCATTTAATTATTGCGATTGCTCCCTTGCAAGCAATATAGAGAGCAGATGAGAAATTGTGAACATTCAACTATGTAGAAACAGAAATGACACACTTGTTGTGTCAAAAAGATAAGGCTACTTTTTTTAGTAAAACAACAACGTATATACCTATTCTATTTGAAAGGTATCCTCAAATTACTTCCGCTGTGATCTGTTGCTATATAAAAAAATACAAGGGACATTTCACCTCAACTCCATCTTGTGTCTTTTGGTGAAGAAAGTCAACACATACCATGAGCCTGTGGGGGCGTGGCCTCTGGCTCTTGTGGGAGTCTATAGGAAGTTCCAGTGTTGACCGGCAAAAGTTGCATTTCCTGGACCTCTGACCTACATGTAAATATTCTTGATGTAAATGTATTCTTGATCCGTAAGAAAGTGAAAAGCCCTGTTCATTAATTTTTTACCTGACTTTACGGTAATTTCTACACTTAACAAAGACAACAGCAGCAATCAAAGTGCAGAGCATGCAGCCAAAACAACCACCAAGAGTCAGCCATGTGTAGAAATGACTTTGGTGCTGTGGAGCAGCTGTCCCTTCATTCCTGGGGCGTTGTAGGATCGGTGTCACTGTCATAACCACTGGGGGGGAAAAAATAAACCAAGTCATCGCTATTAAATTATGTTAGTATATATATCAGTGTAATTAACATTATTAACTCAATTAACATCACAAATTAAATGTAGCTTTTGTTAACTGATAATGGCCAAGTTTGCAAAAAAAGTGCCCTGGCTGGTCCACTGGGCGTCACCAAAGAAACAAGGCAGATGCTCCTTTGTTCATTAGAGTAGTCACTCTGTAGCATCATTGTTATTTCAAGTCAAATTAAAGATGCCATTTTGTACATACATTTATGAATGGTTACAGAGGCAGCAGATGAAGGTGGCGGCCCCACCAGGTTGGAGACGTCATTCCAGCCGTACACAGTCAGCCTGTAGTCACTGCGTGGGTCGAGTCCCATGACTGTCACGGAAGTACTGGTCACCCCAGCTGAGTCGGCAGAAAAAAACACATCGCCCCCGCATGCCGCCCACTGGCCATGTCTGCTCTCATCCTTCTCCTCGCATTTGACCCGATATGTCACCTCCTGCCGGCCGCCCCAGTCATAAGGAGGATCCCACGTTAAGGTCAGCGCAGAGTTGTTAAGGATACGTGCCGTTAGATTGCTGGGCGCAGAGGGTGGCTCTGGGGAAGACAAGGAGAACTTTTTTTGAGGGGGTAGCAGCCTTCCCTGATGTCATGCATTCCAAACTAAATTTCGTTGTCCATACATAACGAGCCAGTTAGTTCTTACTGGTGCAGCCAAGGTCATCTGTGTCATGTGGAAGGCGGTGGAAGCCCTTCAAACAGTCGCACCTCTCTGATCCCTCCTTGAGTGTTCTGCTGTTTGGTGGGCACGCTTGGCACTCGCCATGCTCCTGGGCTGCTCTATAATATCCCATCCTGCACGCTAACAAGGACATATAATGCATAAGAAAATTTGGACAATCCTCTGCTTCTCGCCCATATCACTCTACCTTGACAGGTTCCATTCAGTGCCTGATGTCCAGCTTTGCAAGTGCACATCCCTTGCAAAGGACCCCATACTCCAAGCACATCACATTCTCTCACAGGCACAGAAAGCATCTCTGCTCCCTCCACACAAGAACCTACACAGGGCTCTGAGCCAGCCACAGTGCTGTCAAACCAGACTAGGTCTGCCTGGACCGTGGGGCATTTCCTGTAATAAAGCCTGATGGACATGACCAGCACACATGTTCCAGAGTAAGAGAAACCCAGCTGGAAACCAACATGGCCAACGGCACCCAGGCTCAGCCCTGAGCTGTGCTTCAGATGACTGTTGATTTGGCTGAGGGAGACTTTGCCGTGAAACGGCCTGGAGACCTGAAGGTTTAGTATAGTCCAGCTGTGTGGGAATCTTGTGGCGGGTACATCCGAGTCAAACAAATGAACTTGCAGACTGCTGTTCTCACCGGATGGCTCCTCTTGCTGCGCAAAGGTGATGTCCATCAGAAGGTGACGAGCATCTTTACGCTCCATCCATTGACTTAAAATAGTTCTTGTTCTTTGCTTCCCGCACGCTTGAAGAACCGGAACTTGTCTCAGCTGGATCTCATTCCACTGAGAGAGACAGGAGAGATATCAGTAAATGCATGTGATGTGAATTCACATCTAACAAATGTGCTCCAACTTACTGCTCTGCGGGGCTCAGACATCCAACTGAAACTACTATGTTTCTCTGAATTGAACAGTTCCACTAAACAGGAGGAGGATTCAGGTTGAAACACTTTTTTCCTCTTTGAAATACCACAGTCGCACAACACTCACCTTCTTCTGGTTGGTGTGCTCGTAACATCCGCATCCACAAGAGGATTAAAGTTGACACGCAATTCAGGACAGTGTAACAATCAGCCATGTTGCACAAAGTGTTTATGACAAGAAGTCGCCAATGACACTTACATACACCGCCTGCTCTTCCCCAAAGTGACTCATATGCCTCTGAGGCCCCCTTTCAAGGAACTTCCTGTAAATATCTCATACTGCTTCTCAAGAACATGCAAATACGACAGAGAAGTCAAGAATATTAATAATAATAAACAAAATGTAAAAAGACAAACACAGCTAGTACTTAACATTTTATTTTAACGTTAAAATAATGCAATTTTTCAAATGATTTAAATTAAGAGCTCAATAAAGTTAAATGCAATTTGTTCATCAGTAATTAGTCCTACCAGTTGTTGAAACAAATTCAAATAACATGCTTTGAAAGTCATTTAAACTTTTGTCCTACAATCTTTTTTAAACCCAAAAAGAAAAAAAACTTCCTCTTTTCATTTTTTTCCCTCTTTTTTCATAGGGATTTATATCTTTCACAATTTCTTTTGAAAGGAAACATTCAAACCAAAAAGAGCTGACATGATGGGAAATGTGTGCAATCATTTCTCTTTAGCCCCACCTTAGTCCAACCTCCCAATGCTTGTGTCTGCCAATCAAATCCATCACTCTGGAGAAGGCGCAATCACACTAAAATAGATATATTTAATGCAAACAATTCGCAGAGTTGTGCAAGCACAGAAATCTTTTAAAAACATGACAAATGTGCAAATAAAGGATGGAAAAAACCTGAAAGTCACAGTCTGTATTCTTCTGAACAAGCAAAACAGCAACAAACCTTTGACAATGAAGAATACAGTCGCCCCTCGCTTTATTGCGGTTCGAATATCACTCCCTCACTATAATCGGGTTGTTTTTTTAAATAATTAATTAACAAATGAACGCTGTTCCGTGGTTGACCATGGCCTATTATTAGTAAAAAAAAATACTGAAAGACAAGTTATATGTAGTATTTCGGTCACTAGGCATCAGTAATGTTATGAGACATGACATTAAATCACATTACCTTTCACACTGCATGGAGACTGGGTACTGAGCCAGCAGAGCTGAGCCGACATGCCATGGCTGAGATCAAGTGGGGGAAAAAAAGGTTCTCCTCTCATTCTGTGTGGAAGTGGTAAGTTGGCTTTTTTTGTCTTCTTTGTCCTTCTTGCTCACTCCCCACTTTCTTAAGTTTAGAATAAGTAAATTGGAGAGGCTAACTAGTGAACTCAATAGCTTGCTATGTCCCACGTCTTATGTTCCTGCAGTGATACCATAGCCTGTGCAATGTGATGTAAATAGGGTTAATAATAATAATAATAGGGTTAATTTCATGTGTAGAGGGCTCTAATAATGTTTAAACCTGTATTTAAAAAGTCCTAAACAGGTTTTCTATGCTCTATGCTATTGAATCCTACTTTGTGGAAATTCACTTATCACAGTAGTGTCTGGAACCAATTAACTGCAACAAACGAGGGCTGACTGTACTTCTTTCATTCACAACAGATCTTATTTTCAAGCCTCCTGACTTGCATGTATAAGATGCCATTACCAGATGATTACCAAATGTCTCATACATGATTAATCATTTGTACGTGTGCAGTTCCTATGTCACTTTTAAGGTGCAATGCTGCAATAAGGAGTGCGCATTTTGAGTTCAAAGAAGGAAAATGACACATCTGCAGGTGACACACGTGAAATAAATAGTAAAATCTTAAATGAATCCAATAAATTACAGACAACTTTAGCCTGCATTCCTTGCACTTATCCTCCTGTTTGCAGCCGTTAAAGTGATTTGGGCTGCTGTTGATGTTAACGTAATAAACTTACTATACATGCGTTAACACTTGGTCTATGCATGCTCTCTGCCTCCAAACCCATAAATAGACTTACAAACTGGCAAAAAATGGTTGTAAGGTTGTTTGAGGCAATATCTAGAATTAAAAAGGCACATAAAAAGAATGGAGATCCTTTTTTCAGCATTCACCATTCGTAACAAGGCACAATCAAGAAATGCAGTTTTACATATATTATGTAACACATACAACAGTTTCTTCACTTTGGGCAATTTTTTTTTTTTTTTTTTAAGTTAAAGTTGTCCGATATCAGTTTTCAGTGTAATAATGGAAAATCGGTGCATGGTGCATCAGTATCTTTTTTCAATTCAGCATGTATGTCTCAAGTGTGAAAATGTAGCGTTTGGCGCCATCCATCGATGGTTACGCTGAACTACAGGCATCCAATCAATAATTGAAAAATGATGAAGTGGCAACATTCCTATGAGGACATTGTAAACTATGATTGCCATTATAAGAAAAGTAACAAGCAATATTTTGGCTAAATACTTAATACATTGCTTCCTGAACTGTCCTATGTTTCTCAACTCGTGTGGATGTACTGGCACTAAAACCGAGTCGCATAATCACGCTTAACATTTAAAATTGAGTTACTTGCTCAGTCTTAAAAGGCACTTCCCAACAACAGCAGCACTTGAATAAGATTTCATCCTGAAATCATGTCAATCTTTGGTCATGAAGTGGAGTCATACACAGAAGCACAGAGGCAGCGATATGACACCAAAGTGCCTCGTGGACCCACCGCAGCATGTTTGACGATCACTGGATGACACACTTTTCCTTCTGCTGTTGGGCATACTTCCTCCTGCGCTGCTCCAGGCCTCGTTCCAGGCGCTCGTCTTCCTCCAGAGCTCTGATGACAGAAGGAAGGGCGGTGTGTTGAGTTTGTGGACGAAATCGTCAACACGTTAAAAGCTCGGCAAGCTCTTCCTCTCACCCTCTTTCCTTTGCGTCCATACTGTGAACCAGCTGGTCTCTCTGATTGACCAGTGACACCAGCTCCTGGAGCAGCAGTTGTTCCCTGTGCTTGTGCGCCATTGTCTTCTGCCACTCTGAAGAGCACACAAAACAGCAATGGCTTTTTGCACTTGTGAGCACTTGTGAGCACTTGATCGCACGGTAAGGAAGACAAACCTTCAAGGGCCATGATATCCCTCAGCTCTTTGGTTAACAACTCAAACCTCCTTTCCAAATCGTGCTCCTCCAGCCTGTCAATCACAACACTGTCATTATCTGTATGTTTAACCACTGGAGGAATTATACAGATGCTTACTTATTTTACTGGATGTCATTAATTCCAAACAAACATTTCCTCTCCCTAGTGAAAACCTTACAGCAGCTGCAAGTGATCCTGCCGTCTGATCAATGCATTCTTCTTGTTGACCAGCGTGAACCATTCCTGAATGAGCCGCTCCTCTTGCTCCTTGTCACTGCCTGTGAAGGCAACACACAAGATCATTCACACACAACTTATTATATTATATTGTATTTTTTCCAAATGAATGAATACTCTTTGTTAGCTACTTGTTTCCATAAGTTGTCTGAGCCTCCTCTCCACAACTGCAGCTCTGCTATCTATGTGGTTTTGTTCTGCTTCCAGGGCTTCCATTTGACTGAGAACATACTGGCTGGGGTCCTGAATGCGACACACACACACACACACACACACATATTTGTTTGTTTGCACGAAGCATGTTTATGACGTGAGCTACTAAAACTAACCTGGCCTTCTGATTTTTCCTCCTCAGTCGCTGTCATCTCTGCAAGGCAAAACAGATATGAGCTCCTATATTGAAATCTGAGGAAAATAAGTACAGTGGTACCTTGGTTAACGTCCGCCCCAATTTGCGCATTTTATTGGTTAACATTCAAAATTTATGCTAAAATGTTGCCTTGGTTTTGCATTTGCCCGCCTGGTTATGGTGCAATATGCCACGCATAACAAACTGTTGGATTTGTGTTTGTTTTTTTTTTTTTTACACATCTTGGATCACCTCCTCCCTGAGCTACCACCTTATCGTGGTGGAGGAGTTTGCGTGTCCCGATGATCCTAGGAGCTAAGTTGTCAGGGGTTTCTATGCCCCTGGTAGGGTCACCCATGACAAACAGGTCCTAGGTGAGGGACCAGACAAAGAGTAGCTCAATAGACCTCTATGATGACAAAAAACATTGGACCACGTTTTCCCTTGCCCGGACGCGGGTCACCGGGGCCCCCCCTCTGGAGCCAGGCCTGGAGGAGGGGCACGATGGCGAGCGTCTGGTGGCCGGGCCTACGCCCATGGGGCCCGGCCGGGCACAGCCCGAAGAGACAACATGGGTCCCCCCTCCAATGAGCTCACCACTCATGGGAGGGGCCAAAGGGGTCGGGTGCAGAGTGAGCTGGGTGACAGCCGAAGGCGGGGACCTTGGCGGTCCAATCCTCAGCTACAGAAACTAGCTCTAGGGACATGGAATGTCACCTCTCTGGTAGGGAAAGAGCCTGAGCTGGTGCATGAGGTTGAGAAGTTCCGGCTAGATATAGTCGGACTCACCTCAACGCACAGCAAGGGCTCTGGAACCAGTCCTCTTGAGAGGAGTTGGACCTTGTTCCACTCTGGCGTTGCCAGCAGTGAGAGGCGACGGGCAGGGGTGGCAATTCTTGTTGCGCCCCGGCTTGTGGCCGGCATGTTGGAGTTTAACCCGGTGAACGAGAGGGTAGTTTCCCTCCGCCTTCGAGTGGGGGGACGGATCCTGACTGTTGTTTGTGCTTATGCGCCAAACAGCAGTTCAGAATACCCACCTTTTTTGGAGTCTCTAGAGGAAGTACTGGAGAGTGCTCCCTCGGGTGATTCCCTTGTTCTGCTGGGGGACTTCAATGCTCACGTTGGCAGCGACAGTGAGACCTGGAGAGGCGTGATTGGGAGGAACGGCCCCCCTGATCTGAACCCGAGCGGTGCTTTGTTATTGGACTTCTGTGCTCGTCACAGATTGTCGATAACAAACACAATGTTCAAGCATAAGGGTGTCCACATGTGCACTTGGCACCAGGACACCCTAAGCCGCACTTCCATGATTGACTTTGTGGTCGTATCATCGGACTTGCGGCCATATGTTTTGGACACTCGGGTGAAGAGAGGGGCGGAGCTGTCAACTGATCACCACCTGGTGGTAAGTTGGCTCCGATGGTGGGGGAGGATGCCGGTCAGACCTGGCAGGCCCAAACGTATTGTGAGGGTCTGCTGGGAACGACTGGCAGAGTCCCCTGTCAGAAGGAGTTTCAACTCCCACCTCCGGGAGAGCTTCGACCATGTTCCAAGAGAGGTGGCGGACATTGAGTCTGAATGGGCCATGTTCCGTGCCTCTATTGTCGAGGCAGCTGATCGGAGCTGTGGCCGTAAAGTGGTTGGTGCCTGTCATGGCGGTAATCCCAGAACCCGTTGGTGGACACCAGTGGTGAGGGATGCCGTCAAGATAAGGCATCCGAAATCCATTGGCCAAACAATCGACGCTCGGAGTTGATGACTCCTGTCCATGCATTTTTTTTAATTGAGTGCGACAAACTCGTCCAAAGAAGTCCAAAGAAGGTTGTGAGTGAGAGCAACATTCCAAAGAGAGTGAGGACCACAACCGAATTCAAGAAAGAAGTCATTGCAAAGTTTGAAGATGGCGTCCATGTTTGCGAGCTAGCCAAGATATACTGGAAGACTTCATCAACAATAAGTACCATCCTGAAAAATAACAGCGCAATCAAGTGAGCTAATGTTGTGAAAGGATTAACAGTGTTAACAAAACAGAGACCACAAACCACCAAAGATGATGAGAACTTGTTGCTGGTGTGGATCAACGGTTAAGCGGGAGCTAGCAGGAGACACTGTTTCAGAGGCGAGGCTGGTGCATGCGGATCTAACAGAAAACGTCTGCAACGAGTGAGTCTGTTGATTAATTTAAGGCAAGCAGAGGCTGGTTCGAAGTTTTTTTATAAAAAGAACTGGTATACACAGTGTCGTGTTAGGCATAGCAAGTTTGCAAGTGCAGACAAATGTGCTGCCAAACTCCACCATCCCTGCCCTTTCTGGTTGTTGCTTGGCAAGGGTGTCCACTACAGGTAAAATGATGTTACATGCTAATTTCTCCATTTCATGTCATATTTGTTGCATTGTTTTTTAATTAGTGACGCTAACCAAGGCACCACTGTATCTGATCCCCTGCTGAATTTTTACTCTTACAAAGATATGAACATTACATAGCAGTTATAAATTAATTCACATTTGATAATATTTAACATTTGAAAATAAGTATTTGATCAACCAGCAAACATTTTGAGGATAACAATGGTCAATGGGCCTCGCTCTGGAGCTCCATGCAGGATTTCACCTCATGGGGGTGATTGTCAGAAAGGTGAGGGACAAGCCCAGAACTACAAGGGAGGAACTGGTTAATGGGAATTGGGGCCACAGTTATAAAAAAAACATTAGTAACACAGTTTGGTGTAACGTCAACTTGTTTGAAGGGAGAGAAATGATGAATAAGAGCTCAACAACACCATACCTCCTGTCAAACATGGAGGTGGAAACGTTCCTTTGGGGCTGTTTCTCTGACCAAAATCAGTCTTGAGATGTGTGCAAACCTGGCGACCAACTACAAGAAACATCTGACCTCTGTGCTTGCTAACGCGGGTTTCTTCACCAAGTACTAAGTCACATTTTGCTTTGGGATCAAATACTTATTTCACTCAATTGTGTCCCTCTCTGTACAATAAACCAACCATAAAAATGATTAACTGTTTAAACTGTATCTTCTTAAGGGGGTAAACATACAAAAACAGCATGGGATCACTGTTTTAAGAAGAGCAGAAAGTAAATCAAGTGACCTGTTGTGATGCTTCCACTGTTTTGTTGTCCTGTAGTAGCCTGTAAAGATGAAGAGGTCCTAAAGAGTGCCATTAAAGACTAATCATGAGAATTCTAAAAAGCATCCTACCATTGATGAGTCTGCGTCCTCCTCAGATGCGCTCCTCCTCTGAGACCTGCACTTCCTGAGCAGATCTGCGTCTCTAACATGAGAGAAAGTGGACTTGGATAGGAAGTGAATCCTTGGCGGTGCGACCGGTGACGGATCGTCACAGCCCCCAGACAACACTTGTGGGCATTTGCTTTTGAGCGTTGGAAGGACATCCATGTTGCTTTCACTGTCTTTGGCTGAGCTGGTGGAGCCGTTGGTCTCCAGAGTGATGCCCTCCTCCTGAAGCCTCTGGGCGCAGTAGCGTACGGTCGCCTCAGGGTCCTCTTGGCCCTCTCGCTCGGTCGTTAGCGCGTAGCTGGACTCACTGGCATCTTTGTCAATGTGAAGCACGCTTAGCTCCTGGCCCATGAAATGAGCGTGAATCTGGCTGAGGTACGTCATGACGATGAGACGGTCAGGCACTGGTAGCATGACCATATCGGAAGGCTCCATCAGCCTAGAAATTCCCAGCTCAGCAAAACCGTCAAAAGCCTGCCATGTGCACAAAAATACATTCCTCAAGTCCACATGTCAGTTTCCTCTAAATAAGCACATAAATGTGAATAACCTTTTTGTTGTTGTGCTTGATGTCATATGGGTCCAGTAGTTCATAATCACTGTAAAAAGGACAAAGATGATTTTAATAAACAGTTAAAAAGTCTACTTTGATTGAAGTGTGCTTGGATGCTTACATCTTCTCCGGGTGGAAGTGATGCAAGATGGCACAAAAAGCCAGACCATTCCTCCAGGAGGTGCTGAAGTTGGTGATCCTCAGCCCTTTGTGATCCTGAGTCACTTCCTCGCACCACTTCAGTAGAGACTGACTGGACTTCACCAAGCTTGGACTGCCACAAATTTTCTAGAACCCATTAGCAAAATTTATCAGGTGTGGAAAGTGTTGTTGATTCGCTCAATCTGGGATAGTCGTACTTCTGAAGAGGCCGAGCCATCTTGAGGTTTTGCGGGAGTTGATGTTTGTTGGGCCTTGCTGTCACCTGAGTGCAAACTGCTCCTAGAAAATAAAAACAATGTCATCAGTTCCACATTGCTTTAGAAAGGTGTGAATGATAGTTCCAAATCATGGAAGTAATGAAAGCACGCACTCTAATCCTTACCTGACAGCAGCAACATGTATAGACTCAAAGTCTTCGATCATCACTGCCTTCTCAGACTCAACTGACTCACTTTCTTGATGGTGTTGTACATGTAAGCTGTCGTCCTCAAAGAACGTAATTGAAGAGATCTTCATACTTGGCTTGCAGCGTTGGACCACAGCATCCACTGGGTATTCTTCTCTAAGCCCTTCTTTGTATATAAACACATTTTTTGGACCATGTAACGCTGATCCAACCACACTTGCTTGCTTTGTTGAAGCTTCAGAGACCTCTAAGGGACAGAAGATGTCTGTAGGTGGTGGGCGTTTCTTGGCTCGAGGCAGCGGAACAGGCAAGCGTAACTGGTCGTGTTGGTGAAGGTCAAAATGTTGTTCAGAGATGTCAGTGGCGCTGTCTGACAAGGAAAATAGTGTCGTCTCATCTGAAAATGAAGCACTGAGACGTTTCTTGACCCTTGGTTTCGGTACAGGAAATTTTGAGGCTCCTGGTGGACTGTCTTCTACTTGTAGTCTGCTTCTCCTCAAATGCACCATTGACACATCCTCTTTCCATGATAAGGTTTCATCACCTGCAGCCTGAGGTTTTCTTTGTTCTGCTGCTGTGATGTCATCGGAGAAAGCGGCACTAAGATATTTCCTGGCACGAGGCTTTGGGATGGGTTGACATTTCCTGCCAATTTGTTTAAGACCAATCTTTTTGATAATGGAGAAGGGTGCATGTTGTTCGACCTCAATCTGCTCTGGCAGTTCTGGTTTTAGTGTGATGCACTGAAGTTCCTTTGTTTCTGAAAAGGAAGGTCCTTGAGCATGGACAGATGGAGTCATCGCTTCCTTTTCTGTGTCTGCCTGTAGGGCATCAGATTCACAATCATCTTGTTTGATGTTTCCATGTGGAGTAGGAAGTGCCTCATTGTTGGAATGAGCTATTTCAGCGGTTACACTGTCTTTTCTTCTCACAGGCTTGCTTGGGACATGTTTCTGAGGCAACCTACCATCTACTCTTTCCAAATCAAATTGTTGATGGAAACTTTCATTCACATCTACAGGAAGGCTTCTACCAGAAGAAACAGAAACGTGTGTGGCAGGTTGTTTTGGCGTTATCGCACAAGACTGGATTTGAATAACCTCAGACAGTCCATCCAAATTCTTATTGTGGTCTGGCCCCTCTTGTTCACACACTCCTTGTCGAATATCTTCTACAGTTGTCTCCTTCTGAGAGACAACTGTACAAAAATTCTGATCATCAGAGGTTGCTTCTATGAGAATTTCAGTCAATAATTGACTTAATGGAGGATGTAGGGTGCTTTCATCACAACTTGCTTCTAGGGGCCTTAAGAACATGAGAGGAAACGTTTCAGGATTTTAGAGTCTACTTTGCATTGTTGTACCATGAAGGCATGCAACACAAGAAGGAAATAATCCAAATCACCAGGCCAGTCATTTTCCTGCTTGTATGACCTTTTGAGCACTACAAAAGCAAAACATCCTGAGCAACCATGCATTAGCTATAGGTGGAGCCATGTTTGTTAACACTCACCCTCCGTCCAGTTTGGACAATGTTGGAAGCTCCCTGGTAGTCTGGTGGCTGAGTAAGACGCTGCCAGTGGACACTGGTAAGTCCTGCTCACTTTTAGAACATTGATTTTCCGCATCTCTATCCTCCATTGACATCCCAGCCAAGTCTGCCTCAGTCAATGGAGGCCATTTCTTCATAGTCACACACATCAGAAATCCATCATCATTGTGTGCATTTGGTGATGGAGGAACAACTTGATCTTGTGGTTGCCCAGCAGAAGGACAGAGTATACAGTCCTCAAAGTGGTCATATCCAAGAACAAGCTCTTTCATGCTGCTTGTTGTATCCACACAACGCTGTGGTGACATATCATCATGTAAAGGCTTAACAGTCAAAGCCTTCAGTGGGAGAGGACTTTCATCCACAGCAGAGCCGGACGGACCCAACATTGACGCTACAGTTTCATAACTGTGGGAAATGTACATTTGGCTCTGTGAGACCTCTGTGGCCATGCGACAGACATCGATGAGCATGCAGCAGAGAATGAAGGCCTCATAAATCCAAGCCACTTACCCTTTATGGAGAACACCCACAATAGTTTGTACTAATCCCGAAGTATCATCTTCTCTGGCAGGTGAAGAAGATTGTGCCTGTTTTCCAATTAGTGTTCCTTCTAACTCCAGTACTTCCCAGCCTGAGACTCCCTCTGGCTCTGATGTGTCCAATTGTTTCTGCTGTGGTTTCGCTGCTATTGTGATGCTGAAGAGCCAAATAGAATGGACTTTCATTGATGTTCTGGCCATCACAGCATAACACATGCAGGAGACTTACCAGTTAGCATTGAATGAATGGCTTGCAGTGCCTCTCAATCTTTCCTCTGTTATAAAAGCAAAGAGTGTCACATTCAGGTAAAAGAGACCTGACCTTCATTCCAAACAGTAAATATCTCACCATATGCAACATTTTTAGCTTCTTTATGATATGACAGTTTTGCTTCCTCTCCACTTTCTTTCCTTGTTGAATCCAAGAGTGATTGACTGGGCCAGCCATGAATTCTGGTGTGATGTGGACTTGATGAAGCAAGAGATAACATGTGCTTCATTTCCTCATGTGTATATTCATGACTTCCTGGGACATAACTGGCAATGTAAATCCTCCTCTTCTCATTCTTCCGCTCAACAAACAAAAAGGAAGAGTTGTTGTGTGCTTGATCCAAAGTGTCAAAGGTAAGCATCCTTGCTGATGGGAATCCTGGCACGCAAGAAATGCATGGCGCAGATGTGTATAAACTAACCATGTGTGGTGTTTTGTTGACAACGTCAGCAGACGGAAAGCCAAGGACGCTGGTCTTTTTAGGGCATGATGTTAACATTCTCACCATGTTGTTCTTGCTGTGTTTGTGTCCAGCAAGTGCCAAAATGACTTCTGCCCTTTCCCTGTGAGCTGTGATCAGGATGGGCTTAGTTTCATTCACCCACCTTGTGACTGGGCTTGTAGTGATGGAGGCAAATCCTTTCACACATGAAGACTTTGGACAGCAAGCTTGCAAACTGATCATGTTGGTTTTGCTTTGAGGTGATGAGGGAAATCCTTGGATCCTGGAAGCTTGTGGGCAAGAAGGTGCCATGGCAAACATGTTGTTGGCTTTGTCTCTGTGAACTGGCACGCTGTTAATCTGCAACCGCATGTTCTTTTGCACTCTGTGCACCAATGAACCCTGCTCTAACACACATCGTTCTTCCTTGTGATCTTCAACTGAGGAGAATCCAAAAATGGTGGAAAGTAGCGGGCACAGAGGAAGGAGGTTTACTATATTTGGTCCAGAATGCACAACAGTGGGATGTGGATTAGATGGAAGGCCAGTTATACATGATGCTTTAGGACAGGTAGGAGCAAGGAAAACCATATTTTTCATTTGCCTCTTGTAGTTACTTGTCATATCACGTATGAAGGCCTTCTTGGGTGTCCTCGTTAGCAACGCTTCCTTTACTATCAGCCACCCGTTGCTGTCATCTACATCCACAGATGCAAATCCAGCTATGTTTGAAACATGGGAGCACAGTGTGTAGAGGCTGATCATATTAGGTGCACAATAAGCATCTGGTGGATTTGGATGAGAGGGGAATCCTGGTGCCCGTGCCTCATGTGGACAGGATGGCACAAGGGAATACATTGTTTTCATAGCTCGTTTGTCTTTGGGAAAGATTCCCATGGACAGCACCTTTTTCCCACACATTCTTGAATTAAAGAGTGTCTCTTTGATAATCATGCACTCTTCTGGTTGATCAAATGATGGAAATCCTGCTATTGCTGAAGTTTTTGGGCATGATCTTGCAAGACTAACCATGCTTGAGTCAGTCAGTGCAGCTTGTTGCGCGGAAGGAAAACCGGGAATGCAGGAACGTTTTGGGCAACACAGAAGAAGAGAAATCTCTCCTTTCAGATGTTTGAGCAAGTTGCTGTCATCTAGTAATAAGCCCGACTCCACTTGCTTTCTTCTGTTCCATAAAGAATGACTCATTCCTATTGTGTCCCAGTCTTTGCTGTTTGCTTCGAGCAAAGACGGACAACCAGCCACACTGGAGGTAGACGCACAGGATGGAAAAAGGTTGACTGCACTAGAGCCATTAAAGATGACTGTCCGTGTAACAGCAGATGGAATTCCCAGAATACAAGCTTGTTTTGGACAAGCTGGGGTTAGTAATGCCATCGCTTCCATTACATCCTTTACAGGAATATCTTTCATCATTAGAGTCCTGGTGGTCTTCTCCAAAAGTGCCTCTGTCTGAGATAACCAACATCTATCATTGGCCTGACAAATAGATGCTGTGCCAGCAACAGAGGACACTATTGGGCAACAGGGATAAAGAACTACCATTCTTCTATGTTGTGTTATGTATGGGAATCCAGGATGTCTGGCCTCTGCAGGACAAGTTTGCAACAGTGAAACCATCCCTTTATTCTTCTCAATGTCCTTGAACATATATGGCTGAAATACTTCTTGATTGTGTTTCTTAGATGGTTTCTTCCAATGCTGCCACTCTCTGATTGGCCACTCTTTGTCATTAAAGCCAAGCTTTGATGGCATGCCAGAGATCACTGTTGTATTGGGATAAGCCCCCAAGAGAATAGCTTGTTGGTACTCCAAGTAGGAAACATTTGGAGTCAGCTCCATTTGTTCAGTAACATCTGATTTAAATATATTTGTATCTTCCTTTGAGGAATTAAGGATCACTTCTTCATCAGTGCGAGATAGAAATGGAAGTGCATGAACCATTTCTTCATTAATCTCCATTCTTCTGTTGACTGTAGATGCCTTTGCTAGATGCTCACATAGAGGATATTCGTCTTGCATCTTCTGTCCACAACTACTTATGTGACTGGATGGCAGCACTGATGTACCGGCCTCTACCTGGCATGATGCCTGCAGTGAAACCCTGTGGTCATCTCTAAGGATCAGGAAAATATAGGTTACAGTCAAAGTAGAAGGAGGACATCATTGTGATTAGTGGATTAGAGCATTTCCAGTGTGCAGTTCTTCCTTGTATTTTAGGTTCCAAGACAAGCAATGACAAGCACGTCAGAGTCCAATCAATGTTAACATGGATATGAACATTGAGATGCTTCCCACACACAACTGTCAAAGCTTAATTGATTTCGTGCAAACATGTAAGTAAGTGGGAGTGCATCACACCATTGCCATACAACCCACCTGTCTGTGGCACTGACCAACAACATGTCAGTGGTTAAAGGTGGCATTCTGAAAACGAAATATGAAAAAACATTTTTTTTTTTAAAAAACAAAAAAAAATTGACATCAGGTATCAGGCCAACATGATGAAGTAACTCACCCTGCTTTTAGAGCAGTTACTTCTTCCTCAACTTGCACCGTGATCAAACTGTGTTCACCTTTAATTGTCCCCAAAGATGATTTAATGTCAGTTCTGATTGGCAGCTCCTCTTGTACTAAACAGTGCACACATGTTGATGGCATTCCCAAGACAGAAGCTTTCTTTGAACAAGATGGCACCATATTGACCATATTTGGAAGTGTTTCCTTTGACGGTCTCATCCAGTCAGGATTATGTTGGAGGGAAAGGATTGTCTTGTATGTATTTTTAGGAGGAGAATTTTGCAGTTTCATCAACATTCCCCAGACAGTGGAGATGTTGTGATTGGCAATGGTGAGGTCTTTCGATGGGAACCCCGCAATATGTGAGCGTGTGGGGCAACATGGCAGCATGTCCACCATGCTCTGACTGTGTTGACGCACTGCAGAGGGGAATCCAAAGCTGCGTGCTTCTCGGGGACAGGATGGCAGCATACGGAGCATAATTTCTGCATTCTTGGAAAACATATTATCCAGTGGAAAATTTGGAGAGACGAATGTAAACCTCCTACTGACTTCTTTTTTACAAAGCGTCCCCAAATCCACACGCCAGCTGTCATATTCTTCTATTGTAATTTCCTTTGCTGACAAACCTGGAATTTTAGTATGTTTTGGGAAAGTTTTAATAGATTTAAACATGTTGGGAGTATCCTCTTGTCCTTTGCCAACCTTAAAGGGAATTCCATAAACAGTGGAGTGTTTGGGACAAGGAGGTAACATAGATACCATCACTGCAAGGAGTGCCTTGTCTTTTAAAGATATCTTACACTTGAGTATTGATGAAATCCTTCCTGGCTTTTCTGATGGTTTGTCCCAGAGTGAACTCTTATCAGCATTCCATTCAGACCCACTGTGGCCTCTGGAGGGAATCCCACTGACTCTGGAATGTTTTGGATATGTTGGAAGCAGACTGATCATAGTTGATGTCCGATGTGCTTTGTGCCAATGCAGTGATGGGAAGCCAGCTGAGGTGGCTTCCAGTGGGCAGGAAGACACAATGCAAACCATCTCTCTAACCAAGTCACCTTCAACAATATTAGTGTCTTCCAAAGGTGATGTAAGCGCATGCTTTCGTGATGGCAATGGCAGAAAGCTGTCCTTTGCCCACTCCAGTTTGGTGCCAATTCTAGTCGGCATTCCAGGAACTCTAGATTCCTTGGCACAACTGGGCAAAGCATTGACCATGGCTGCTTCTTGAGATGCCAATGTTGCTCTGTGAGCTGATGGGAATCCAAGCACTCTGGCCTTGTGAGGGCACGAGGGCAACAGCTTGGCATTATTTTGGTATGAAGATGCCACCACTTTGCAGCTAGGGGTCACCACACTTTCCTTCCTTGAGAACTTCTCACACAAAATATTATTATCCAAACTCCAAGCTTCGCTTTCTACATGTAGGGATGGATCCTTGGAAGGAAAACCAATGATGTTGCTTTTTCTTGGGCAAATAGCCACAAAGTTAGCCATGCTAGCATTCTGACGTGGGGCAGAAGGTAGACCATAGCTGCAAGCCTTGTTAGGACAAGAAGATAACATGTGAACCATGGATGTGTCTGCTTCTTTCAGGGTCTCATGTGAATGTTCCAGACAAAATTGAGGTCTCCTTGGTTTGTGTGAAATTGATTTGTTCAAATGTAGCCAGCCATCTTCTTGTCTGCTGACACTCTGTCTACATGGCATGCCTGCAATCACTGTGCCCTCTGGGCACACAGGGTGAAGACTGACCATATTGGAATTGCTTGCAGCAATGCTTGTATTACTTGTTGGCAACGTGGCCACCATCAGTTTGATCATATTGATGTCACTCACACAGTCTGAATAGATGACCAATGGCAGTCTCTTGCTGGGTAATGGCTGGACCAATACACTCTTATCAGCAGCAGTCCAAGATACAACAGCTTCCTCTGACTGATGAATAGATGGAATGCCAGGAACGTTTGAATATTGAAGGAAACTTGGGTGCAATTGTACCATATTTTGCTCTTTCACTGTCACTTCAGGCTGTACTTTGGCTGCGATATCAGAGAGAGAACCAAGTTCTATCTTGGATATATACATATGTGCTTTCTTTGTGCTTTCAGGAAAACTTCCACATCCTTTCTTTTGCATAGACTCTGTTCTAATTTCTCCTTGTAAAAATGGGATTGTTGCTGGCTCCAACTTGGAGTCAAATTCTGAAAGACTCTCTGTTTTGGACACAACATCTGGTAGCACCATTGGCAAAGTAGAGGTCTTGTTCTCATCTCTGAAGAATTAGGATACCAGAGAATAAGGTTTTGTCAAAGAAAGATGAAGAAGGTTCAATGGATGAATCTTTTGCAAGGCACTTACCCCAAAGCATCTATTTTATGGTCCCCTCCGATCCTCCCTGTCCACTTTGCATCAACGACTGACATGGTTTGGGGCATGTACAACATTGGAGGAGGGTGGGGATTAGGTGAGTGAACATTCCCTAATTTAATGGACATCTTTGACACATGGCTTTGTGCTTTGACATGAATGTCAGGGCATGTCTTGTGTGGTCTTGATTCTTCACGATCCAGCTGCGGTTTGGGCATCTCAAAATACTTTAAATCTTGAACTAAGTGTGCTTTGGGGCTAAGGGGCAGAAGAGAGGCCATGCTCTCAGGTCTGAAGGACAAACAAATAGAAAAGTGGGAGGCTCAATATTTATCATTCCACACACCATCATCACTGTGACAGCTGCATCCATGCTGGTGCATCAAGCCAAAGCTGCACATCCAAACAGGCGACACCTTTGTCACGTTACCAACACGAAAGCTCATGAATCCAGTACAAACAACATAAATGCAAATAAGAGGCTTCTCTTACTTGGCATTCTTTTTCCAGACTACAACTCAAGTCAAGAACATGCAAACAATAAAATATCCCAAAAATAAAAAAATAAAAAAAGAGCATTTCTATCTAAACTGATCAACCCCTTGAGTGACAGAAATGAATTATTTTCATACAACACATTTGAATGTTTTTATCTTTTTTTGTAATTTTTACATTTTTGCTTGTATTTTTAAATTTATACATTAGATTTATTTATTTATACATTATATATATTATGGTGATTAAAGCATTAATTTCAATTAATTAATTAGAGTCATATTCAGTGAGTTATGTTTTTTAATTATGTTCATCAAATGTTGAATCTCTAACTTAACTCTACTGTTTCTGTATGCGAGTTGCCTTTTAAAAAAAAAATCAGTTTTTTATAGAGCTCAGGATGTCACGTGACTAGTTTTGTTTACAGCGCCATGTTGGCAGGCCATGTAGCAGCTAAAATGAATGGCATCAGCGTCATCTTCAAGTGTTCTGAATTTACAGCGCATTTTAATCACACGGATATTTAGCGATACAACATAAAACTAGGTTAAATATAATCGACTCATATAATGCACTTGCTGTGCTTTTTACGTTTTTTGAGTCGGCAAAAACAAAGGACAAAATTCCAGACCTACTTTGTCCGAACATACACAACTAACCAGGAGAATCTTTGAAAGTCTACAAAAGTCTGAATTTGTTATGAAACTTCAACTTTGGTGTCAACCGGCTAAAAACAGCGTCATCATCACTGGAAAGATAAGTGTATCCTAGCGTTAGCATATAGCAACAGGTAGTGGGTAACTAACCGAATTCTAGTTTATTAGCCGTTCTTAGATTTGAATTCAAATTTTGAATTTATAGGTGCATAATTCCCAAAGATTGATTGACCCTCAATTAAAGCAATGAGTGGAGTTGTTTTAAGAGCCTACTGCAACTACACTGCTGGACTTGGAGAGTCTTAGAGAGCTGTGTTGTTTAGTGTATGGCAACATAATAGTGGAAGAGAGGAAGCACGTTTTATGGCCGAAATCCACATATATGTCATCTTTCGGAGTCTTTGGGAATGTGGTAAAAAGCTATTTCCTTCCCATCTCGCCATTTGTTGTGGCATCCTGGCACACAAAAGGTATCTACAATAGCTTAAAAGACTGTGAAAGACACATAGAAACTAACAAGCGTACCGCGTCACAGCCTGCCAACATGAATTTCCGAGTTGCGGAAAGTCATATCCCGGAGCTCTATGCATTGGGCTACTTGAATTGTTGGGAGATGAAAAACAACAGACCCAGTCACACTCTCAAGTGGACATTGATTGGCTGTTATTGTGTTTGGGCTTGTTAAGCATAAACTGATAGACTCCCAATGCAGGGGAGGGCAGGGTAAGAAGCGGTGAGGAGACGTGAAAAAGGAGGAGCATGTGAACAGAATGTATTGTAAACGGCTTGGACTGTATCTGTTCAAGTCTGTTAAAAACAATAAATGACTTTATAAAGCCACTTTTTTTTTGTTATATATCGATCTTCTGATCTGCCACAATAATGTAATTAATATATATGATAAATACCTCAAAGTGAGGGCTTTTCTCAGCAATTTTTAGGTGAGATTTAAAAAAAAAAATCAATGAATTACAGATCCTAATTAATTAAAATCTGAATTTTTTATTCAGCAATATCATATATATACTAATTTTAAGACCAGTTGAAATTGGTTGAAAATGCAAAAAGAAGAAATGGGAGTGAGACAACAAATTTTTGAGTAGGCAATTTACTGCAAACAACCATTAAATCAGGCAGGGATGACTTTCAATATTAATACAGACCTGCAAACATGTATGAATGTGTCGTATTCAGCATGCAATTTGACTCTTGAATATGCTTGTATGCTTCACTGCTCTCCATTTTGTTGCATTTCGCTGTTTTCAGTTTCAAGTTCAGTATGTACAGTGCAGATAAATAAATAGATATCAGTTTCTCAATAGTATTTCAAATCAGGGGGGCACAAAAACATTTCTGTCCCCCAGTGGGGGCATGACAGAATATAACTAAGAACCACTGCATTAAACTGAAATAGGCTGTTCATCAGCTAACCAAAGGTTTAAGACTAGGGATGCTCCGATCAGGGTTTTATGCTGCTGATTCCGATACCTATCACCAAAGACTGAAATCGGTCGATACCAATACCAATCACATGGATTAATTATACATTTTTCAATTTATTTATGATAAGTGGTATTGGCCAGGGGTGCTGTATAAAGGGAAAAGTCCAATTCCAAGGTTCCTTGACTGTCAGGGGGGCCAAAAAATAGGTGATTACTCATAAAATGAGTAATGAATTAATAAGGGGGTTGGGGGGAAACAAGAAAATTTTTTTCTTGGGATCCAGAATTCCTGGCAGCACCGCTGCTACTGGCTATATGATATGAAAAAAGGAAGAATAAAATCACTTTAATTTCGATAAAAACATATTTTACTTACTTTTTGAAGACAACTCATGAAACTTCTAGTGGATGAGACGTCTTCTTTTTGGCAAACCTGGTATCTTCCACCGCTGATAAAGGCTGCTCTCGTCCGATTAATTCAATTGTTTTTCGGGTTATTAGCTTAGCCGTCTGACAGTCACACACATACGGGTGAGTGTTAGCCACATGACTGCGTTAGCTGCTGTTTGATGTGAGTTGCCATGAGCCTCCAAAACTCACCATACTCTGTCTAGCGTTATTCTTCAAATGCCATATTAAAGCTTTTTAACATGCTAACCTCCGCAAGATAGTTTTCATGGCATGCGTTAGCAGTTCGGTTCGACACGGCAGACATGATTGTTTTTGTTTTGGATGAAAGTGGGAGGACGACACTGCCCAAGACGTTAGTTTGGGAAAGATATTACACTGCACAATAGGGTTGCTGCAAACTACAATAGTGCTAGCCACAGGTGATCGGCTTTTGTTATCGGCATACAGTATGCTGATCACGCACATTTTTTACAGAAATTGTCCGATACTGATCGGTGGCCGATCTATCGGAGCATCCCTATTTAAGACCACAACTAAAAAAATAAACGAAATCCCCTTAAAATATAAATACAATTCTCAAAAATGTACTCAGTAATGAGTAGCTGAGCCATTCTTGTTAATCACCTCGAAAATTGGTTTGGGCATGCTGGATGGCTTCACGGAGGGCATCCACTGTTTGGAACTGATCACACAGACCATATAAGGATTGTGGATGATGGGCAAAAAAAAAAAAAAAAAGAGCAACATTCCCAAGAGCCTCCTGGAAACACTGGCATCAAGCATGCCCAAACCAATTTTTGAGGTGATTCAAATTCTTGCAATTTTTCAACTGTTCAGTGTGTTGGTCAGTGAAGGGTAACATATTTCATAATAAGCTCAGAGCTTTGCATCAAAACCTGTCACTTGGACCTGGCAGAAAGATCCCAACATAACTTTGACTCACCCTGCTGATGCCTTGACAACATGGACTTCAAATGGAGCAGGAATTCTGGGATCAGGACCTGAATGAAATCAAGTCAGTCATTTATTCCTGGAAAGTCTTACAGACTGTTTTGCACAATGCTTACTTGTGGGTGTGGTGGACTGGTTGTCTTCCTCACTCAGCGTGCTCAACTGTCTCTTCAAGTCTGCAGAGAAGACAAAGCGTTCACATGAGAACTTCTACTTATCCATTCTCTTCATGTCACTATTTATATACACCAACAGCACACTGCTAAAGAGGACACCGTGTTCCAATGTTTTCCTTCTTTATTGTGTACCTGCATCTTGGGCACTGGGAAAGACTGTGGCACTTTGAGATAAATGAAGCTGAGCAGGAGCAGGAGAAGAAACAAAAGAAGAACTTATAGAAGGACAGAAGGGGGTGTCGACAACGGCGGCGGGTGGTGGGCTTCTACAGCAAGGCACACATCCAGAATCCCCCTCGTGTTGTTGCTGAAGAGGCAGACTGACAGGTGGACAGGATGAAGCTGACAGGGAGGAAATGTGGTATGACGGACTGGAAATGTACGGTAGGAATTTCATGACCTCAAATGCTTGGATTTGAGCCCACTTTTTGGCAAAATGTGACTGCTCTGCAAAGTGATCATAAGGATCGCTTTAAGGATCACAGGGCGGACCCAACAGTCTAGTATTGTACCATTGCACCCCTACAACATACAGTGCCCTCCAGAAATATTGGAAGAGTGAGATCAATTTCTTTATTTTTGTTGTAGACTGAAAACATTTGGGTTTGACATCAGAAGATGAATATGAGACCCAAGAGCAAAATTTCAGATTTTATTTCCAGGTATTTACGTCTGGATCGGATGCACCACTTAAAAGATAGGAGTTTTTATTTGAACATCCCCCATTTTTTATGTGAGTAAAAGTATTGGAACACGTAACTGACAGGTGTGTTTTGTTGTCTGGGAATGTCCTATTACATTGCTTATTTGATCGATCAATAACACTGAATATCTAAGCTCTGTTTCAGATTGGGTAGGATAGGCTTTGCCTGTGTCGACTGCATTTAGAAGCGAAAACAACATACAAATCAGAGAGCTGTCTATGGGTGAAAAACAAGAAAAAAACAGTTGTGAATCTGAGAGAAAACGGAAAATCAATCAAAACCATTACATTGGTCATAGTCAGTACAACCATCTGGAATGTCCAGAAAAATAAATATAGACCAATAGTGTACTACGTAACAGACATTGAAAAGGTTAACTAAGGACAACATCAGCAGTTGATGACAGAAACATTGTGAGAGCTGTGAACAAAGACCGTAAAACAACAGTGACATAAGCACCAAACTGCAGAGGGCAGAAGTGAAGGTATCACGATCTACAGTTCATACAAAACTTTATGAACGAATGCAGCTAGCCTCAAAAGTCAATCAGTCCATACAACTTTTGTCTCACAATTGTTTAGGCTCACCTCTGTACTTTTTGGCCTGTTTGGGTCTCATATTCGTCTTTTGACATCAAACACAAATGTTTGCAGGCTACAGCAAAAATAAAGAAATTGACCTCACTGTTCCAATACTTCTGGAGGGCACTGATTTAAATAAGAAATGTGACTTGTCATTAAATGCGAACTGGGATTATGGGGTTTCGATGAGGAGCAGCATTACATGGTGTCACTCTCTGCTGCCCGGGATGAAGAAACTTTGGTGAGAGAGCAGGCTGTCCTAGAGGGGTGTGACATTTAGGAGGCCTCCACTCACTCTGCCAGGAAGCTGGGGTAAAGAGAAGGAATGGAAGCATCGATTGACAGCAAAGGCAAAGAGCTGGCATATGCTGCCCCAGCCTATACCTGTGTCAGAGGCTGAGGGCAGACTGGAGGGTCTGGTCAGTGTTGAGCCATGCTCCACAACCTTGAGATGTCTTTGAGCAGCAGGAGCGTGCAGAGGTAAAAGAGGGCGGGAGCTGGAAGGAGCTGAGGAGGAAGTGATGGAAGATGATAAAGAAAATGACAGAGAAGCACATGAAAAGCTGTGTTTGTACCTGTTGGTGAGCTATCAGTGAAGGTGGGAGAGGAGAGGGAGGGATCAGAGGGCGATTGGGAAAGCATGAAGGTGGAGAATTCAGTGGGGATGTCACTGTGGAAGCTACGGGGCCGTTTGGGAGCTGGCACACAAGAAGAAGGGAATAAGCAAAAGTGAGAGAAGACAAGCCAAACTTTTAGAAGAGAGTTCAGTCATTGCAGGTTGTTAGTATGACAACATTCCCAGCTGCTCCTAATGGTTATACACATGACCTTTGAACTCTGGACAGCGTTTAAAATGTGACGGATTGTCACATGTACCTGATCCACAGCCTGGCTGGAAGATTTTGGGAAGTGCAGGAGGGTGAGCTTGTGTGAAGGCTGGCAATGAGTACGCATAGAGGGAGGGGGGTGCCTTATGGACAGCTGGGGGGTGTTGGGATTGAGGAAGAGGACGATGAGAAGGGACAAAGATGGAGGCGGAAACGCCCAGAGACCCTTTTCCATCCATCTCTGTATTTACTGGGTGAATGGGAAGGAAAGAGGACAGGGTGCAAGATGGAAATGAAGGATGCAGATGGTGAAGCCATAAGATGAAGTACAGTAGATCTCCACTATTCTTAGAGGTTATATTCCATCCATCCATCCATTTTCTATACCGCTTCTCCTCATTAGGGTCGCGGGGGCAAGATAGCAAAAATGTGAATAACGGACTAGTGAGTGCTAGTGATACTTTAGTCGCGCAGGGTGCCACCATCTTACACATCACTTTACACTTCTGTTGTTAAGTACATGTGTGCTGTATCATTTTGATGTATAGTACAGCTATGCCTTATTATTATCTATAAATTATTATAGACTTAGGGTGAATGAGATGTTTTTTTTGTGAAAACTCCTTTTCGGAGAGAAAATGCGAGTATGGGCTCATTTTCTCACAAATAAAAAATAATGCAAAAACTTTTCATTACAAATTTTTTTTTTAATATGCGAGGTAGCGAATACCGAATACGCGGGGATCCACTGTAGTAGAATTATGGTCAGGAGGTTACCTTGGGGCCCCGAGTCAACAGCAGGCCTCCAAGCTAGGTCATGTACTCTTGTAGAAGCTGAAAAGAAGAAGAACAAAGACAGAAACACGACGATAGAACATGAGAACGACTGAAGAGAGAAAACTGTCCAGTTGATGTTTGAGTTGAATTCCTTGTTTTAAGTGTTACCTAAGCCAGACCCAGCTTGTCCACTTCCAAAGCTTGCCCTTCTTTCCTCGGCTGCTTCCTCATCGCTGTCGTTAAAATCATCCAGATTCCCGATATCACTCTGCTTGAAACTCATCAGACTGGCCAGACTCTGCATGTCCTCATCACTGCAAGATATGAGAGATACAAACTTATCCACTCCTGATTAAAAACTAATCAAAAACCAGTTGAAAAACTGCAAGAAATTCCATTTTACATTTCTGTTGGATCATAGGAGGTTCAAAGTCAAGCTTCAAAATGCAAAAAGAAGAAATTGGAGTGAGACATTAAATTGTTTGAATAAGCAATATATTGCAAACAACCTAAACTAAAATAAGCTGTTCATCAGCAAATCAAAGGTTTAAGACTGTAGCTCAAAAAACTCTGAACCCCCCTAAAGTAGAAAAACTATTTTCAAAAAAGGACTAGGAATGAATAGCTGCGCCATTCTTGTTAATCGCCTCAAAAATTGTTTTCTAGGAGGCTAGTGGGAATGGTGGAGAAAGCTTCACGAAGGGAATAAATCCACATTTTTGGGAAGAGTTTGGATTTTAAAGGCTGTGGTCTTAAACTTTGGAACAGCTGATAAACAGCCTATTTCAGTTTAATAGTTGTGTGCAATAAATTGGTAAATGGTTTTTCAGTTGTATACCGTAAAGCACCGTGTATAAACCGCACTTTTTTTCCCACTGGTAAGAAGCAAAAAATTGGCGTGCGGTTTATACACGATGACAGTTCTGTGACCAGACGCAGAAATTGACTACAAGCCCATTTTAGAATAGCCGTCTGTGGGCCAGACAGTTGCTTTGACTTTAGCGCCCTCTGCTGTACAGTTGCTGAAAATGCTTGTGTATGCAATTTCTTTGTAACTTATCTGACGGCTGTCTGTATTTTCACACAGTGAAACGATCTCTATATACACTGAAGCTAACCTAAGCTTCCATTAAAACATTGCAGTTGTAAAATACAATACAACGTTGGAGTTTATTCAAATTCACACTGAAGCAATGCAGCATTATTTCTTTATTTTGATTTTTTATTATTATTATTATTATTAATCTGTGCTTAGCCATAATATTAAAGATCTAGATGCTGAAGTTCAGATTTCTCCTTTCTTCTTCTTTTTGAAATTGCTCAGTACCTTTACGCATGTTGATTTGAGATGAAAGAGTTGGCAAGCATTTATGAACTAAAAAATTTTTTTCCCCCGCCGTGAGCCTGAAAATGGGGGTGCGGTTAATACACGGGTGCGGTTTATACACAGTGCTTTACGGTAGTACTTTTCCACTTCTTTGGCACTCCACGCGCTTTGACACTCTTAGTACATATAACTACTGAGGACACAACATCAGGAGCAACTCGGGGTTCAGTGTCTTGCCCAAGTACACTTCGACACGATCACGGGAGGATCGAGGATCGAACCCGCACCCTTCAGGTTAGTGTTTATCTATCCATTCATTATACAATGTTATGGCAGACTAATTTGTTTATGTGCGTATTTTTGTTTGTTTATGTCAGTTTTATATGGATTATACTCTGTAAATATCCTTTCACTACATAATATTATGTCCGTTTTACTTCTTCTACTTCTTACCTGACAGAAAATGACACTGAATCCACTGACACTGAAAAGGACACTGAAGATTTTGGCTTTTAAAGGCTGTGGTCTTAAACTTTCGATGAGCTAATGAACAGCCTATTTCACTTTAATGGGCTTTTACAAATAAATTGCTTACTCGGAATGTTTTTGTCTCACTCTCATTTCTTCTTTTTGCATTTTTAAGCTCTACTTAGAACATCCTTAAAATCCAACAGTGCAAAATCCACATTCTTGCAATTTTTCAACTGGTCTTAAAATTTTGATCAGTAGTGCGCCGTACTAAATAACTTATACTCTATACTGTTTGAGATGTTGCAGCTGACTCACGTCGCTTTGCCCTCCTTGAGAAAGACGCAGGACAAGGTGAGTTTGAGAGTGGCCTCTTTCACTTTCACTGACAGAGGTTTCAACTTGAGTGCGAGGTCGCAGTGCGCTGGTGTGGCACTAGCGTACTTCTTCATGTTGACATCGGCAGAGGCCAGCACCTTCCTTCGCCCTTTTGTCTCCTGAAAAAATGAAGAAGAGGGAAGTGAACACAAGCACCTGAGAAAACACTGCCTGTGAAGTCAAAGACTCACATTCTCAATGACAAAAGTCCAATCTTTGTCCTCAAACTCCTCTGCAGCTGGCTCCTGGTGACAGAAAAAGAGCTTAGCAATGGTCTTGTCCACACTCAAGTTTCAAGAGAATGAGCTTGCTACCTTGAACAGCGTCACTGTAATGTCCAAACTCTCAGGGACCTGCCAGAGCACCAGACCTCTGTAAGGGTTCTGAATCCCTGGCTGCCAACTGTGGAGCTAAAAGTGGACAAAGTTAAGTTTGTCCATGTTTCTATTTTATAAAAACATATTGATATAAAATCTGTTTCTTAGTACCTTTGTGCTGTGACGTCTATTTCTTCGGATCCACACCACCCTCAACTTGTCTGGTTGCCTGGAATCACAGACGTCAACTGTTTTGATATCAAACCATCAACGTATGTGCGTTGATCGCAAAAAATGGTAATCCAGGGTAGCATTGTTCGTCAAAACTTTTTGCCAAAAGTTTACCTCGGTTTTCATACATTTTCTCAGTTCTCGTACAATATTTCACGTAACAAACTAGACTGTTTGCCCTGTACTGTATTGTTCCACAAAATCAAGCCCCCAAACAAAGCACCCTACACATTGCTGACTCACTGTCCATGCATTTTTAAATTAATGCGACTGCTAAATAATTCGCCATGGCCCCAAAGAAAGTTGCCAGTGTCAGCAATTTCATAAAGAAGGTGAGATACACTATTGAATTCAATCTCACCAGGATGTAGACTGAATACAGTACAGTGAATTCTTAGCATTAAAAAAATTTTTTTTACCACCTTAAAACTTGCAACAAACTCCAATATGAGGAATGTGTGACGATACAAAAAAAAAAAAAGCAAAGTGGTGTACTATTATAAAGAGGTATCCTTTATCACATTGCTAAGATATGGTCCCCGTTGCAATAGTGGAAAAACAGCTTTAAAAACCTGCTGAAAACGATGGACTCGCGATGTCCAGCGAGCTTCGCAGTCACAATTATTTAGCACGACAAGCTCTACCACAATTGTACAAGGAAGTTAGACAGACAGTTGCTAAGCATCATACAGTTGACAGGTTGGGTGTTCCTGGCACAAAATCAGGACATGCTTGTGTCTTGTAAAAATGTTTACCTAAAAAAATACTACTGTTGAATTTAAAGTACAGTAGTACCTCTCATAACGTAAACCTCCTTTTACGTAAATTCCACTGAAGGTAAAGAATTTATGTAAAGTTTTTGCATCGTATTACGTAAGAAATTCCATATAACGTAAAGCGTCAAGTCGGTGCAAGTTCAGAAATTCGATTTGAATAGCTCGCACGACAGAGAGAGGGAAACATTTTCCATGACTAACAGAGTACACTTGGTGACGCCTTCTGACGCTTCACGCTCTCATTGGCTGATTATCGGGACACCGCCTTCGCTCTCATCTCATTGGCTGATTATCGGGGCACCGCCTACGCTCTCATCTCATTGGCTGACTTATGCAGCACGTACGTGAGTTTGTGTGAGAAACAGGCTTCTCACTTCAACCTCCCTTCCTCATCGTAGTCGCCCTTAAACTAGTTGATTGTTTTTGTTTTTCAGTTTTATTCATTTACAGTAATCTTATTTATTACCTTATTTTATATTGGAATGTTACTGTACTATCGAGGGAAAGGCTTCTTGAGACGTCATCTGTACTTCTGTGAAGGTGTCGATGGACAACTCCTGTACGACTGAGAGCCTACACAGACGCGTTACTGTACTATGTTTATACTAACATTTTCTTATATTTTCCCACCATATTTGGTGGACTTTGAATATTTTGAATGGCCAAAGGAGTGAGTTTGGGAAGATCTTGGAACGGATTCGGCTATTTACATGTATTTTACGCTTCATATAACGTAAAAACCCAATAACGTAAACGTTCTCGGAACGCATTATTTACATTGTAGGGGCGTCTACTGTATTTTTGAGTTGCTGACCTTTTTTAATTTCCTCTTAAACCAGGCACGCCCTCATATTTTGCTCTTTTGTTATTAGCTGAGGATTTGATCATCATCAGCTAAAGGTTTGTTATAAAAAAAGATTATATCTGACTTTTTCTATATTTATTTCAAAAAGAGAATGGCCTACTTTATTTTAGAGCCTAGATTTAGATAAGATTTTTTATGTGCATCTTGCATGAAGTTTTAAAATTTCAAAAAACATCCTCATGTTAAGTATTTATTTTAATAAAACAACTTGACACGCATATTTGGCTTTGATTTTGTAAAAACTCACTTTGCTTAAAAAATATCGAGATTTATATCGTGTATCGATATTCACCCTAAATATATTGGGATATGAGTTTTGGTCCATATCGCCCAGCCCTAATTTGCGTTTGCATGTCCTTTCTGCTATTACCAAATGGCATTATTTTAGTGTTACTTAGGTTCAAGAATAATCTATTTTTAATCAAACCATCTTTTTAATATTGCCATTTCATATGTGACTTTTTCAATTAACTCTTGTGTGCTTTCCCCAGAACAAAAAGCAGTAGTATCATCTGCAAATAATACTAACTTTAAGTCTTTCCCCACTTTACAGACATTATGCATGGACATGTCACTGCAAATCTTATCCATTTATCGATCCATACAAAACCGTATCCTGCTGTCGCCCAAAGAACGAAAGTGACCAACAGAAACTGAAATAGAACATAGATTTAACACCTGCTGCACTTCTTGTTTGTCAGCGAACATGCCTCAGCGGCATGTCGACAAGCCTTTAAAAGGGACGTTCGGTGTGAGGAAAATGTAGCACATTGTTGGTGATCAAAAACGATGAGAGCAGAAGAAAGCGCTTGTTGCTGGAGGACAGTCTGTCCAGCTGATCCACATTTTACACATTCTTCTTCTTGGTTTAGACTGACACAACATTATGTCACATTATGCCAAGCTTCAGCTACACAGCCCACATGTTAATGTGCCCGATATAGAATAAATAGCATGCTGCTAGTAAACATCATGACAGGCTATTTAAACCAGAGGTTTCACCAATGAACAGTGAGGTTGAAACCCCCATTATATACTGTATTTTGGGCCTTAGGACGAGATGATAACATCAACAACAAAAAAAAAAAAAACAGGAAAAGTCACTGGTTAGCGCTCTGTATGACGGATTAAAACATGTTGTTGCTTGTGCATGTGTGTGTTCATCTGCTAGATGGGAAGCGAGGCCACAATGCAAGCCAGGGTTGGAGGACTAATGTATGAGTAAGCACAGTGGAATTAAAGCATAAGTCATTCAGTAATAGAATTTATTCTATCGTGTTTGCAGCCCTTAACTCAACATGGCAACGTCACAATGACTGTTAAACATGTGAACAAGATATTATTGCTTAAGGGTTATTTTGCTGTGAAAGAGGCGGTTTTGTGTTGTAAGCGTTGGCTGACCCACTTAGCAGGATGCCACAACACAAGCACAGCGCAGCTGCAGCATCTCAGCGTCAACAAGCCGTAAGTGTTGTCAAACACACTAAAATGGGCTGTGTTCACTTACCTTCAGGTGTAATATGTGTATGTATACAGTGGATCTCTGCATAGTCGCGATTATGGCAATTTTTTTTTTCCTCTCTGAAAATGTGTACTCACAGAAAATCCATCTCATTCACCCTAAGTTGGTAATAATGTATAATTACATGATAATAAAGCATAACATCTTCAGCATAATAATACAGCATACATGCACGATGTGACGTAGGTGTAAGATGGCGGTGCCCTAGGCGGCTGCAGCAAACCAGCTTGCGACAGTCAACTTTGTTCCAATCCAGCCACAAAACTCGCAACGAGGTGAACACAAGTTAATACAGTATATCATCGTAAGACGTTATTAGAATTGCGACAGGCAAGCAGTGAGGATTACAGTATGTTGACGCAGCATTAGAGGAACACCGGATTATCTCAGACTGCTAGCTGGGATGAACCAGCAAACTATGGCATAGCGGAACCGCATACCACCTAGGGCTGGGCGATTTTTTAAATATCGATATTTACTTTAAGCACAACACAAAAACCAACCATATCGTTGATATCGATATAGACTGGATTTGCACTGTATCTCCCTCATCCCTGCATGCAGGAGGAGGAAGAAGGGAGGAGGGGAGGAGCGAAACTCTGCGGCTCAAGTCGAAGCGACAGCGTCTGCGGTGGAAGAATGAGTCAGCAAGGAATAAGCAGTAGCTCAGTATTGTGGAGGTACTTCGAATTCAGAGCATAAAAAAACATTTATCACCACCATAAAACTCCAGTTCAAGGAACGTGTGAAGCTGTGCTCTGTCTGCTGCGCTCCTGTTACGTTCCTCATGAAAGGAAAAGCAAAGTGGTGTGCTATTATAAAGAGGTGTCCTATCACATTGCTAAGATATAGTCCCCGTTGCAACAATGGAAAAAATGGCTTTAAAAACCTGCTGAAAACAATGGCCTCGCGACATCCAATTATTTAGCACGACAAGCTCTACCACAAATGTACAAGGAAGTTAGACAGACAGTTGCTAAGCCTAATGCACTTGACAGGTTCGTGTTCTTGGCACAAAAATGTTTACCGAAAAAATACCACGGTTCGATTTAAAGTAGTTTTGAGTTGCTGACATTTCAAAATTTCCTCTTAAACCCGCCACTCCTTCATATTTTGTTCTTTTGTTATCAGCTGAGGATTTGAGCATAGCTAAACCTTTGTTATAAAAAAGATAATAATTGACTTTTTCTATTTATTTCAAAAAGAGAATGGCCTACTTTATTTTTTTATGTTTTTTACGTGCATCTTGTATGAGGCTTTAAAATGTCAAAAAACATTTACATATCTATTTTAATTAAACAACTTGGCACGCATATTTGGCTTTGATTTTGTCTGAACTCACTTTGCTTAAGTTATATATCGTATATCGATATTCACCCTAAATATATTGGGATATGAGTTTTGGTCCATATCGCCCAGCCCTAATACCACCTCTTGCAAATTTAGAGGCAGATGGAGGTGGCCTCACAGGAGACGGAAGCACTAGCCTTATAATCAGGCAAAAGGCTAGACCACGACTCAGATTCCACCTGTTCTCCTATCAAGCACCAATCATTATCATTAATTAGTGGCGACTACCTATACATTTTACAATTTGAAATGTGTTAAGCAAGTGTGTGAGGCATAATATAGGTCTTAAACCTGGATTAGGCTTTTATGTATTTAGCTTGTTAGCTTCCATGACGGTAGTGAACAATGGCAATTAAGGAGAGATGAGTGTTATTGGAAATGGACCTAATCAATGTGTTACAAAAGTCACTTTTATTGCAAATGTTGATCGCAAATCAGAGGGGAATGCCAACGTCATGCTAAGCAGGAGGGTTTGGAGGCGGAGAAGCATAAACTTGGCTTCATTAGTGTCAAAAATAGCAGGGATCTAATGTGATATGAACACTGCACTTAGTTCCTCAGGGTGCAAATTTTGACAGTGAAGTGCTGTCCTAAAGCGATTACTGTCATTGCGCAACTTGAAATGACAATCGTAATATTTGTCTTATTCTCGCCTTGTTAATTGTGAATTGCTGCCACTCGAGTTCGTTCCTCCTCTCTAGCTTAGTCTCCATCACTGCGCACTCACCATTTGGGGTGTGTTGAGTGCTACATCCGGGTACTGGCGGTTCACTGTCATTTTAGGTGTGAACGCACCTATAAACTCTAAATGCTAAGTGAAAGTACGGTATTTGAAACACAGCCACTAAATGTTAAGTTTATAAATGAAGTTATTCACTTTAAGAATTATTACTGAGTTAGTGAGCTATTTCCACAAGAAGTCAATACGTATATGAGCTTTTCCAACAACACGTTATAAAGTAAAACAAAATGGGAAATGATTCACGGTGTTTTTAAAGTTGATCGTTAGCATCTAGCTACTTACCATTTATTAGTACATTCTACAAGCAGCTCGTGAAAGGACGCAGCAAACTGGAACTTGGACGCCTTCTTCCCGACACGCTGAAGCCGCTTCCAAACGGAAGTCATGGTCGAATAATGATCTCAAACCCCTCAAGAAGGCGACATGAAGGGTGGTGGAAAGAAGAAGTGATGGAGAACCTGTCTTGTCTCGATGGATCTCTCCGGCTGACAGCCCAGGGTCTCGATTATCGTCAATTCACATCAATGCCAACCAGGACAAACCGGAAGCTAGGCTGGTACTGCTTTCAAAATACAATATTTTTGTTTCACAATAAAAGAACAAGGACGAACAAAATGTTTGCCATAGGCTACGTGGAAGTAATGTGTTCTGCAAAGCAATAAGACATGTCTATGTTGTTGCCTGATGATATATGAGCAAATCATCAAGAACACGTAACCGGAACTCAGTTTGTGTTTAAAATCACACCTTGACTTTTTTTTCTTAGTGTGAGACTTTTCATCTACATTTATTATGGCAGCCGAGTGAGCTACTTCCGTCTCTATTGAAACTGCTACTACAGTATACTTCTGCTTAAAATGAAAGGAGACGAAGGCCACGTTGATATTTTAAAACCTATTTTTAAAATTAGTAACAAAAAAAAGTTTGTATATATTTAAAGACAAAACTGTGTTATTTGTTATTAGCATCAACATTTCAGCTTTTTCTCTTTACACTGCATGCCTTTTTGCTCTATTTTTCCAGTTTTTGCTGGGGGTTTTTTGTGTTTAATTACATTTTTTACAATGTGCCACAGCCACAGGCCAATAAAAACACAAACCGCGGGCCACAAATGGCATCTGCAGTGTAAGACGCTTTACGTGTGAAGGTGATACAAGTTCATAGAAAACAAACAAGTGAGATGGTTTTCCGCCCCACATCATGCGTTATATTTTAGCTACGGCTCTATTTATAATCCAGAGCAGCTGGAAATATCATTTAGACTCTTACAACATAAACACCAGTCAACTGTTTGATATGCGATGATTTAAAACAGGGGTGTTCAAATTGCGACCCAGGGGGCAATTTGTAGCCCGCCGCTGACCCACGACACATTCTAAAAAATACAAGGAAACAATAAAAAAACGACAGCAAAACTTGAGACAGTTGCAGTGGGGTTTTTTTTAATAGTGGTATACCTCGGTTTTTGTTATTAATTTGTTCCAATGGGTCCTTCCAGAAAATAACCTATGTTAATACTTCTAATGTAGAACAAGGGGATAAAAAAAGGGATAAAGCTAACATTTAACGTAACTTTTACTTTGACTGAAGACTCTTGTTGGCAAGGACTTGAAGGGGAGGAGGGAAGGAGAGAGCATGGACAACTTTCTTTTGGCCCATGGTGGATTGTTTTGCAGCCATACCCAATTTTAAAAAGTAGAGATTTGTGGTGTACCTATGTTAGTTAGCAAAGAACAACAGAGTCAACCCGTGATGATGTCAGAAGAAGCTGAGGGACGATGACTTCCAGGTGGGAGTTGAGAGCATGCTAACAAGCACGTCTCTTGGGAAGACTGGCTTATTGAGGCATATGAGCTCAAAAGGCTAAAGTATGCAGAGCTGGTGTCGGAGTGCAGGAGCAAAGGCTGGAAAGCCTGCTGCGAACCAGTTGAAGTTGGGGGTTGGGGTTTTGCTGGCGGGTCATTACACCAAACCCTCAAACTCATTGGTGTAAAATATTACTTCTTTTTTTTTTTAAATTGTACAATTGATTTGAATCCTTACCAGGTTCGTCAGAGGTGTTTACGGCTTGTAAGGATATTTTCCATCCCAGTATTATGACTGTTTCGCAACTGCATGAGGACACTGCCTAACTTGTCCCACTACACGCTGATATGATCACACCCACACAATGATCATTCATAGTTGTATATACCCTCTTTGACCCGCTTGTCTTGAGTATCACACAGTCCTCCCACTGGGTGGACAAAGTGGGGAAACAGCTGCATTTGGGCGGGTTAAAATATGAAGATGGGAGAAGAGGGATATGTCTCTTTAAATGTGACTTTGCAAAACTATTCCAAGCTTTTATCCTGATTCTTGTGCTCGACTAAAACTGTTCAGAGGACATGCTAATTTAGTAGTTTTAAAGGGACAAAAGTGAGCTGAGAATGTCCCACTTGTGTCTTCAGTGAAGACCACATGAGTAATACTGAGATACACAAGTCCTTGTGTTCTTTTTGCTGCAGAAATCAAATCAACTCAAAATCTGCAAACTGCCGTCTAAAGTCAAGACAACATACATGTGTCCTGTTCCCAAGAACACGTCCATGCAGATTCAAATTTCATGCGTAGGAATGAGCGATTATATGCTTGGACATTATCCCAGCGAGAGCAACAGGATCCCAGTGGGTGTCATGCGCCACAATTCTATGTGGGACTTTTGTAAATATAGCCGGCATAAGCCAAACACCTGTCAGGTTTCCATCACAAGGCGGAGGGTAAGGTCACTCCACAGCCATGACACAGCAGTCTACACGGCCCTCGCAGTGCAAACATTTAAAGCAGGGGTATTCAAAGTGCGGTTCAGGGGCCATTTATGGCCCACAGCTCTTTCTTTTTAACATATTGTAAAAATAAAAGGAATTATTCATGATATTTTATTACATTATACAGTAATTTGTTCCCTAAAACACAAAGCTAAGATGTTTTAAATGTATCAAGGTGCCTCCCAAAAAGTTTGGACACCCCTGATCTAAAGAACAGTAAGCAATCAAACAGGTTGGAACGCAAAGTTTTCTGTCACATATTCAAAAATCCAAGGATGCAAGTGGGCCAATCCAGAATGCTCCATCACGGTTCGAACATTGCTCTCTGACTCTATCACGGTTTTTCAAACATTAATAAATTATCACTGTTTCGTGGTTGACTACAGCCTACTATTAGTACAAAAACTATGCATATTTAAGCAAACTGTGCATATTTACTGCCCAAATTAAGCATTTTCAAGCATAAAATGGCTAAATGATCTAAAATACAAATACAGTATACTGTATGCCATTATGATCAACTTGTGAATGCAGTATTCTACATTGGTCACTAGGTGTCAGTAATTGTTCAGTGAGACCACCGCAGAAGCACCAGACTTGAACCACCGGCTTTCATTGCAGGGTTAAATGATCTCACAACAAGCACAATAATAAAAATAATCATAATAACACGGGTTACTGCTGAGGAAAAATCCCACAACAACCAAAAACTCAACTCTAAACTCTCAACATCACTTCCTGTCCGCCATCGATTCTGCTCCCCTACAAGGTAAACTGTAGTAAATGGGTTATTTTCTCTATTTACTATATTGGTATATACGGATATACAAGCGGTAAGATGGCTACATGGGTGTTATTTCATGTCAAGATGGCTCGAATGTTAAAAAATGTATCAGAAGATCGTACAGGTTTGGGAAACAGGTTTTTTTTTAATAAATATTCAATTTATAAGGAATGCTAATTTGCGGAAATTCACTTTTATTCACAATTAACTTGCATGTCAGCTTTGTGCTGTTTGCATCACTATTTCAAACTTTCTCTCCTGATGTTATGCCTTTTTCCCCATTTACGTTGTTTTTTTTGTGATTGTATTTTTAGAATGTGCGGGCCAATAATGAGCTGTGGGCCGCAAATTACCACATTGCAACCACATTTACCAACAAAAAGCAAGGACATGACAAAAAAAGTTGAAGAAAATCTTGAATGAAAATTGTCTAAAGAGGGAGGTGGAGGGAATAGTGGGAGCGAGCCCAGCGGCGAACAGGTTTCCCCACCCTGCCAATGACAGGCAGCTTGTGGGCGTAGGTGCGTGGCGGCACTGTGGTGAGGGCCGGAGTCGGAGCAAATGTGGTCTGAAAAGGCCGTCGGCCTCGGCAACTGCGTCCCATTTGTCTGCCGCCGATGAGGAAGGAGAAAGTCAGAGGACCCGACTGATGAGACATGAAGCGAGCTTTGGGGAAAACATCCCGGGATGGACCCGCCTGGCGCTGGCCTGTACGGGAAGCGGAGGACCGAGAGCGCTGCATGGAAGAAGAGCGAGCCAAAGACCTGATGGGGAAAATAATAATGTAGATTTTTGTTTTTTTGCGAAAAGGGAGGGCGTGTTCTACCTTCCGGATCCAGTCAGAGCCAGGCTGGGAGGTGGTGGCTCCGTCCTAGGACTCCCATCATGCCTGGGGCTGATGTTCAGATTGGCTGTGAGCTGGGGCATCTTCCGGGCAGCGTCAGGGTTAGAGGAGGGTCCAGGGGGATCCTTCCTGGCGTCACCAAGCCGGGCTGCCCTGCTGCCAAAACCATGTCCGGTACTGAACCTGACAGCTAAACTGTCTCCAAAGAAGGAGTAGAGTTCACAGTACATGGCGGGGAGCGGCACAGGGGTCCAGTCTTCCCATGGGCAGCCAGCACCGCCAGCCTGGAGGTGGCTGGCAATTCCCAATGCTGCCTCAGAGAGAGGTTCTGGAGGCGGGCTAAGACCTGGGGAGCTCACCCTGTAACCCAAAACACCTGCTGCCGAGCCCAGCAGAGCGCTGGAGCCTCCGTCTGCAGGCTGGGACAGAGACAGCGCCTTCATCTTTAGCAGGCGCTCTACTGCCACCTACAGGACACACAGAAGAACTGCACATCACTTCTTTTTCATGAACATTGCAGAAAGATAGACGTACCAAGATGGCTCCATAGACCTTGTGTCCGTCTGCTTTGACCTGGGCATTAGACACAGAGTAGTCATCCAGTACGGCCTGGAGGTTGGCCCAGTAGGCAGGAAGATGCGGGAAGAGAACCCTTTCAACAGCCTGGAAAGGAAAACAAATGATTCCACGCTGATGTGGTGTGCTTCTAGAACATGAAGCATACCTTCCATCCCAGAGCATGGAGGCCCACCACAGCGCCGTAGTGGGAGCAAAGCGGTCTTACAGGGTCCGACAGAACCTTTTGCAGAGACAGCAGAATCTGGTGGTAGAGCCCACTCACCAGATCGCCGTGAGTCCTGGAAGGAACACACAGCTGCCATTACGTAACATAGCACATTGCGATGTTGACTTTTATTTTGAAGACCAACAAAACCGAGGCCCTCACCAAAAGATGTGACTGAGGAGCAGCGCTGCGTAGTCCCGGAGGGTCCAGTGGTCGTTGAGAGGGTTGATGGAGGCCGCCAGAGGCTCCAGGATGCAGTACATGACACTGGACACCAGGCTGCGCACATACGAGCCCAGGTACAGGTAGGGGTTCTGGACCAGGCTCTTCACCATGTGCAGGAGCCTGTTGAGCTGCTCCAGGTCATGGCTCACAGACTTAACCTGACACAAAGAAAAAAAAAATAGTACTACTGCCACTGGGGGGAAGATTTTCAAGGCTATCTGAATATTTTATAATTACATAATTCCCTGTGACGTCTGACGTAATAATAAATTTTTTTCCTAATATTCTCGCGATCACCCGGCAAAGTTCCAAAGATCGACTAGTAGCTCGCGCTCGACGGGCTGGTGACCCTTGCTCTATACCCACTATGCCGCCGCTCAGAATTATTAAACACATTTTAATTTTAGATTTACACTATATGGTATTGTACTTAGAAAATGTGAAGTTAAAGGCTGGAAAATGTTAAGTGAATTGACTTGTGCAACGGCGCCCTCTGTTGGATTAATAGCTGCAGCACTCTTAGATAGCGCCAAACAACTTTCTATTAAAAGTTACCCCCAAAAAAAGTCAAATTTGCAGCAGAAAAAATAAATCTGCAAACATGCGGGGCAGCTAATGCAGAACGCCAAAAATGCAGGAATCTACTGTAATACAAAGATGTGTATAGCTTAGTATATACTGACCTACATTTAATACGTTTTAGCATTTTTTATGTGCACAGTGTATCAAAGTCCCACACGCACATTCTTCAATGTTCCTGTATGCAGCCCTCGGTGGTCACCTTCAAGGTATAAAAAAATCAGTAAAATTCATGATGGCCATTGCCAGGCTTACCCCACTGATGACATAAACAAAGTAAGGAAGCAAGGCGGCCATTTTGGAGTTGGACTGGAGGTCAAGCAGAGCCACCTGGACAACAAGAGGAGACACTGAGGTGGTGGTTTTTCACATTAGTGTGTGACATGAATAATATGCAAAGGACCTTCATGAGGTGGGGGTCCTCTCCCAGGATGGCCCGTGTCATCTGCTGGTAGTACTTCAACAAGTCATCCGACAAAGACTGGACTGCTGAGGGAACTTGGAGGAAAAACATCAATTAGTGAATGTTTTGGAGTCAACAGCGTAGGTCTTACCTGTTCCCTGAGCATCCACATTGCCTTTCCCATCCAGGTACGACACACTCACTAAGAGGATGGATATAAACAATTAGGGAGGCGTTTTTCTCATGCGAGTCATGTGATAAGCGGTCCTTAACAGTACCTCGCACCATGGTCTCGGCACAGCCTTTGGGAATGTTGGTGGCCAGAGCCAACTCCACCAGGTTGATGTCACGCTCCTCAGTGAAAAACAGCTCGCCTTCTTTCAAGGAGCGGAACGGCAGGACATCTTGAGAGCCGTAACCACAGACAGCCTAGTGAACATTCACACACACATTATTGTAAGTTGTGCCTAAGAAAGTGTACTGTGTGTTATTCAAGCAAGAACCTCCACGTTGCTCCAGCGGAGAGCTCTATTAAAGTCCTCCACTGTCAGCTTCCTTCTCTTGGCATGTCTCATGAACTGAGAGCTGCTCTGCAACACAACACAACCACTACTTAAGTGTAGACAAAACAGCATGCACCCGTTTCTCAGCTTTGCTTCATGCTACACTCACCTGCGTGGCCTCCCTCAGCCGGTAACACACGTCCTCAGCCAGCAGGGCGGCCACGTCGTCGCCGAGCTCCACGCCAGCACTCTCCGCCATCAGTTTGACCGAGTCGCGAGAAACTTCCGCAAAGCGTCGCTCTTCTCGCTCCGCCATTGTCACGGCGTCTGTCTATAACAGGGTCACAATTTTAACGCTGATATTTCAACAATGACGCGCGTAAAGGTGATGGAACATACCCGGAATTCACCAACAAACATATGGGATAGAATTCCCGCTCTTCAGGGGTTGTTGATCACCCGTGTGTCTATTTTATTGACTGGATTTACTTAAAATTATTGCGTTTTTCATCGAGGTTTGGGTTTGGTGGACGGTTATATTTGCTGTAGTTTAGGTTGTACATTCGTATTTTCCACAATTAACTTATTGAGAGGCGGTGATATAAAAGTACAGATTTGTTTAGAAGCACGTTATCAAATATATTAGTGCCACAAAGCGTGTGCAACTCGCGCTATGACGCTACCCGTCTTAGCTAGCTACAATCAAGCAACGCAAGAAAAGCATTAGCTTACAATTGGCATGCAGACTACTTGGTTATATATAATAGTTACCGCTTACCTTATTAAACAGATGTAGTTTGAATATCCACAGTCATGAGGAAAGTTTTGTTGAAAGCTGCAGCTCTATAGCGTCGACCGCCATAGTAGTGAAATATGTGACGTTAGCGAACGAGTCGACTCTTTTGAACGGCTCTTTAGTGACTGAAGATAACCAATTCTGTTGCAAATACGAGGGACTCGTTTGCATATACAAATTATTTTGAGTCTGAGCTGTCCTTGGACACAAGATGGAATTTATAGCTCTTTGAAGGGAGCCAGTTCAAAAGACTGGCCTGTTATATATTTTTTTTAAGTCCCTCTCTTTTTTTTTTTCCACAGGAAGTGTCCCATGTGGAGGACAGTATGTGCCATTGAGGGTTGAGAGTAAAGTTTTAGCTTGTGGCCGCAACATTAGCCCATGTTATGATTGCTTTTGTGCCTGTTGTGGGGATTTAAACCTGCACTCAAAGCCCGTTCCAGCAATCAAGTCAAATGCTTGTATGACTCAATTACTGACACCTAGTGACAGGGGTAGAACACTACATTCACAATTTAAATCCATCTTTATGGTTTAAGTTTCTGTTTTAGTTAATTAATCCATTTTTATACTTGAAAATGCTTAACTTGGGCAAAACAAAAAAAAAAAAAGTGTACAAATTTAATAGGCTTGAAAAACCATGAGTGAAGCTGCAAAATTTGAAACACTGGTTTGAACATTGCTGCCCCCATGCAGTGAAGACCACACCTTTAAGAAAAAAAAGTAGGCATTTTAAAATTTATTTATGTTGACAGGCATTTCTCACTTCATTAATAAAAGTATGTACAATAGTTTTAAAAATTAAGTTACACTCATAGCTGTAGTGATGCAGAATTGTTCACTTGACTGACCGAAGGGGGGGGAATAAATCCATATCCAACTATAAAAATTAAACAGGTATAAAAAAAAAAAAAAAAAAATTTAAAAATAAAAAAAAAACCACATAAAAGTTGATGCTATGAGGAAAAGGTAAAACAAAAACCACTTCAATTGCGGCCACATTCAGTCACACTTGTCCCACACGTCGTGGGCCTTGTTGCCCTCCAGCTGCTGCAGGTGAAGAGCCAGCGGTAGCAGCAGGTTGCTCAGGTGCTGGCTGGAGAAAGTGAATGCGTTGTGGGCTGTGGCCTCCGCCGGTGGGGTGGCCAATGGGGAGGTCGAGGACGGCGACGACTGAGTGGAGGAGCTGGATAAGGCGAACGGGGACGTTGGGGATGACAGGCCGGCGCTGCCTGGAGACAGCTGAGAGGAGAGATTGTGCTTGGAGCTTCTCACCTTGTTGGGGAGGCCGTGTTGGAAGTGGCAGCGTGTCCCGTACAGGCAGAAGCCAAAAGAACTGAAGGTGCGGCACAGGGCACCTCTGGGCTTCCACTCCCTGCCTGGTTGGTGCACTTGGGTCTTGTCACTGCCATCTGTCGACTCTGACGCACTCCTGCTGGCCTCATAGTCCTCCACGTGCAGGAAGCTGCACCGTGTGCCATAGGGGCAGACTCCAAAGGTGCGGTAGTTGCGGCAGGGTATGTTCCTGCGGCCACGTGGGGCAGGGCGTTGCTCAGTGGGGCCGTGGACAAAGAGGCAGCGGCTTCCGTAGCAGCAGTGGCCCGCTGTGTGGAAGGTGCGGCACAGCTCCGTCTTGTACTTGGGGTGGCGGGAGGGCACACGGAGGTCATGGATGCCATGGGCGAATTGGCAGCGCTCTGCATACTGGCAGACGCCAGAGGAGGCATAGCGGCTGCACAGTTCCGTCTTGTAGCGGGTGGAGCACACCCATGGGATGAGGGGGAAGGGTGAGTCCAGGACAGGGAGGAGGGCTTTGACCAGGGAAAGATTTTCACCTCCATCTGGTTCCTCACTGGAGAGAAGATTGTGGACCAGCTCCTCGTCATGGCAGGCAGGAAGAAACAAGTCGTCACTGCTAGCCTGAAACATTGAAGAAAACATTTAGAATAGTTAGCACTTGTGAGCTTGTTTGAGTACTGGGGATCCCCCCCCCCCCCAAAATAAGGCTAACACTGGTTGTATTTTTACACTTCGGATACTGGTTTATCATCTTTAAGACTTTCCATTTCAATTACATTTATGCAGATTAAAAAAAAAAAAAGTGCAGTTTGCCTTGGTTATGTAGTGCATGGGGGCACTAACCCTCAAATTATTCCATCACTGAAAGCTATGCCCCAATACCACATATTTACCATGATTGTCAGCCAACAGCAGCGATTTGGCAAAGTTTAGCTGCCGACATCACCATCACTGAATGTATATTTTATCATATCCACACAATGGCTCCAAATTGTCAGTCACTTCGGATACTGCTGTTGTGTTTGCACACGCCATTTACTAAGTGACTACCAGACAGCAGTAAGTGAAAGCTCATTTGGGTGGAATGCAATGTTTACAAAGCTTAACTTTGCCTTGCGACAAATACACATTTTTTGTAATATGTAACATTTGCTGGCCGGTGGTGGTGTTCTATTTTTCTGGTGTCATTTGAGGCCAAAGAGGGACAGCACCATACGTACAGAATGGCCAAAAAGTGAAGCCAAAATTCAACCCATTCAGAGATCACATCACAGACTGGGATAAAAAGGTACATAATTGGATTACCTATCCATTTATCGCTGAAATTGTGAGGTGAAATACCATTTTTTGACCCGGTATTATTCAGTCATGTTGGGGTAGGTCCTGTCATGTTCGCAACACCCAATGACTTTGTGTGTGGTGACCCACTCACCAATTATGTTAAAATTTCAGTCAATTAAAAAATAACGTTCCAATACTTTCCATATGCTGAAATCTACAAGTGTTGAAAAAGTTACTGTAACCTCTATAATACTGAAGTTAGCAAAGTGAATTAGGCATCAAATTAAAAGGTCTTTCGGTGCTTTGTATGGTTAGATTGATTACAGGCATGAGATTACACAAATCAGAAATTTGCAACATACCTACAGACTTGCCGTTCAGGCAATTTTTCAATTGTGAATTCCCCTCATGATTAATAAAGTTCTGCAATACAAACACAACAAATTTGCTTATTTTTAAAGTGGCTTACCTCAGTCATAGCTACTGAGCAGTCAGGTGAGGGGTAAAATGGAAACCTTGAAAGACGGCAAGTTTTGTTTTTGTGTTGTGTGTTGTTGAAATAATTAAGATTTTTGGCGCGGACCCGAACGCTGCTCCGTTGTCGAGTCTCAAGCGAAGAGAAAGTGATCACGGTCGTCTTTTAAAGCAACTCTGTTTCAAACGAGCATCAGGTGCGCGTCTGCTTGACCTTACCGGAAGTGGTGGGCGGTCCTAAGGTGGTCTCGAGACCGGAAAAGGCTAATCGGGTTGGCAATTTTAGATAAACACTTTCTTAAAACTTTACTCTTGCTAGAGAAGCTACATTTACAGTATACAGTAGTACCTACAGTGTAGTACAAACAAGAATCAAAACGTTTATGTAAAAAGGAAAAGAAAAATGTAAATCAAATAACTAAAAACATTAGTCTCCTATGTACTTACAGTATTATCAATACTTGTGTATCAATATTGTTTTGTTATTTTGTACTATGTGATGTATTCCATTGTAACTTGTATGCATGTTCAAATAAATTTAAACCATTACCATTTTTTTAAATTTTTTTTAATCATGCATGCTGTATTAAAGACATGGCCATATCAATATCAATCCATATCAAGCCATAGGCATTTAAAATATTTCATTTTTCTGCTCAATCAACATCCTGAGTGTCAAAAATTAACACTTGACTAGAGGTGTTTGGCAAAGCTTGTAATTAATTAGGTCTGACAGGACCACTGTTTCCTTTATCAGTTGTTAGAGCAGGGGTCACCAACGTTTTTCCTTGTGAGAGCTACTTTTACAAAATGAAAATGCCCAAGAGCTACTCATTTTTGTAACATTTATTTTTAGATCTTATTTTAAACCCAAACAAAGCGAATATGCTTGTTTTACCAGAACATTAACAAAATGCTGGTGTCCACAACTCACATTTTGTTTCAGAATGCATTTCTTTCTAGTGTTCTTTCATTATTAACTGAAAAGCAGGCTTGCGGGCACCTCATGTGGTCGTGGGGGGCTACCTGGTGCCCGCGGGCACCACGTTGGTGACCCCTGTGTTAGACTGACAACCAATTTAGCATGTTAAAGTATCCTGCATCATCTTGAATTGTATGCAATTATGAACTTATTGAGATTATACATACAATGTATAATGTATGGAAAAAGAAGCAGTTTGAGCACAAAGAAAAAAAACTTTATTTCTTTTCTTATCAAGAGACATTAAAGGATACAGACATTGTAATAAAAAACACTTGAGAAAAATGTTTTCAATTGTAGCATATTTCTCTCTGAGCCATAGAAAAAGTCAGTACACCCCCGCACACCCACCCTCCCAACTGAATGTTCAAATTAGCAGAGCGCCCAATGAAGAGGAGAGCCACACAAGAAATTCCAATATAATCCACTTTCCTTCCAACAGACTAGAATTTGCTACAAACATTCCTACTTTTCCTTTTTTTTGAGAAAGATACTGTTAACAAAAATCCTCGTCGTCCTCAGTGCTGTGGAGCTCAGGAGGAGGGCAATACACAAGAATTATGATTATTCAATTAAGCCTTTCTTAAAAAGGTACTAACGAGGGCACCCAAAGCAAACAAAGCAAAGTAAAGCTGAGGGATGTGAAGTCTCTCACCGTGTAACCAATCACACACACTTTCATATTGCTGCTTTAAAAATCAACAGTCTTTCGTCAGCAGGCGAGCAAAAAACAGCACGGCGTCATTTTCATTCAGCTCATGTTGACAGATGTCACACACTATGGCTTCATCGTGGACCTCCACACGCTCGCAACACTGCTTGGAAGCAACGAGCGGCATCAGCAAGTCACACAGCAACTCGTTCAAATGCATAAAGAGCTAAGAAAAAAGATCGGCAAGCACAAAACAAGCACGTGTACAGTGTGTGAATTAGTATTCTGTAGATTTACCCCACCGATACTTGCTTAAGGTAAGCTAGGCTGTCAAATGATGAACACATTAACACCATTGCACATCTGGTTGACCTTTTTGCCAAATTAAGTGATGTGAATGATTAAAAAAAAACTTGTTTTGTGCTTGCTCAAAAATAGAGTTGCTGTTGTTGTGACGCAGATACATTAAAACTTCCTCCCCTTCACTTTGCTCATATATTTACACAGAAATATCGATGTGGACAAAGTGTGCTTTATCATTAACATTTAAGGATGGAGAGGGAGAAAAAAAATAGCTCCATTTAAATTACACATATAAAAGCAGACGGCATTAAAAAGCAATTCAGGATCTAGAATAAAATCCTACAAAGCCTGAGGTGTGTGTGTGGGGAGGAGGAGGTGTTAAATGTGTATGTGTTGGAAAGATTCACTTGTGGGGGGACTAAAGAGAAATGGGAAGTAAAAGACGGCAGGTAATGACACAGACCCTTGTCCCTGTCCCGCTAAAAAAGAAACCCCTTCCTTTAGTCCTCCAGGACGATGGGCTCGCTGGTGCTAGAGGGGAGCAGGGGTATGGCCGGGGGACGAAGGGGCGGGGGCAGCTTGATCCGAACAGGAAGATGAGGCTTCCTCGCTGCCCGTCGCATTTCTGATTGAGTCAGATGTTTCCTCAAAGCCCTGGATGACAGAACAACGTATGAATTCCTCCAAGAGTTGCACTGTTGTTGCACACATTTCCACTAAAGTACCTGGTATCCTTGGTGGCCACAAACACAACAGGGTTGGGGGCTTCTCCCTGGCTGACCTTCTGACGCTTAATGACAGACTGGGAGGTGGTCCTCATTCCGGAAGTATAAGACCTCCCATTGGCTGAGTAGGGCATTCCTGTGGCCTGTGAGCAAATGAGAGAAATTTGAGTTTTCAAGCAAGTACGTTTTAGCGGTTTTACATACTTGTGTTTACTTTCATATCTCACCTTAAAAACTTTTCATTTTTCAAAATACAGCCTCACATGTGACTGTACAGTTATCTTTTCATTTTGACCTACTGTATTAACAGCAGCTGTCAAAAATAGCGCTTTAATGGCGCTAGCTAATATATTTCATTAATTACGTACATTTTTTTGCGTAATTAACACACACGCATCATGGCAAGCCACGGCTCTCTGTAATGATGACAGATGGCGGCACAGTTCACACAGCACACAGCATTTCCTTGTGTGGAATTAAATTATGGAACGGATTGAGTAAGGAACTCAAACAATGTACAGAGATGAGCACATTCAAAAAACAATACAAGCAGTTGATGTTTGCTAAATACAAGGCAGAAGAGTCTTGATCATCACAATGATGTTCTGTCAGGTTCGTTATTTTTTTTCCCTCATTTTTTTGAGGAAAAAAAATTCTGTTTCTTTATTCATATTTATTTATATATACTTTTTTTGGTCTTACTGTCATCTATTATGTATTATTATCCTGATTATCACAGAAAACATGACATGGAATGCAGGAAGTGAACAACAAGTGTTGTAATAGATGTGGAATAGACAGGGGGTAGGATTAAATAAGCTTTGCTTCTTCCTACTCCTTTTGGACATGTGGAACTGTGAAAGAATGATTCATGAGATGTATTCCATTGTAACCTTCATGTTCAAATAAACTAATACCAAACCAAACCAAACCAAACCAAACCATAATAACAGTTAAAAGTCAGATTCAAATATTTTGCTATTAAAGAAACCATCCATCCATCCATTTTCTATACCGCTTCTCCTCTTTAGGGTCGTGGGGGTATGCTGGAGCCTATCCCAGCTGACTTCGGGCGACAGGAGGGGTACACCCTGGACTGGTCGCCAGCCAATCGCAGGGCACATATAGACAAACAACCATTCACACTCACATTCATACCTATGGACAATTTAGAGTCACCAATTAACCTAACATGCATGTTTTTGGAATGTGGGAGGAAACCGGAGTACCCGGAGAAAACCCACGCACGCACGCACGTTGCACACATGGTTAAAGAAACCAGTGTTAGGTAAATAGATTTTCAGACATATGTGGCGTATGTGCATATTTCAGAAATAGTAATGGTAATGGTTTAATTTATTTTGAACAGGCATACAAGCTACAATGGAATCCACGTAAGGCTGTGTACTTTTTCATAGACAAATGACCTGACGTTAACGCTAGCTTTAGCCAGGAAGTTGACCAGACCCCGCGTTAAGTGTTACTCCATTCACCTTACTTGTTTGATATTCTGCACACAAGTAATTCCTAAAAAGTTCATATAATAAAAAAAAAAATCATGGAGACATTCAAACATTTCATCCAAGAACTTTGGCTAGCGCCCTCATTTAAACCATGCAAACTTTTCTGACCCCACCCCTAAAAAGAATCGGAATCAAGAACCGTTTGGAACTAGTAACAAAACTAGGAACCGCAATCGCTCAAATTCAAACGATGCCCAACCCTGATAACATCAATGACTGTGTGTGTGCGTGAGAGAGTGTAAGTGAGGGAACAGGGACACTCACACTGTCAAAGCCTCTCTTTCCCAGCAGGCCTTGGCCCACTCGTGGCTGGCTGGCCTGGTTCCTGTTGATGGGTGTCGGGGGTCCTCTGGATGCCTTCAGTTTAAGAGGAGCAGAGATGGCTGCAGAGGACACAGTGAGAATATCAGGCTTCAGAAGAAGTCATCCGGTGGCATCATGGCTACCCTTACCTAAATCCTTCACAATGTTGGCCAGCGACTGTCGAGGCACCACTTTGCTCTTCACAGGAGTTTTTGTAGCCTTGGGCAAGCGGATCATACCTGATGATGTTCAGGTCATATTAAATAACAAGCACAACACCTAAGAAGCTCACTGAAGGTGTGTGATGCATTTACGTACACTCAGCTTTGACGGCGTTGGCGTTAATGGAGGCGTACGGCCGTCGTGCGGCTCGGCGAGGCTGCAGGATATCCTCACAGACCCGCCGAGCCACGCGGGTGAGCTTGGTGGTCTGCAGGATGAAGGTCTGGCGGTTCTTTGCCAGCAGCTTGGCTCGCCCCTCATTGCGAGTGAACGGCGACAAGCCCTGGACCTCCTGGCGGGTCATGTGTCCACGGGGCCCCGACTCCTTGTACAAAAAGAGGACAAGGACGTTTCAAATCAAGAGCATCTTTTGAAAGTCATGAATGAGTGTAAGAGACAACATACAGAGCCAGCTCTTGTAGCGCCCTCTAGCTGCGTGGGGGTCTTCAAACCTCCATACTTCTTCCAATAGATCCAACAGGAAGCACAAAGTCTGCATTGCATGTTTGGGGGACCCCATGCGTACCACTGAGGTGACTGCGCCGCTGCATGGAGACAGGACAAGTCAGTCAGTGAAAAACACGCGATGGGTTGAAAGTGCTGAAAATGTGTTACTTACTGTGACAGCTCTCACAGTTGAGACCTTTCTGGAAGCCTGCAGCACCATTCATCCCAGGCTTGCTGCCTGGCACCATGATCTGATTGGGGTTGGGTTTGGTGCTGGTTGAGAGAGACATAATAAGCTCGAGTTCTAGCATAAATGTGCAGTGACTGGTAATACTCACTAGGTGGGGATGTAAACCTGCTTCAGCTTGCTGTCTGCCTCGGCAGCCTTTAGTCGTTTCTGAGAAGGAGAAAAATTCATTAGTGAGGAGGTTAATGAAAAGCATTGAAACTGCGCTGTAAATGTGCATCCACCTGCTGGATGTAGCGGTCTGTAGTCTTCCACATGTAGTAGAACTGCACCACGCTGGCTAAGGACTTCCAAGGCAGCTGTCAATGCAAAGAAGGCCATGATTTCATGGACTTCATTGAAAGCGTAAGAAGAATAGAAGAGCAGTACAGGGGCTCTTACAAAGTCCTGACGGATGTCGTTGAAGTCTTTGCCATATTTCTCCAGAGCTTCCTCAAACAGCATGGCCTCAGAGGCGCTCCACTCCTCCATCTCATCACGACACAGCACAGGACCGCCCTGGGGCACCAGGGTAGACATGGCTTTGGCCAGATCATAATTGTTCTTCTGCAATGTGTCCATGGCATGGAACTGACGACAGAAGAAGAGGTGTTAGTATTTGATTCATCATCATCATCATCATACAAGCAAACACAGCATGGATCAGCGTGCATCTCACCAGTGTGATGTCTCTGGAGGCAGCAGCTGCACTCATATGAAGGCTGGGCTGGCGGATGGAGCTGCTGCAGTCCAGTGCTCGAGCAAATGTCCCAACAGCTCTGTCATAAAGCCCCCAGGAACCATCAATACGAGTAACCACTACAGTTAACAAGGCCTTGTAAAAAGGGTCTTTGACCATCTACTGTCATTACAAAAGTTTACAGCTCCTCAGTTTACAGCTTTGGGGTGATGGATGATGGGACACATGCATGTGAACAGCGTAGCCAACTGTAATGTGTCTGATGAAACAAACATGAGCACACATTTACTCATGCAGTGTTTCGCCCTGCTAATATAAGAGTTGGGGAATACCAAGTTACCAAGGGATTGACTGTCATGTCATGACTCTTGTGCCAAGGGTGATATGCATATATGACATTCCGAGTCCTTAACTATTGCAAATGAATTCACACATTTGTCGTCAATTCCTACAGTAATGAACCAAGGCAAGTGGACAGAGGTTGGGGGTGTTACCTTGCCACCACCAGGAACTGGTCAATTTGAGGGTCTTTGAGTTGGTTGTCGGGGTCCCACACCTTGGTCTCCAGCTTCTCCTGGACCCGGTTGTCTGGTTCACCTGATATAAGGAGGTACAGCAATCAGTTTAGGAAGGGGCCTACCCCTGCTGATCTCCATCCAGCTCACCCTCAGTTAGTTTGTCTGGGACCTCTGCTTGGTACTTGGAGCCCACCCGGATCTCTCCCTGGTCAGCCAGCAGGGTCTTTTGGACTGGGTCGAACACCAGTGAATAGAAGAAACAGTCCTGAAAAGAAAACAGAGCTGTTTGGTGATTTTTGCATTGAATGGATGAAATGACAGCATTGAGGAGTGTTTTGTCTGGTTGTGGATTTTATACAACAAAAAACAGCAAAGAAGTCTTACCTCTTTCTCTAAGTAGCCTGACAGAACATCTGTTTCATTGAGGAGGGTGACATTACATTTGCCCCTGGAAAGGCAGTGAGCAGAATTATCTTACTAAACAAACACCATATGGCGCCCCCAAGTGAACAGTGGCACAATGACAAGTAACCAGTCTGACTGTGTAGTTATTACCTTATGTGAGTGGCAGGTAGAGATTCAAACTGTCGAGAGAGGAAGAGCTCTCTGTGTTTGAGTTGGTGCTTCTGTTGTTCAGACAGTGTTGGCTGCTTGGACTCCTCCTCAAACTCTCCTGTCGACCCACAAAAAACATAATCAAATCCAAACGTGAACAAATCCAAACACAGCTGATGGTGGCGAGTCCAAAAAGTGACATTTCTTTAGTGAGACTGTTCATGCAATAACTATATTATGATCGGCTTAAGTTCTTCTTTTCACTGATATTTAATGAAAAATAAACTTCCTATATTGAAACATGTTAGTAATATTTAGACAACCCCATCAATGTTGTACATACAGAGCTGAATGGGTTTAAAACAATTATCAACTCTTTGTGTGTGTGTGTGTGTGTGTGTGTGTGTGTGTGTGTCTGTGTTTATGCTTGGCCACTAGATTGCGCATGCATTCCTAATTTCAGGCAGCAGAGTAATATGTTGCAAGATGAAGGGGCGGGGCTATTATCGCTCCATCTCTGGAGGAGCTCCGCCCCTGCGCTCTGCCATGGGAAACCCTGTCAGTGAGGGCGAGAGAGAAAGGCAGACATACACACGCACGCACACAGACTGAGGAGAGGGCCGCCACCTTAGGCCACACCCCTTTTCTGTTAACCTCTCAACCCTCTTCCCCCCCACCTCCTTCGACTCCCCGTGTCCGGCAAGTCCCTGCCAGACAATGTCAGAAACCCTGTGTGCCAAACCTGAGGCGCCCATCCCCCCTCCTCTTTAACCCCCCCTCCTGAACTCCTGACACACACACACCCTCACACAAATATAAAAGCAGGAGGCACACAACACAGCAACGTAATCCAGAAAAACACAATTTTTCCTCACTAAAAGAGAGACACATGCGCACACAGCAGAATTACCCCATGAGGTGCCATGATGGTTGGGGACACATCAAGGGTCTTTTGTTCCATACAAAGAGCTCATGTGCACTAGTGTGTGGTGTGTGACATAAAAAGTAATCTTTGTGTTATTATTACTATTTGCTAAGGATGAGCATACCATGTTCTCTACAAGGGGACAAAGTACATGAAGCTACAACTGTTTAACATCCTAAGCTCTGCTTCTGTCTACTGCTTCTACTGCAGACATGCTGAATTGTTACACTGTAAATATGTGATGTACACTAATGTAACCTTGTATGTATGTTTGAAATAAATCAAAGCCTTACCATTATCATAATAGAAGTTTGCATCTTCGATTATAATAATGGTATGTACAGTAAGTGTCCAACCGTGGACATAGTCTGCACTAAAAGCAGTGGAAACATGAGGTGAAACAATTTTGAAATGGGTCCTCGTACGACCAACGTGTGTGATGCTCAGCACGTTGGAGCAGGATTCGGGCATCTATTTTGAGGTGTGTGTGTGTGTGTGTGCGTGCGTGTTTGTGTGTGTGAGGGAATGTCTTTGTCTGAGGTGGCACATCCAGGAGGAGGAGGGAGGGGTAATGAGTGAATGTCATTAGCGTGCACACCACACAGACGGACAGAGTGTGCGTAGACAGGCAGGTTGTGTGGAGAGGGCGAGGCCTGAGACTCCCAAACACAAACATGGCGTACGTACGTGCGTTGCTGTCAGCCAGTGTGTTGAGGTTGCCTGAGATGTCTCGTCTCCTGAAGAGACACACCACCTTGGCCTCCACATTCCCATTAGCCGTCTGCAAAAGCATCACAACAATTCCCTCAGGACAATTCCATCACACGGTTGAACACTTGAGTTAGTCACAAGGGTCTTGTTGACAACCTGATTAAAATATGTACCTAATAATATGCCTCAAGTGGTGGTGTCCACTCTGTCAGACGCGGCACCCCAATTAATCACAAGGTAGCTTTGTTGACTGCTTATGTTTATTATGACTGATAGCACCACCTTTACCACAGAACTCCACCTGCACAGCACATATGGCATCTGGAAAGCTGACGTTTAAATTGGAGCTGGACAGAGAAAGTGCTGAATTAAGGATTTGGTGGAACATGTGACAACCGCTGACTGACAGAAAGTTAGCTAGCAAAAGATTTAAAACTGGATTTAAACACAAACTACCCATAAATTTGAGTAGAAAGTAAGGACGTCACAAGATCTCGCAAGATGAAAACATTTTTCTTGTACAGAAAAAAAAATGTTGTGGGCACTACAGTTGGGATGATAATAAATAATAATTAATCACACAATAAATGAAAATGAACGCAATAATTTTTCCCGCTTCAATGTATTGCCATGTGCATGTATGTCCGTTTTTCTTGTCTCCCGCCTCCAAAGAGGCAGGAAGAGAGTTCGCTTTGTGCATTGTTCCATAGAACACTGGCATGAATGGAGTGAGCCCTTTTTTGTCAGTCATACAGTCATACAGCTAGTATACACAGAGTGCAGAACAATGTAAGAGAGTAGAAATTTAATTAGTAGATCGCACTATATTGTCATATCGTTTTTCATTGTACTTTTCTTAAAAGTAATGTTAAAATCCCATCTCGTCTCGTAGACGCAATTTCCTGTATCATTTTGTCTCGTGAAATGAGTGTCTTGTGACACCCTAGTAGAAAGTGATGGCGAAAACCTGTGACATCAGGTCTAATAACAGACAATTCTCACTCAAATTATTAATCAAATCAAACTTTAACATTTTACTTGTTCTTTTTTTTCTTCTGAAGTAAAAACTGAAAAGTTGTGTACTGAACATATTTGTGAAGCTTTGTGAAATCGATGGTAACATTTGTGCACAATATGTTGTTGGAATTTTGATAATAAAAAACAGTATTTTATTTTTCAACAAGAAGCCTACTTAATTTTGTTTCCAAAAAGTCCAAACGTTTTCCACTGAGGACTGAATGCTGGGGGAAAAAAAAAAAAAAAATCACAAGGATGTAGGGGACCACTGTAACATTTATAAGAAATATTACAGTGGTCTGCCATATTTAGTAATTTTGTAAAAAGGCTAAAAAATGTTGTACCTTTGTGTTATTATTAATTATTAGCATCAACATTTCAGCTTTTACTCCTTACATTGTGCTTTTTTTGCTCTTTTTTCCCCCTAACTTTTGCTGTTTTTTTTTTAGTTGGCTGCTGTGGGTCAATAAAACACGAAGCTTCCGGGCCACAGTTTTGGGACAGCCTATATATGCTATTCCATTGTGGCAAAGCAGTTCAGGATGATGCAGTCTTGGCGGCTTCACACAATGTAAGAGTGTTACATAAATAAGCCTAGTCTTTGACTGGATCTGTGTCATATGCTGCTGCTGCTGCTGCTTGTGGGGATTATATGAAATCACTACTGTTGCCACATACTATTTAAAAAAAATCTTCAATCTATCGACTTCAATCTTGCTACCTCCACCTAGCACATGTAATGAACATGCTTTCCGCTCCAGATCCAATCCTAGATTAATAGGAGTTTTTCCACTGGGAAAAAAGACAACTCACCTTGTTGAGCTCTTCTATTCTGCGGATTAGGTATGGGTTGCTGGAGGAGTTCTCAAAGTAAACGTAATCTGGAAAAAGACAAGTAAAATATAGAGTTTACGTGAAAAAAATGAGAATTCTTGAATGATACACATGCAATTTGTCAACGGCTGCAATAATATTGAATCTTAGTGTCCTTTTCGAGAATTTACATTTTGCACTGTTGGATCTTAAGGAGGTTCAAAGGGAAGAAATGCTAATGAGACAAAAAAATTTGAGTAAGCAATTTATTGCAAACAACCATTAAACTGAAATTCTATTCATCAGCTGATTAAAAGTTAAAGACCATAGCTTAAAAAAAACTGAAAGTCACATAAAATAGAAATAACATTTGCACAAAAGGACTCAGTAATGAGTAGTTGCACCATTCTTGTTAATCACCGCAAAAATTGGTTTGGGCATGCTTGATGCCAGTGTTTTCAGGGGGCTAGCGGGGATGTTGCTCCAGGTGGTGAAGATGGCTTTATGGAGGGCATCCACAGTCTGGAACTGATAACTGTTAACTTCCCTTGCCATCCATCCCCAAATATTCTCAATTGGATTTAGATCTGGGGACCATGCAGAATGGTCCAAAAAAGTGAGGTTATTCCTCTGGAAGAAGTCCTCTGTCAGGCGGACATAGTGAACTGCAACATAAGTCCTAACCCTTCATTGACTTTTTGTGCAAAAGCCAGAGCACTTTTGTTTTTAAATCATGTTGTTTGATATCTTTTTGCTTGGTATTTTATTTACTGAAACTTCAATTTTTAAAAATTTGACCTAATATTGTCTGTTTATTTACATACATCATCAGCCCCGGTTGGATAAATTACCCTGAACTTTGAAGTGTGGTGGAAACACAAACACACAGGGGCACAGGAACCTTTTAGTTCCAGGAACTATAGTTACTTGGAACTAAAGTTTCCTGAACCTTTAGTGGAAAAGAGGCAAATGTTAGTGAAGTGTCTTTGCTCAAGGACACAACAGCAGTGACTAGGGTGGAAAAAGTGGGATTCAAACCGGGAACTTCCCGGTTACTGGACAACCCGCTCTACCTCCTGAGCCATGACGCCCCTTTGAACACTATTTTTTCAATTAGACATTTTATATTTGCATTCTAAGTTATAAGAAGGGCTCAGTGCAATTAGATATTTTCACAGTGACAAATCAAATTCTTCCCCACTTAGATTTCATACTGTATAGTCACACGTGATGTTGTACTGAAAAAAGGGATCCACTTGAGGCAAAATAAACAGTTATTAAGGTGAAGCAGTACATAAAAACATTAAATCCTACCCTGGATTCCAAAGGTTTTAACTCGTTTTAGCCAAGTAGTACACTCCATTTGGCTTCTATTGCTTCAAGATTGACAATCTATTTTTTGTTAAGAATTTTTATTATATCCATTCATAACACAAGACACAGGATGTACAAGACTGACTTTTAGCACCTTATTTATCAGCCGTGAAGGAAAAACAGCATTACGTAAGAGTGGCAAAAGCTCCAGAAGGGGATTTGACATGAGTGATTCCTGCAGCACAAGCACGTCGTCACGGAGGAAAGGAGAGAGGCCGGACACATTTAGGAATAATCCATTGTGAGCTGTTTGAATGTGTATCGTCTCTCCACGTCTGCGAGGGTTTGCTGTGAACGTTGCTTGAGGCTGAATGAAGCGGAGGGCTCTCCCGGGATGATCACGATCTCACATGGAGCGCTCCATGGGAATACATCACATGTGTTACACATACACGTTTTGAGTAACAGCCGGCGACATTGGTGGGACACTATCACAACACCTTGACTGGTGAATGCTAAAGAGCACACATGCACACACAAGGAAAGAACATCTTGTGCCCTTCCAAACAAAAAGAGATGCTGAGAAGGTCATTCAGCAATGTATGCCTACTCATTTGCCTGGGACTGTATCATGGACACTACTATCAAATGTAACACCTAATTTAATGAATCCTGGAAAGTAGTGTAAATCAAATCAAATGAAATCTTCTAGCATCATAAGCAATAGCATTGACTTGTTCAACAATCCCTGGATGTTACGTGACTGTCAACATGTACTGTATATTGCACATTGTACTCTAACTTGCATGGCTTCTATAGAATGTATACAAAGTACTAACATTGGTATCATACCCTTAATGTCAGTATAAATCCTCAGTATTCAAGGATTCAAGTGTTGATACATGTTTGTTTATGTCATCTTCTGATGCCACTCTGCAGAGTTGCAAAGAATTAACACAGTTTGCAGACTTACAGTAAGTTACAGCAGAACCTCGGTGAGCATATGGCCGTTAGCGTATTTTTTTTTAGCTTACATCAAAAATGCACATACAATTTTGTCAGCGTACAATATGGCGTGTGTCTCCTTGAGTTATTAATACACTGCGCGGGTCAAACTGTGTTTATAATATATTTTTAATCACAACACGTTCCTGTTAGCAAGCTCTGAAGTGAAAACAGAAACCTGAAGTCATTGTCTCCCCGATCCGCTGTCTATGACATCATCAGCGACTGACTGTGTAGTTCTTTGCTAACTAACATATTATGCCAAAAGTCTGCCTTTCTTTTGATCATGGCTGCACAATAACTGACAAGGGAGCCAAAAAAGTTGCAAGTCTTCAAGTGTTCAATCGAGGCAAAAGTGATGTTAAATGTTTATTTATCCCTTTCGATCGTCAATGGTATGTCATTTTAATTGTTTTCAGCACCATAGCCAAGTGTTTTGTGTTAACATTTTTTGGTGTCCGGAACTGATTAATTGGATTTATATTATTTCTGTTGGGAAAAAATTGGTTTGGTTAGAGTATGTTTGAGTCTGACCTTCTGGAACAGATTAATGACGCTAACTGAGGCTCCACTGTATAAACCTTTATCAGTCATATCATAGGCTACAAGTATACATGTTCTAACTTTTTCCACCAAAGTCGGCATACATAAACATTGAAAGATGTGGGGGCCACTTTGATAGATTTTGTGAATGAAAGATGCTAAAACCAATTCACTGTAGGTCAATAAATGCTGAGCTACCTGAACAAAACATCAAAATATTAGGTCAGTGTTATAGATGTTGAAGTAAATTAGTGTAATATATATTAATATATGTAATTAATAATGAACTAATAATTTTTTTATAATATGCAGAGGGACAATAAAAAAAAATAACTGGGGGCCACACTCTGAATACCCCTTGTCTATATTACACACATTCCGATATACAAAAGTGCATGAAAATTCTGAACCTCTGATTTAGTAATCCAATCCTTCTCCCTAACTCACGGAAATCAGAGTCATTATTATTATTTTTAGGTGAGAAATGGATCCACTACACTGTGACAAAGCTAGCCTTAGCTGTTTCATAGAGGTGGGCAGATCGATCCGAATAGCCGTATTATCTATACCAGGGTAGTATCAGTACAGGATTAATACTAGTCATGAGATTAGTATTGTTCACTTCCCTTCTATGTTTATTTTCACAAATATGTATTTTTGTTGTGTTGTTAAAAATATTGTATACATCTATATATTATTTACAACCTCAGGGGATAAATCCTTGGAAACTGGATGTCTTTGGGGACAAAAGGCCAAAGGATTTGTTTTCTTATTTTGCACTATCAACTTTATATTGCTTAAACAATTGTATGTGACGAAGACGAAGAAATCATAACATTTCATTGACATTGTTTTATATGGTTATTAAATATTGATCGATGTTCCCAAGTAAGTGTGTTGATACAAATAAAACATTTGTCTTGTGTTTATTTTAATTCTAATCATGATCAAAACATTTTACGACCAATATACTAAATTATTCAATAATCTTACACGTCCAAGTAAAAAGTATCTGTATTGGCAATACTTAATTTAGCTGTACTGTACATTATTTACTTGGTATCTGATCGATATAAAAATGTGTGGTATCGCCCACCTCCACTGTTGTGGTAACCAGCAAATACGTTGATGCCATAGAAGCTAATGCTAACTAGCATCGTGTCCACTTGAGACAATGTCCCCCTTAATCCATCTTATTTACAAGTGCAATTACTAAAATGTCACAAACTGTTATCAGTGCACAAAATCCCACATTTTTACAAAAAGGAACCACAGTTCGACAGCTTCCCGGGAACTTTATCGGTGGATAGAACGATGACAGGAACTGGTTTGAAAGTTGACCGCTTCAACACTTGAGCACACTTTTACTTTAGTGGTACTAAACACCGGGCTGACGCCAATAATTGCCCCTCAAGTCGGCGCTTTGTCACAATGGCTAAGGTAGTCTCGTTAACCAGTGGAATAGTGGACTTAAATAGCCGACCAAACGAGACACAAGTGACCATCGGTGCAGAAAAGCTTAGCAGGAGCTAGCATATGTTAGCTTAGCGGCTAACGGTACAGAAAGCTAGTTAGCTGGCTAGCTAGCTTGAAGCCCAAACGAACAATCACGTTGTGCGTGAGGAGGGGGGGTCTCAAAATGTAAAAGCCGCCTTACCTCCCACTCGATACATGTTGGCCGCCATTCTTTAGTATCCTGGATCAAAATCGGCTCCAGAGTAATCCCCCACTTGGACAGCAAAGGTCGACAGGGATCTATTTTATTCCTTCATTTAGAGACGCCCCGGCGGTGAAACAAAGCCGGCTCCGGGCACAGCAGTGGCGGGTAAAAAAAAGTTCAAAGTTTCCGTTAGCAATACTCCTTAGGGTGTCCCCGAAGCATTGGATTGTCTCCCTCTGACGACCTTCTTGTCCTCGTCCTCACTCGGTCATTCACGCACAACCCGCCTGTCTCTTTACTCCACTCTTCCTCCCATCCTCCGCTCCCTGCTTCATCCTCCTCTTCTTCACCTCAGCTCGCCGAGCACACTCTCAATGCTAGCTGGGCTTCGGCGCCCGCTCGTCATCTTCGGAAATTTTCGTTAAACTCCGGAAAATGACCAGCTGCTCAAGAATCGGTGTAATGTGTTTGAAAACCAAACCTCCTGACTAACTTGGAAGGGTCTTAAACTACAGTATAATACAAAATAATTGTGTTACGTGAACAAATGATAAATATCTAAAGGGGAAGAATTTTAACCGATTTAAATCCTTGCACTGATGTGTGTCAAATGTCATACAATTAATATTTAAATCCTACTTTTTAAACATTTCTAAACACATAAAAGCACATTTTTCCTGTTTCTCTTTTGGGGTCAAGTTAAAAAACGTCACATCAATTCTATGAAGCAACACTGCCCACTAGCGACGTTAGAGGCACAAGTCAACATTGCCAACTGCAGTCAAAGTGCAGTGGATTCCCACACATTGGAGATTCAGCATTCACAGCCCCGCGTTTTCGCAGATTTTTGGTGCAAAATATAGATCCATATGTAGGGACTTTTTCCGCAAAAACACATATCCTTCAACAGTGGCGGAGCTACGTGGTGACCCTCCGGCCATCGAGAGATTTCAGGCATCAACTTATTGCCACCCCTAAGTGAGTAGTAATGGTCTCACCTTGGCCACGCCAATGAAAGATTTTTGGCTCCGCCACTGTCATTCACCCTCGGTCGGTAATAATTTATTAATATGTGATAATACATCTAAAATGTACAGCATACGTGTACCACTCACTTTTATTGCAAATGCTGATCCAAAATCAGAGAGCGTCAATGTCAAGCGAGAGGCAGGGTTTAAAGGGGAAGGAGTGACAGCATAGACATGTTTATGGGCATATCAATTTCTCGCAGATTTTTGCCATTTGCTGGTTGACTGAGAATGTAAGCCCTGCGAAAAGCAGTGAGATAGTTTATATTTAAAACACTGCCCCCTGTGGCCTACGGTGAGAACTGCAGTGAATTATTTCTTGTCACAGTGTGTTAAAGGCCCTGTCTGCCCTGATAAGGTAATGCGTGCGAGGACGGTAACTTTCAAATGTGTATATTCCGCCCTCTTCCTGCTGTAACACACACACACACACACGAGCATTAGTTGTATTATCAGCTAGAGATTTGACACAGTGTAGCAACTAAGGTTAGCTATCATTGAATGTATACGTATCATAATCACACAATGACTCCAACTCCGCAATGACTTCTCTGAGACTGCTGTTGTGTATGTGCACGCACGACAGACATGTACTGCATGTATCCGAGACAGCGGTGAGTGAAAGCACAGGAACGGCAATCAGTTTAACTTCAAATTGTGACAAATATAGACATTTGTTTGTTCAATCTGTTCTTTTTATCCACGATTGGTAACATCTACTAGCTGGTGGTGGTGTTCTTCTTTCTGGTTGAAACGAGTGCATTTGGAGTTGAAGAGGGACACCACCTTTAATGCATAGAGAAAAAATTAAAGGACACAGGGGGGGCCGCTTTGGTAGATTTTGTAGGTCAGTGTATGGTAAGCTACTACAATCAACATCCTACCTTTTGTGTTTAAGGTGAAAAAGCAAATTAGGGCAATATTTAATAATATCTCCTATTAATAATGAATTCATTCTATTTTTAGCAAGTGCAGAGAACCAATAAAAAACTAGCTGCGGGCCAAGAATGGCCCCCAGGCCGTACTTTGGATATCTCTGATGTAAGCATAAAGGCAGCCTACATTCACCAAACAGTTAAAATATATAACACATTGTAGAAATATAGTAGATCAATTACAGTGTCATACACCACGGCAAAGCATGAGATGGATAAAAACTCAAGAATGTTCTCTCAATAGTCACATTTTGCATTTCGTTTTTTAAGAAAGGACATGATGTTCCAGTTCCACTCGCATTTCTTATAGATGCTAGTGCTTTAGAGGCCTTCTGTACATGTGTGCAACTCTGGCAGCTGTCCACTGGCTTCATGTATGTTGCTGCTCTTCTTCTTCTTGTTCTGCTTGGAATCGCTTCTGTCTTTCCTTGCTCTAGCTGCTGCTGGCAGGTTCTGGAGAGCTGGCAGCGGTCGATGAGGTCGAGGTCGGCCGAATCACTCTCCACTGGAGGATGCACGTGTCCTTGCCGCCCATGGAGAGCAGGTGGGAGTCGCTGTGGGTGAAGCGCACGTTGGTGACGTGGCTGCCGTGGCCCTCGTACCTGTGGCTGGGCGCCTGGCACGGGGAGATAGCAATGGTATGAAGAGGGAAAAAAATGGTGGAGAATGCAGGAAAAAAAACATGGAGGCTGCTATTACAGTCAGACTATTTTTAGTTTTATAATGAAAGGGAAGTATTGCATGGTGTAATTAACGAGGCCTGACACTAGGGGCGCTAGCTCTAGCACAAGAGGCAGTGGCGTCCAAACTTTTTCTGAAAACTCAAAGCATGTGGGAGCCATTATGATATTTAACATTTTCTAAAAAGGCAAATAAGGCTAAGGCTAATCATTTATATACAGTATGAAACAGCCAGCATCTCAACTCTGTGTTAAACATGACAAAGCTTATTTTTATTATCATAACATAACAAACGGAATACCGTGGCGCCTCGGTTCTCGTACAATATTGCAGGTATTAAACTGCATTTATTAAATCTTACCGTTATTATTAGTCTTAGTAGTGTTAGTCCTATTCATATCAACATTTCAAGTTTTTCTTCGCCTTTTTGCTATTTTTCAATTTTTGCTGTTGTTTTTTGGTGTAATTGTATTTTTAGAATGTGTGAGAGTTGAGAGGATTGGAGGATAAAATAAATATGTCAACTGGTAATGTTAATTCACAGCAGTATGAATATTTGCAGTCCATGTACAGTACCTTTGGTTTGGGACAGGGGTACTGGAAGAGATGGACTTTGCAGAAGTCGTCGGCCACTGCCACCACGCGCTCGCTGTGGGAGCGACACAGCGCGTTGATGTCTGTGCCGTCGGAGCCCTCCAACCACACACCTGCAGCAGAACAGCCAGCAGTGACTTTCCACACATTGACAGCGATGCCATTCCTCCTGTTTGATCCCTCACCCATGACGTGGAAGCCCAGCACGCAGGTGTAGGAGGCCCATTCCCTGTCTTTGCTCTCAAAGCGATTCCTCAACAGTTTGCAGCCTGCAGCAATGTCCCCTGCAACACTTGCATTATTGAACACGCCACATTGACACCGCACGTAAATGCGAAGACGTGAAGTTACTTACAGTAGAGGATCTCGTAGTCCCCTGAATTAGACATAATGTACCTCCCATCTTTGGACCAATCCAAATGAGTTATGAAGCTGGAGTGGCCCTGATGAGATAAACATCAATGTATTGACACTACTGTCCTATGTTAAGCCAGTAATTACTTATAAAGCAAATACACACACTTTCTGAGTCTCAACTGGCGCACTTCCATTCTTACACAGTTCTTTTGATTGAACAAGTGCGTTCCCACTGAGAAGTACAGCAAAATGTAGTGCACAGTGTACAAAGTATACTTATTGAATTGTACTGATGGAAGTGTTCCATTTAAAACCAGCAATATACTGTACACACCAGTTGAAAAATTGCAAGAATTTTGCACTGTTGGATCTGAAGGAGTTTCTAAGTAGAGCTTCAAAATGCAAAAAGAGGAAATGGGAGTGAGACAAAAAACGAGTAAGCAATTTATTGCAAACAACTATTAAACTGAAATAAGCTGTTCATCAGCTGATCAAAACTTTAAAGACTAAAAAAAACCCAAACCGCCCTTAAATAGAAATAAAATGTTCAAAAAAGGGCTCAGTAATGAGTAGCTGCACCATTCTTGCTAGTCACCTCAAAAACTGGTTTGGGCATGTTTGGTGCCTGTGTTTCCAGGAGGCTAGTGGGAATGTTGCTCTAGGTGGTGAAGATGGCTTCATGGACGGCATCCACTGTCTGGAACTGACGTCCATTTTTGTAAACTTCCCTTGCCATCCATCCGTAAATGTTCTCAATTGGATTTAGATCAGGGAAACACGCAGCATGGTTCAAAAGAGTGAGGTTATTCCTCTGGAAAAAGTCCTTTGTCAGGCATTGTGAACTGCAGCATTTTCATGTTGAAAAATTACCACAGAGATGAGGGCCTTCAGTCATGAGGGATGCCCCCTGCAACATCTCCACATAGCCAGCTGCCGTTTGACGCCCATGCACAACCTGAAGCTCCATTGTTCCTTTGAAGGAAGAAGCACCCCAGATCATGATGGCGCCCCCTGTGTCATGTGGAAAACATCTCAGTAACGTTGGAAGCCATCAGGACCGTTGTCAAGGTTCCATTTTTTTCTCATCAGAAAATAAAACTTTCTTCCACCTTTCAATGTCTCATGTTTGGTGCTCTCGTGAAAATTCCAAACGGGCAATTTAGTGGCGTTGAAAGAGACGCCTTTGAAGACGTTTTTTGTTCTGAAAACCATTCTCTCGCAGATGCCCTGTGATGATCATTGGACTGCACTCAGCACCAGTAACAACCTTCATTTGGGCCAAGGATTGCCCCATGTCTTGATGGACAGCCAATCGGTCCAGTGACATTTTTTTGGGTCTACCTCTTGACTTTTTTATTCCATAACCCTCAGGATCATTTAAGAAGTTTAAAAAGACTATCTTAAAATGACAGCACCAATGGCGCACTGTGAGAGGCCTTGAACCTCAACAATCCAACTGCGTTCAAAGCGAAAAAGGTTTTTTGCCTTTGGCGTCAAGAGATCATGACAGTGTGAATACCTGACAGAAAATGACATTGGAATCCACATTTCTGCCAAGATTTTGGCTTTTAAAAGCTGTGGTCTTTAAACTTTTGATAAGCTGATGAACAGCCTATTTCAGTTAAATGGTTGTTTTCTCTCATTTTCTCTCTCATTCTAATGTCTTCTTCTTGCATTTTGAAGCTCCACTTAGAACCTTCTTAAGATAAACTGTGCAAAATGTAAATTCTTGCAATTTTTCATCTGGTCTTAAAATTTTAATCAGGAGTGTATGTCTTATACACTGCAGCAAATGATATAGATTACAAATACAATAGAATGATTGGTGTCAGTAACCACAATTACAAATATGATGGCGCTCACATTGCACCTCCCAAACCGAGTGTAGCGTCGCCCACTTTCTGTTACGTTGTAGATGTAGATGAAGTTGTCATGAGAGCCCACAGCCAGACAGCTGCCATCTGTAAACACGCATCATATTACTATAACTTACTGTAGTTCTGACCTTTGCCTGGCGAGCTAATGGTCTGGTATCCTACCTGGAGAGTACCTCATGACGGACAGCTGCTCGTTCCCGTCAACGGACTCAGAGATTACCTCCGTGGTTAGCAGGTCCAGAGCCACCCATCTGTTGGTGGTGTCAGCAAAGCAAAGCCGCGCTTAGCAACCCTGCTAATTAACACTGCTTTTACTGCACGTACATACTAGATGTACAGTATGTGCTACCTTCCTGTGTTAAGGCCAACTGAAACCACTGATCCATTTGGGCAGAAATCAGCACACAGGCCATATTCCTGAAGAACAAACAGGACCACCTAGTTTAGCAATCCAGGCTGCATCTCCAGCAATAATCTGTTGTTGCATACCTCCAGGGTGATGGACCAGTCCAGCTTGTGTTCCTCAGTGTTCCATACACACACCTGCCTGTCGTGGCCACAGGAGAGGAAGACGTTGATGGAAGGATGCGTCGCCAGCCCCCACATCTCGTCGACATGACCCTGAGAGACGAGCAGAGAAACTTTAGTCTTGTTAGCTGAACATTTGGTCAATACTATCAAGAGGTAATGTACATACTTGCACAATGGCCACAAATCCGTCAGAGAAGGTGCCTCTGAGGATAGCGTTTCTTGTCGTTCCAACTAACACTTCCTCTCCGTCCATATCAGCAATGGTGCGGACCGCCCCAAACTTCTCCGGGATCTGAATGCAACAATTTTCAAAAATTTTGTAAACCAGTGGTGTTTAATCATACTGAAAAATTGAAAGATGCGGGAGCCATTTTGATGAATTTTCTAAAAAGCCTGATCCAACATAGATATGCTCAACCGTTTTATATAGAACAGCTTTTACAGGAGTCGCTGCAAATCAAATAGTTTCACTTGTGGCTGTTACAGTCCACATGCATTGGACGCTGACATGGCATTTCCGACAGGATAGAGAGAAAAAAATGTTCTCCTCCCATTATATGTGGAAGTGGTAAGCTTTTGGCTTCTTACTTTGTCTTTCTTCCCCACTCCTTCTGAAACAATTAAGTTTAAAACAAATGAATTAGAGGCTAACTAGCTAGCTTGGTAGCGTGCTATATGCTATGAGCGGCGGCCGTCTCTTATGTCCCTGTCGTGATCCTGTAGCTGCACAGTGTGGTGTAAACAAACAATAATAGGAGTGTAAAGGTGACTATAGAAGTGTTACTTCATGTCGAGAGGGCTCTAATAATAATAATAATAATAATAATAATAATAATAATAACCACCACCCTGGTCTGCCAATCCAGAGGTACTGTTCCGGACTTCCACGCAGCCTAGACAGTCCCTCAACATCCACATAAATAAATAAATAAATGTAAATTAATTATGGAAGTAATTGTTTGTTTCCATTATTCTGAATACGTATGCTGTTATGTCACCATATAACTTCCAGGAGATTACAGCAGGTAATGTAGCTCATACAATGTTTGGAGGAAGATAATCGTAGAGGGCTGGCCATTGAACTTGTCAATCTTCCCAAATGTTTTCCAGGATGTGTCGCCCACTGTGTGCTCACACACAAACATCTTAGCTATCCTAGTGCCTTAAAAAAAGATTGGAAACATGAATATTTTTCCATACTTTTCCAGACCTGGAAATTTACAGCATAAAACCAAATTCCACACTTTTCCATAGTTTCCATACTTCCGTAGGAACCCTGTTTCACTTGTGGCTGTTGCATTCAAAAGAAAGCCATTTTGACATTTTGCATTTTTTTAAATGTTGTAATCGTTAATAGTTTATAGGTGACTATATTATTAGTATTATCAACTTTTTTTGGTTACATTGCACCTTTTGCCGTCCCCCTCAACAGCCCCTGCTGTAAACGTAGACACACACACACACACACACACACACACACACACACACAAACACACAGTCCAGGTTCACCTCACACTCTCGCTCGGGGGCCAGGTCTGCACTCCAGCGGATGATCTTGCGGTCTCTGCTGCCGCCGCTGAGCAGACCACCACCCTGCAGGTTGCAGAGGGTAAACACGCTGCCTTCATGCGCTCTGGTCTGTCGCATAATCTGCAGGGTTTCTAAAAATGTTGTTCAGAGCAGACACAAAGTCTTCGGTGAATGACGTAAAAATATTCAATTGGCAGTTGTAATGACATCCATCCATGCCTTTTTCTTCGACTTATGCGAAACTGGAATGTGGGGGAGCAGTCTCAGTAGAGAATCCCAGACTTCCTGGTCTCTGGCTACCTCTTCCAGGTCCACCGGAGGGGGCGGTAAGGGTGGGGGGGCACCAAGATATTCCCAGGCCAGGACATAATCCCTCCAGCATGTCCTAGATCTCTTCCGGGTCAAATCCCGGCTGGACATGCCCAGAGCACTGCACCAGAGAGGTGTCCAGAAGGCATCTAGACTTGATACCCAAGCCACCTCCAAATCTCTTCTGGATGACCGAGCTCCTCACCCTATCTCAATTCATTTTCAAAATAATTTTGGCCCCTTGTGGCACAATTTTGTCCTTCCGGTCACTACCCAAAGCTGGCACACACAGGTGAGGGTAACATACTGTAGGTCCACCAATAAACAAAAGCTTTGCTTTCTGGCTCAGCTACCGCTTCACGGCCCAGTACAGCAATCGCATTACCACAGAAGCTGCGCCCATCCGCCTGTCGATCTCGCGCTCCAGTCTTCCCTCACTCATAAAACAACAGATACTTGATCTCCTCTACCTGAGGCAAGACCTCACTCCCAACCTTTTCCCGGCCTTCAGTTGTAATGGTCAAATGAATATTTGGCCTTCCAGTACTGACCTTTGGCTCCTTTGCCAAGAGTTTTGATATCTGCGGCAGACTTGCCCCATGTCAGGATGTTCCCCTCTGAATCTCCAGTCAGAACCTCACCAGTCAGGCTGAACACAAAGCACTGGATAAACTTGGGCTTCTTGTATTTCTGAAAGCGAAACAAGTTTGTTAGCATCATTGTTACAAATACAATTCATTTCATTCCTCCGATTTCACTTCTGTCTGTGTTTGGACTTGACTTCTGCATTTATCTTACAAGCAAACACAGCGTTAGGGAAGTGAAAGTGACATGAAGGCCGCCTTACTCCAAAGATGCCTTGCTTCTTGGTGAACTGGCCGGCGTTCAGATTCCAGAAGTAGACGTGGGATTTACCACAGGTGATGATGTTGCTGCTGTCACCAGGGTGGAACTCCACGGCGAACACAGCTTCGTTGGTGGTCTTAAAAGACAATAAGGCAATTGACATAAGATCAATGTTACTTGAGGGCAAACACAAGCTTTTGCTGAGGGCAGTTATGATAACACAAAGTGCTGGTTAATAATACACAAACCCTTGATTCATTAAATCACAAATATTGAAACTAACCAATTTCAAAACAGATAAAATCATGCACAAAGCAAACAACAACCTGCTACCCAATAATGTACAACTACAGGAAAAATAGTATGTAAAACCGTACACTCTCACTGCACTAAAAATGTTCAACACATCAATACGTGGAGTAAAATTACGGAACAGATTTAGCAAAGAACTCAGTGTGCTAATATGAGCCAGTTTAAGATATTTACAAGGTACAAGGAAGACATCCCTGGTGATGTAAAGGTACACGTGTGTGTTCGTGTGTCTCGGCCAGTGTTGCATCAGGACGGGTGTACGGCATAACAATAAAGCCAAATCATCATGCAATTGTCTCGCTGTGTCAAGCCCCAATGTGGGGAAAAAGCCCAAAAACAAACAACAACAATAAGGTATAAGGAGGAAGATGCTGAACCATTGTCTGACATCATTGATCCTGAATTCATTTCTTTATTATTTTATTATCCAATAAGGTATTGCCTATAATCTATTATATATTTATATGTTCATTAGAATGTTTTTTTAGTTTTATCTACAGTTTATTCATACTTATCTCCTAATTATACAATGTTTATTCAGGATTCTTTCCGTTATTAAAATGATGGTATTGCTTATCACATAGCCTGCACTTTTTACAAACTATTAACTTTACTATTGCACATCTTTACCCTTTTCCTTTACGAGTACTATAAGTAATAGCTGAGACACTGTGAAGGAGTAGGCTATATCAGTTCTGATTCTTCTTACTCCTTTTCGGACATGTTGACTTGACTTGTGCAAGTGTAAAAATTTGATGCACTTCAATGTAACTTTGTTAGGCATGTTGCAAACAAACTAAACCATTACCATCCGCAAGCATGGGGCTGCTGGTCTACCATATTTCCAACATTATTCCATGTTGTTGCAGCTGGCCAAAGCAAACTTTAATAAAGTCTTAATGAAGCTTCCAGGATGTCTGGCAGATGTTTCTCACCGTGTTGTATGATGTGCAGTCAAACACAAAAAGCTCATTCATGCACACTCTGTAAGGTGGCATGTGGACTATCCCAAAACGGTCCAAAGGGGAGTGGTGGGTGTAATTATTTTGTTCCACTTGGACCAACTATGTTTATACATTGTGGGTCAGTGCTGGGCTGTCCAGCACGGAGTTGCCTTTCCGCATGGCAAGAAAGTCTAATGTTCTTGTACACTTGAAATGCTATTCAAACAAACAGTGAACATAATAATAACATACTAGTTTGCGTGAAAAAACTTCCACTTCTCTCCTCTACCTTTATCTCCGCTTGCTTGGTGCCTTTGGTGCAGTCCCATACTGACAACATGTGTTCATTGGAGTCATCAATCACGCACAGGAAAACTCCGGAATCCTGAAAACAAAACAATCGATGTGTGCACTGAGGATGTCATATGCGTACATTACTAAAGGCTAGGGGTGTCACAGGACTAGATGATATATGTAATTGGGTCGACGAGCATGAGACAAAACCAGACGAGAATTTAACATTACTTGTAGAAAAGTACAATGAAAAAATATTTTAAAAAAATATGACAATATATTGCAACGTAATTTCTACTACGTTGCACTCTATGTGTATGCTAGCAGCCCTGCCTCCATCCACTGGGACAAAGAGAATGTATGACTGACAAAAGGGTTCACTCCGTTCATAAGGTTGTTGGAAAAAACGCACCAAGGTGCTGAAAGCAATGCAAAGAGTAAATCCACTTCCTGCCTGTTTCTAGGCGAGAGACGAAGACAACAGACACACATGCACATAGCCATATATTGAGGCCGTCAAAATTATGAAGTTCATTTTCATTTATTGTGTGATTAATGAATTATTCATTGTCACTGGCCTGGTCCCCACGAGACATTTTTTTTCTCAACGGGAAATCTTGTCACGAGATCCTGTGACACCCCTACTTATTTGTTTATTTACTTATGTACGTTTACCCCCTTACAAAAGACATCAACAGTCCAGCTGTATGGTAACTGTATGGTAAGAGAGACAGAATGTAAAAAAAAAAAAAAAACATGAAATAAAGGTTATAAATTCATTTGTATTTGATTGAGGGAAATAAGTATTTGAGCTTGCCTAGACTTGTTGGCCAAACTTAAACACAGTGGTCAGATGTTTTCTTGTAGCTGGTCACCAGGGTTGCCCACATCTCAGGAGGAATTTTGGTCAGAGAAACAGCCCCAAAGCAAAATGTTTCCACCTCCATGTTTGACAGTAGGGATGGTGTTGTTGGCCTCATATTCAGCACTGATCTGCCTCCAAACACGTAGAGTACACTTGGTGCCAAAGAGCTAAATTTTGGTCACATGTGACGACATCACATTCTCCTAAGCCTTGTCTGAGTCAATCAGGTTTTGGTTGTCAAACTTCAGACGTGTCTGGACATGTGTCTTCTTGAACAGGGGGACATTGGAGGCACTCCAGGATCTCAATTCATTACAGTAAAGTGTGTTACTAATGCTTTTCTTGGTGACTATGGTCCCAACTCCCTTGAGATCATTAACCAGCTCCTCTCATGTCATTCTGGGCTGGTCCCTCACCTTTCTCACAATCATCCTTATACCATGAGGTGGTGGTATAAGGAGCTCCAGAGCGAGGGCAGATGGCTGGTGTCTCATATTTCTTCCATTTATTAATTATCATGCCAACCGTGATCTCTTTCTCACCAAGCTTCTTGTTGATGGTCTTTGACTCTATTGCAGTCTCGGACAAGTTTGACAGCTCTTTGGTCTCACCAGTGCTGGTGGAGACGTTTGAATGGAAGAGACTGTTTCTGTGACAGGTGTCTTGTATCCACATTACAAGTTGAGAGTATTTTTCTAAAAAGGGACAGGACTAATTTGTGTGCTTCAGGGACACTTACAAAATCTGATCAAAAATACTTACATACTGTATAACCTCACTGTATACCGTACAATGGTCCCATTGTGGGACAAATAATTAATTCTATTACTTTCTTGAGCATCTGGTGGAATTGTTAAGTGTCCTCACCATTGTGGAAAAGGCAACAGATCCTACTCCTCTCTGGAAAGTTCCAAGTCCGATTTGCTGCAGGGTTACCAAAGTGGCCGAGTCCCAAATATGAATACATGGCTGCAGGGGCTACAAGACGAGATGAAAGTCATTGAAAAGGACACTTTGATGATCGTGAATCCATGCATGAGCAATTTCATTTCCAAACCAACCTTGCCGTCTTTATCCACGCCCGCTGTTTGGCCTGATGCTATTCGCACCTTATCAGGATGCAGTGTGAGACTGTGAGACAACACAAATGGAAGTAAGTAAAACCACTAATCACTGGCATCAAGTAGAAGAATGTTAGCGTCTACTAACCAGCGAACACAATCAGTGTGTTTGCGGTAGTGGCGTTGCGTGCGCTTGTTGATGTGGTACAGGACAATAACACAGGCTGTGAAGTAGACCGCCTCGCCCGTCGGGAGGAAGTACAGGTTGGCACGACAGTCCCTTCCCCGATAACCATAGCTGTTGTGACAGGGTCAAGGTAGACTTCCTTCAATTTAGTACAGCATGTCAATCAACTTTTAAGTAGTGGATACACCCAGTCCAGCTCCAGTCTCTCAGAGGGCGGCTCCATCTTCAGCTCTTCGTAATTCTGGATGTTGGAGGGGATGTACATGGTTATGGGACGGCCACGGATGAACATCTTGATGGACTGTTCTGGAAAACAAATACAGCATCAGTGTATCACATACGTGTATGTACTACATGCGTAATCCATAATAACTAGGATTGGGTATTGTTTACATATTATCGCATAACACAATGCCAAATCTGTACTTTTGAAAAGGTGCCCGAAACGGTACTGGAACCGCACAGCGGCGTGCTCTCCTCTAGCAGGATACTCTCCCCTCATGCTTGGCCACTATGACCTGCAGTGTCCCACATTTGTGACCTGTGAGGGGCCAGTAGCGTTTATGTCGTTGGTGTTGACTCCAACAGAGCAAAAATACTCCGTGGGGCAGAGGGAGGCACGGCATGTGTCTGGGCTTGCGAGCGGTGGTACCACTACGAGTGGCACTGTATGCAGTCCACCAGGCCCTCACAGCCCTACTGGCTACGTCTGGCTTGGGTGACAAGTCACTGCACACCCAGATCCACACCAGGCACCACCCATGACCCCTGAGCTGGTCCTCATGCTGCATGCTGCACATCACTCTGGGACATCACTCTGGGACCAGCCACCTTTCGCCTAGCCTATGGCACGCAAGTGTGCTTCAGCCCGGGATGCTGCAGTGGATCAGCGCAATACAGATGGTAAATGGTCTTTCACTCAAAGCGCTTGACACTGCTAGCACATTTACCTACTGATGACGCAGCATCAGTAAGGATACTATGACACGAACACGATCATCGATGCGATGGAAGAGCGCTAGGTCTTCTGGAACTCTGGCAGCACACATTAGTAGGTCAACCTGCAACTTTCCGGTTGGGAGACGACCACTCTACTGCTGCCGTCCTGATCGACTCAGCCTACTCCCCCATGAGCACGGACAAGGTGGCTGAAGGCTGCAGTCCGCTGTTAGATGCAGCTAATGGCTCTTCCATCAACACCAGGTTGGTGACTGTTTGTTTCCATGGACACGGCTTCCAGTGGGACTTTGTCATCGCCTCCATAACTGTCTCTATTATCAGCGCTGATTTTCTGTGTGCTAATGGATTGCTTGTTGGTGTGTCTAATCGCCGCTTGATTGATGGTGTATCTTTTCCTACATTTCCGTGTATGCCTGGAGGCTTGGGCCCTTACAAACGCTAACTTTTTAGCATCGGGTGATGTTTTTCAGCATTTGCTGGCAGATATTCTGTAGCTTACCACCCCCGCTTTTTCGACTGCGGACATGAAGCATTGTGTCGCTACGCCTTAAAGCAGCTAAATTGGCCACTGCTAGAGAGGACTTTGCTACTATAGAGCGTTTAGACATTGTGAAGCGCTCTAAGAGCCTGTAGGCCTCGCCCCTGCACATGGTGCCAAGGGCGGCTGAGTCATGGCGGCTTTGTGGCGATTTCCGCCACCTTAACAATATCACTGCACATGACCACTACCCCATTCTGCAGATCCAGCACTTTTCTTGGTCTGATGTTATTACCCAGTTCCCATGCATGCAGAGGACGTGCCCAAAACTGTAGTAAGTACCCCGTTCTGAGTTTTTAAGCATGCCTTTTGGCCTTTCGGGGCTGGCCCAGAATTTTCAGAGGCTGATGAACTCAGTGTGTGGCGGACACGAGGGAGTAAGTCTCTAACCCAGTGGGCTATAAGTTTGGGGGGGTGTTTTGTGAACAGTGTTTTGGGTGCGCGAGTGTTTTGGCACCAGAAGAGGTTTTCCTGTTATCCATTCTTTCTGTTGTCAGCAATTGACAAATAAAGTCCATCTTGAGACCAACCACTACATGTTCCTTTCAACTGCTCCTAACCCTTTGTTCTTCTCCCTGTCCTCCATCGCTGCATATGATATCTATCTATCTCAAGTTAAGAATTGTCAAACTGCAGAGACATGGAAAAGTGTTAGGATTGAATAAGCTTTTTGGACATGCTGAATTGTTTAACTGTGGTAGGCCTTAAGCATGTACGAAACAAACAAACCATGACCAGTACGAATGCTACACATTAAATGGACTTAAGTGAAGGAATCCTAACGCTGAGGCCAATGTGCATGTGATAAGAGGTCTACCTTGACTGTAAGTTCCTCTTCTGGAGCCTGTGAGAAGAAACCAAAGACAAAAGATAAAAGAAAAACCCTAGACTCAACATTAAGACCACAACAATGCACCCATGAATGCTCTGAATTTGACATGCAATCACTATGAGCAAAACATGTTTTTATTACAAAATTGCATAATTGAACAGTATTTTTTAAATTTATTAATACTACATAATATTTTATTGTACAATGGAGTAATTTTGCACTATCAGTAAGATTCAGTTGTTATGCTGGAACAAACTCCCAGCAGAGCTCACTTTGAAGTCCAGGCTGAAAACATTTACAGGTATTTTCCCCACGTGCCAATGACTAGAATTACACTATACCGCACTGAACCGATTATCCTTTTTACCTTTTCTCCACATCGTATGTTTATTATCTGTTGTATTGTATAATATTGTGAAAACAAATGGTGCTTTATTATAACTGGAAATTCTCAGTATGTCCCATCATAGATGTCAACTGTACGGGTTAGAGACTATTGGAATCAGATAGAATAGTCTTTGGGGCAACTTTAACTTCAGTCCTCTGGGAAACTGCAGATAAGACAAGATGACCGGTCATTGGTGTTTTATTGTTTTTAACTGTCTTTCAGATGTTTGTTTATATTATTTACGTAAAGCACATTGAATTGCATTGTGTATGAAATGTATGGTGGCAGAGGCAAACGCTCCAACACTCCAAACACAAATGCGCCAAAACCAAAAACCATAAACCATAAAACAAATGCAATGGGATAACCCTGCAATCACATCAACATTGCAGGATTTCAAAAAAAAAAGAAAGAAAAAGAAAAAATTCTGCAAATGCCAAAAACACACAAACCCCCAAAAACAACTGCATGAGCGAAATGCTGCATGCTGATGGAACAAATTGGAAGTTAGCCAGTTTACTAGGGGAGCCAGACTTTCGTCTTTAAAGATTTAAGTGGCATGCCCTGAAGAAAGTGGGCAGAATGAAAAGGTACATTTTTCTTTAAGTCTTTGTTATTCACTTGCCTGTTAAAATTACTGTAGTTACATATTAAGTCTTTAAAGACTGATATCCCTCAGGTCTGGCACCCCTGGTAGCCTGGCTAACATCTTTCTAGCACGGCTATCTTACGTTTTGTTCCATGAACTTGCAGCTTTTCCCTTATGGGAGTAGTTCTTGGGGTTTGTGCGGTTTTGGCATTAGCAGCATTTTTCTTTTGTTTGTTTTTTGATCCTGCAGCATGTGATTGCAGCAATTTTATTTTGCAACAATTTTCCTTTTTCCTGTCAGAACTCCTACCTAAATTAACATGAATAAAAACACTAAATATAAGAATTAAATGAAATACAGTACTAATAAAAAAAAAAAAAAGACTACACTGCGTAGTTATTACTGTCGCTTTCACGAGGAGTATGAACATGCTCAATCCTGACACTTACACTAGACTAATAAGGTAGTGTGTTTGCAAAGTGAATAAGTGTAATATCTGCTTTTGATTCACCTGCAAAAGTGTGAGTGAAGGATTCCTCCACTGCGTAGGAATGCTGCCTTAAAATACATCTCAACTCGTAAAAAGCTACTCTTAACCACAAATGTGGTCAACTTGGAGATCTCTCAAACGCTGGCTGTGGCTGCTGCACAAGTCATAGCAACAAAAAGAAAATTACCTGCACTGGCGATAAGTTCCCTGGCACGACTGTGAGGAGAACAAGAGAGGATCAGCAAAACGTGAAAAGTGATGATGTGTGCACGTGTGTTTTACTTCTCCAAGCTTGGCGAGCGGTTCAGGAGGTTGGCCGAGGACGCGGCTTTCTTGTCCAGATGTCTGACCTGCCTCTTCCGGTTCGCCAGTTTCTCGCTGTTGGTTCTCACCCTGCAAAAAAAACATTAAATTCATGACTTGGTTTCATTTCTAGTGGAATAATTTAATCCGCTGCCAACATCTGCCTTGTGGTGGTGATTGCGAGAGGCATGCAGCAGAAGAAAGCATCAAAGAGTGGAGCTGCAGCATGTGCCAACCATCAGCCAGCAAGTCGACAAACAACAACAAGGCAGGGAGGAGGGCAAGTTAAGAAAAGCATGCGTGCACATGCCCACGTCAAGGTCAGCAGCGTCTCATCACATCCCAGAAAGATAGAACCAGTTTGTTGATTGATTCCAGGAAACCACAATCAAATGACTATGAAGAAAAGGTAACAGTTGACCTAAATAAGGGGTGTCCAAAGTGCGGTCCGGGGGCCAATTTATTTTGGCCCCACAGCTTGTTTTGTATCAGCCCTCGGTATATTGTAAAAATACAATTATTTCATTATTAATGAGATATTAGACATTACAGTGTGTATAACAGGTGTCGTATGCATGATGACGCAGCTACACAGATGCTCCCTTTCAACTCACTCAAAAGTGAAGACTTCAATAATGTTCGCCATGATTTTGTCATTACGTTGTCACATTATTTCTCATTTATAAGCGCTTTTGACACAGGAAGGCAGACGCTTTCAAAGTAAACCTAAACAGCCATAACACCATCTTCCTATTGGTGTAAAAAAAATCTTAAAATCAATCAAAGCATAAACAGCTGTTTGGTTGCAGAGGGAGACGTGTGAGAAAACAGTCCCATCAAGTGGCCAACTGATGTAAATACATACATCATAGCTTTGAAAAAAGGCCAACACAGGCCTGATTTTTCCCTCTGGATAATCGAGGAACTTATATTCAGCTTTCTTGAGGTGGACAGAAACATATTTTTTGTGTACATAGTTAGTTCATTAAATGTTAGACATTTTTACACAAACATTTTTTGACATTTCCCTGGTCTGATTTTAGGTTTTTGGATGATTTTAGACTTGCTAGGATAGGCTCCAGCATACCCGCGATCCTAGTGAGGACAAGCGGTATAGTGAGATATAGAGCTAAACACAAAAGTATGGTAAAATGCTAAAACGGTTCATGTACAAAATGTCAAAGTGGCCTTTTATTTTTTCTGTATGCAGCACTCACTAGAAAAGGTTTGGACACCCCTGGTCGAAATGAAGTGTTCCTGTAAAACCCAGTTGAACGCTTGGGCACTATCGATGCCAACATGTGCTTGTTTGGCCATTAAGTGACTTCACTACTGCAGATTTATGTTGCGTTTGCACGACTACAACTTGCATGAATCCAAGTATGGATATCTTGTCACATTTTCCACTGGGCTGTAATAGTACGCTCATTTAGAAGTGTCACTCATTATGTTCCCCCTGTTCAAACACAGGAAGAGAAAATGTGTTTGTGGAGCAATCGCTACGCAATATGGCTGGAAGTGCAACTGGGTTTTGGAGTAACACCAGAGAAGAGGGTGAATTAATCTTTTAAAGCCATGCATTAATTGGAAGGACGTGAGACGATGAGAGTGCTGTTAGGAGGACACACAGCGGTTGCTTCCGTCCTTCCTGGATGGGAGACAGAGGACTGGACGAGGGGCCGGAGTTCTGATCTGAAGGTCTGCTTGAAGCTGGTAAAAAGTCAGCATCTTCCGGAGAACGTCTTCCATCTTGGAGGCTGATGATGGTGGTAGCCTGAATGGGCTCCTCCACTGTCGAAATCCAACTCAACTCCTTGTCCTGCTCCCCAACTCCTCCTTCTTCCTCATCGTCTTCCATGTCCTCCTCGTCCACCTCCATACCAGGGACCCGGTTCAGCTTAGCCCGCGTCCCTTCCGCCACTGACACGTGCGGTAGGAGGGCGTCCTCCAGGTGGAGGCTCTGCACCCGCCCGGATAACGACACCCTGCCCTGGCCTCCATCCAGCCCCGTCTTGATGGCTTCTGTCTGACTGGACCTGTCAACAGTGGCTGGTCTGGGTTCTGCTGGAACTGTGTGGCCATTTGTACTGCTCACAACAATCTGTGCTGATTGGCTAGACAAAATAGGTGAGGTCAATAAAAACGTACATGACAGAAATACCCGTCTTGACGTTATTTATTATTATTTAATGACAAATATGTGCCGGACATCATCCCTGGACCTTGTTGACGTATTTTGTAAAAACAAATTAATAAACAGATGAAAACATGACACTAGCAGAAGTATTCTATCGGGTTCTTTAGGACAGGAGTCAACTACCTGGCATGAGGTTGGCGTACTCCATAGATGGAAGAACATGTATCATGGCAGGAGACTTGGTTGATGATTCTGGCAGCAGCAGGGTTTACTGAGCATGATACATAACAATAAGACGGAAAGTGGGTGAAATAAGTATTTGATCCCCAGTTGATTTCGTAACTTTACCCCTTACTAAGTCCACAACTTTTTTTGGTAGGTTTATTGTAACAGGGAGCAACAGATTGAGGGAAATAAGTATTTGATGGCGACTTAGTGCTTGGTGGACAAACCTCCTTCCTCCTGAGAAACCTTCTCAGTCATCCAGGTCATGATAATCCGCAAAAAATAGAAGCAACTGGACTCTTCTTGTTTGTTGAAGATAAATGAAGAAGCCGTTTGGATAAAAACGAGGCACTTTCAACAAACAAGAGGAATCCAGTTGCCTTAATTCAACCTTTGCGGACAGAGGTCCGTTTCTTGCAGTTGGTCGCCAGGGGGGCACATATCTTGGGCGGAATTTTGGTCAGAGCAGCAGCCCTAGAGGAGAATGCTTCCACTCACATTTGACAGTAGAGGTGGTTGTGTTACTAGAGTCAGCATTTCTCTACCACCAAAGAAGTCAAGTCGATGCCAAAATGCTGAATTTTGGCCTTATCTGACGACATGATCACATTCTCGCAAGCCGTGTCTGAGTCATTTGGGTGTTGATTGTCAAACTTCAGACGGGCCTGTACATGTGTATTCTTAAGCAGGGAGACAATGTTACCACTACAGGATCTCAATCCATTACAGCAAAGTGTTACTAACGCTTTTCTTGGTGACTTAAGCAGCTCCTCCCTTGTCATTCTGGGCTGGTCCCTCACCTTTCTCCCAATCATCCTTACCCCACGACGTCGTATTTCTTCCATCTATGAATTAAATGCTCCTTGCTGACGGTCTTGTTGTCCATTCCAGACGCGTGCAGGTCTACAATTTTGACCCTGAGGTCTTCTGACAGCTCTTTGGTCTTGCCCATGGTGGTGAAGAGGTTTGAATGAAAGAAACTTTCGGTGACAGGTGTCTTCTTGAGATTAGTTGAGTACGTTCCTAAAATAATAGGACTAATTTGTGTGTTTCATGGACACATAACTGGTTTGCTGGGGTCCGCTTATCCTCATTAGGGGGTATGGCGTAGCCTATCCCAGCTGATTTCGGGCGAGAGACGGGGTACTGGACTGGTCGCCAGCCAATTGCAGCAAATACTTATTTCACTTAATTAAACACAACTTCATTGGTAACCTTTATTGACTGGAATTACTTTTACCTTCTCTCTTTCTCTGTTATAATAAAACTACCAAAAAGCCTATGAACTTCGTATGGGGGTAAAGTTAGAAAAGGAATGGAATACTTATTTTCTCCGCCGTATAACCAATACATGCTTGCTCTTGGAAGGTGAAGCTAACCTGCAATGAGCTGCTGTTTGAGTACAGGGAGAAGCTGCTCATGCAGGTGGATCCTGCGCAGGGCGTCCGCCAGTGAGGATTTGAGCAGCGTGATCTCGTCCTCGTGGGCCTGAAGACGCGTCTCCATTACGCACGCTCGGTCGGTGAACTCCCCGCTGCCGTCCGCGGACACATCATCTACGAGAAGAGGTGTGAGTTGTTCAGGTGTACCGAATGACTACACGTCGCACTCAACAGGAAGCTGAAGTTCCTGAAAAAGCATTTTTCTTCGGCTCACATGTTCGGCAAACGGGCAGTAAAAGCGGACTAGTGGGGCCACAAACTGACTTTTGACTTTACAGTTCACGCAACATGATATCTGCTTCCTCCTTGTGTCCAAAAGCCATACCAAGCTGTGGGAGCGCCACACCCACTCCTGCTTGTTGGCCACCGTTCTTCTACTTCACAGGCTACTTTGGCCCTCAACTGAAGACTTGTACAGACCTCTCAGAAAAGGCTTCACATGGTTTTCTTTCTTTTTTTTTTTTACAAATAAACTAAAAAGTGTGGGGTACAAAAGTATTGCCTTCAGAAGTTGCCTAATGATTGCTGAATGATTAAATGTTGACCTGATGATAGCGTCAACCTGTGTGTAATGTAGTCTTGGTATAAATACAGATGGCCTATGGCGGCCGCTCAGATTTGTTAAGAAAATATTGGGGAGCAAACAGCATCGTGAAGTTCAAGGAACACACCAGACAGGTCAGGGATAAAGTTGTGGAGATGTTTAAAGCACGGTTAGGTTCCTAAAAAGAACATCTCACAGAGCACTGTTCCATCCATGAACCGGAAAAGCGGAAGAATGTGGCACAACGCAAGCCTACCAAGACGCGGCCGTCCACCTAAACTTACAGTACAGGCCGGAAAGGAGAGCACTGGTCAGAGATGCAGCCAAAAGGTCCATGGTATCTCTGGAAGGACTTACAGAGATGCATAGCTCAAGTGGGGAAATCTGTCCACAGGACAATTATTAGTCATGCACTACACAAATCTGGCCTTTTTAGAAGAGTGGCAAGAAGAAAGTTATTGTTGAAAAGACTTGCAGCTGTAATAGCAGCGGTTCATCAAAGTATTCACTCAGGGGGATGAATACTTATGCTCGCCACAATTTTCTGTTTTTTATTTGTAAAAGAAAATGTGAAACTCATGTGGGTCACTCTCCTGAAAGAGGTACCAGAGAGGGTGCCATCACTTCAAGGGCGCAGAGACTACAGTGATTTGTAGCAATGACCAAATAAAAACGTACTGCAAACACATCGAATGAACAGGGGAAACAGCGTTGAATGCTTTCCTTGGGTCTGCTGTGCATAAAACACGATCTGACGTCGATTTCAGCCCATTTGTGACATGCAGAAGTGTGTCACAAAGACGATGAAAGAAAAAAATGTATGTTTGTATGTAGCTGCTGTGATTTCCCAAGTATAACGCCTCATTGTGCACCGGCTGCATTCAAAACATGCGCGGTCGTCCCTCGTTTATCGCGGTTAACTAGTTCCAGACCCGACTGTCATATGTGAATTTTCGCAAAGTAGGATTCAATATTAATAAATTGAATATTTTCGTAGTTACAGCAAAAAAAAACCTCTTAATGAATAAATATGTTTCTTACCATTATTAGAGCCCTGTAGACATGAAATAACACCCCTATAGTCACCATTACACTTGTATTACCCGATATAGTCATCGTAGACGTACATAAGAAGACCCATACGTTAGCATTCTGTTCAGTTTTTTTTCCCCCTTGTTCTCTTGTTTAATGGTCCTTTTAAAACAGGGGTGTCCAAAGTGCAGCCCGGGGGCCATTTGCGGCCCGCTACTGTGATTTTATCGGCCCGCAGCGCAGTCTAAAAATGTAAATTAACAGGAAAACTACAAAAAAAAAAGAAAAACAAAACACCAGCAGCAAAAATGGGAAAGTCAAAGTATTCATTTAAGAGAGGAGTTGGAATCTAGCAAGGAAAAAAAAGCCATAATTTCACAATAATAAAGCCATTGGATGAGGATGTCAAGAAATGCCATTTCAGTGGATATTAAGTTGAAATATTAAAGAAAAAAAGTTTTTTTAAAGTTGTTTTACAACTCTATTCATTGTTTTTGACTTAAAAAACAATGAATAGAGTTGTAATTTTTGGAAACTTAAGTTTGGGGGAGATTTCTAACATGGGAATAAAGTCAAAATATTAGAAGAAGAAAATATACAAGAAGAAAGTTGAGATATTTGGAAAAAAAAAACATCAACAGCAGAAACGGAAAAGAGCAGAAATTTTACCAGAGCAAAGCCAAAATATTAAGAGAAAAAAATAGTTTTCTAATGAGAAAAAAGTTGCAATTTTATGAGAATAAACTTGTAAAATGAGGAAAAATATCATTTTAGTAAAAATGTTAAAATAAAGCAATATTTTTTTTAAGATATAAAGTTATAATTACGGGAAGAAAATTTACAAGAGGGAAGCTGAAATGAAATAGTTGGGAAATTAAAAAAAAAAAAAACAGAAATGGAAAAAAACAGATGTAATTTTACAGGAATAAAGTCAAAATATTAAGAAAAAAAGTCATAATCGAATGAAGAGCAAAAGTGGCAAAAAATGAGAATAAACTCATTATTATGGAAAAATATTAATTGTTAGCAGCATTTCACGTATTAAAAAAGCTGAAATGCTTCTGAGCGTGTGTAGCATGTGTTGGTTTACAAAATATCAAAGTGCATCCTTTCATTTTTCAGAATGTGGCCCTCAGTGGAACAAGTTTGGACACCCCTGTTTTAAAATGTGCTGAAACAAGCTGAAGGCTGCAAGCGGCCCCCGGGCCGTACTTCAGACACCCCTTGGCTTCGTAAGGCTGCAGTACGTTCACGATAACAAAATAAGTAAACATGGTCTGAGCTGTCATTTCAGGCAGGAAATGCTAATTTATGAAAGAATCCCAGCTGTAAGCTCACTTTGCAGACAGGAGAATTGAATTTACAGCGTTCTCGTGGGCTTCTTCCAGATATTTGGGAAAGCCCGCTAAGCAGCTGCACACTCGTCGGCGTTGTGTGCTACAGCTAGTTCCAGTTCTCGTCAAACAGGTTGAATGTTTAGGCAATTATAACAGCAAATATAGCGAACTGTGCAAACCCTGCCTGCTTTTATTTCACGTTGATATTGCCGGGAGTTAGGATTATGCAAATGTTATTTAGTTCTGATGAATGTGACACTGCACGTATTTTATGGTTGCAGTCTTTCAATTGCCCCGCTACAGTCGTGCACAATGACCTTAAGCAATCCGACCTGATGACTAACTGCCATACAACTTCCTGCACGGCAACGCGTAAAACATTTCCTCTTCCCCCGCTGTGTGTCACTGCAGTACTGCTCTGCTTTGGCTCTCATTTATTATTACATTACATTCTACACGATGGGAAGAGGGCCCACAAAAACCGGTTTGTCCTGCCTTGCCCAATGAGAAGCATTCTTCCCTCAAATCAAACTTATATTCTCACTATAAGGCAATAGGTGCCACATAAAGGATGAGGTGATGTTTGGAATGGCTCAGATCTTTGGCATGGGCTCAAATGCGGGCAAGAACATTGTGCAAGATGGAGCTTGCTGTCCACGCAGATAAAAAAAAAAAAAAAACACAACTGCTGCTGATAGAACACATATTTCCCTTAGTGGGCTCCACAATTACACATGGGATGCATTAATTAAGAGTGATGGTTGATGAGTGGGATTTAGCAAGTTTTTAAAGTCCTGGTGAATGTCATTGTAACTTCCAATGATTGCAAGGCAGATGTTTCAAATATTGTTTTCTTTTATCTAATTTGAGGCCACACTGAGCTTCTCACATGATGTGTTGCAAGCAGGTCAGCTGACCCACAAAAAAAGGCCCAAATACGTTGTATGGCACATTCAACAACAATTATAAGAGGGACAAAATAGCAACTTTTATGTTAAATGTGATAACAAGCATGCATTCCACTAAATGCAACATTAGCACTTTTGTTTTTGCGGGGGGGGGGGCGTACCTCAAACAAGTAGCTGTCCAACAAAACCACTTACATCTTGTGTACTCTGTTTCCTGCATGTTGACAGTCAGGGCGAACGTGGTATCCCTCACACTTTCTTGAGCGTTTTAAGCAGACAGGAGTGGTCCCCTGGCAGCAAGCAGGTGGTCCACCCCAACAACTATAAATGATGAACCGTAACCCAAACACCAGAGTAGTAAAGTCCCAGCAAGAGGAGCACAAGTCTGAAGGAAACGGTTGCATTTAATCATGCATGTCAGTCAGCATGAGGAAACAGCTCGTTTTGAACAGTAAATCAGTTTCTACGTACTAAGAAGCCACATGTAAACGTGACTTAACGTTGACCACAGTGGGATATCAGTAATGGGTCGATAAAAGGGGGACTTTCCTAAACATGTATCGTTCTTCAGCAAGGCGAAACTACCCCATTAAGATGTCACAACACACGTTTCCTGCCCCCACCCCATAAAAAACCCACACACAAGAGGCAGGGGTTAATATTTTGTGTTTTTATAATACCCCATCGAGCAACCCGGGGGATGTTTTAAAAGATTTCTACTTGTTTAAAGGCGCCTCGTTTAGCCCCAAACACAAATCAGAGCGAGCATCAAGATTGTAAATCTTGCCATGTTTTGTCAAGTCAAATTCCCCACATTTCACTCACCCAGACTGTTGGTTGAGGACTCCATGTAGTGAAGTTTGAAAAGCGAACAGAGACTCTAGAGGGGTCCAGAGTGAGGTGTGCTTCCCATGCTCGGAGAGGAGTGTCAGAGCAGAAGACGAAAGGCAGGGGGAACTGAACTTCAAGCTGACAGCCTTCACAATAATTCACTGTAAATACTAAAAGCAGCCGATAACACAGTTACGCTATTTCTCGCACCGAGTCTCAAAACTTTTTTAAAGCAGTTATTTAGCCAAGCACCTTTCGTGTTTGTAGCTTTCTTGCTTTTACGGTAACGCCTCATATTTTGTGGTGGTATTTGTCGACATCATGTGGCTACTTTTGTAATTGCACTTGTTGATCATTTTTGTTCATAGTAAACATCTTTACTACTTGAGCCCTAGTTTATTTAATTGCATTGTGTTTAGAGTATGCATATTTTAAGTAAAATTAATAGTATTTACGAAGGATCCTCTTTTGTAAATGTCGTTTCTTCCTTACAGGTTTGACGACTCAGATTATTTGCGGGTAACTGTCGCCGCCATGTGGCTACTTTTGGAACTGCTGTTAAATTAACATTTTATTTTTCGACAAGAAACCTTCATTACTTGCAACTAAATACCTGAATTTAAACACATAATTCGTTTTTTAAAGTTTAATTATTAACTCATATCTTCCAAGAATTACCAAAAAAGAGAGCGGGAGTAATTGTTTGCGTGAAGGGAAGTGTTTGAGGATGGAAACCGGAAGTCAGTCGGCTTCACAACATGGTGGCACCCATGAAGAATAATCTCTGAAGGAGACGTTTAATAAACGGTGCGTATCTTACGAAACATGGAGAAATGAAGAAACTAGTTATTTTAGTTATACTGTCTATATTTTCAATTAAACTTCATTCCGCATTGGCAGTTTTATAATCCATTACACAGCAAAATTACTTACATACTATGTACATACATGTTATGCAAGTACTGTAGTTCTGCTATACAGTAATGTATGATGATTCATGTATAATAATTCTAATAAATAATGTATGGGAGTTTTGCTCCATAAAAATGACATTTGTGAAAAAAATGGAACTGATAGGATGACAATATCTGTAACACGATAGTGTGTTGGCTATCTTGTGCTTTTCCCATGCAGTTCTGTATCCTGGGCTTTTGTCTCGTGATGGCCCCAACATGAAGTGTGCACGCTGCCTGATCCAGCTGCAGAGGCTCAGGCTGCTGGGCCAGTCTGCCTCATCTGCAGCCAAGTATGGCCCTCTGCTCCAATCTGGTCACCCCAGCTTGCTGCACAACACACAACCTCAGGTAAACATTGCACAGCATCAAAGAGATGACAACAGTACCATGAGTGTAGACTTAAAGTTCATATATCATTATGGTAGGTATTGAGGCGTATCCACGGCAGCCCGCCATGCTCCAAAGGTCGCAGAGTGCCGTCAGAGTTCCTCAATGAGGACGATGGCAAGAACAAGTCTGTAGTCTCTCACGACCTCTTTGAGCAGTTGGCCCCGGAAAACAAAAGCAAGGCCTCCTTCAACAAGGTGGTGGACTTTTTCACCAAGGCTGACGTGAGACGGCGTGGTCACGTGGAGTTCATCTACGCTGCTCTTAAGAAGATGCCCGAGTTTGGTGTGGAGAAAGACCTGGCCGTCTACAACAAGCTCCTGGATGTTTTTCCTAAGGAGGTATTTGTGCCCAGGAACTTCATCCAGCGCATGTTTAACCACTATCCCCGACAGCAGGAGTGCGCAGTGGAGATACTAGAACAGATGGAGAACTACGGTGTGTGTCCAGGAAACAAAGTTATCAAATATTACGTATTCTGGAGCTGAAATGAATAATTTATTCCCCAGGCATCACGCCTAACGTGGAAACTAAGGTGCTGTTGGTGCAGATATTTGGAGAGAAGGGCCACCCTGTGCGGAAGTACCAGCGCATTATGTACTGGTTCCCTAGATTCAAACACGCCAACCCTTTCCCCGTCCCGCATGAGCTGCCTGAAGACCCAGTAGACCTGGCTCGCTTCAGCCTCAAACGAATCGCTAACGATCTGGATGCTAAAGTCAGCGTTTACCAGGTGACGAGTTAAAGCTGCAATATGTTTGTATTTATCAAAGGGAAAAGTGGAATCATTGTTGTCCTCACCAGATGCCCATCACAAGGATGGAAGACCGGGTGACAGTTCCACACATAGTAGGTAGGTGCACACTTCTGCTTTACATAATACTGTCATACTTGTTGACAGCATGTTGTGCCCCACCAGGCATCCAGAGTCCCAGCCAGATGGAGCTCCTCAGCAAACATAAACCCAGCAGGCCAGTGTTTGTGGAGGGACCTTTCCCACTGTGGCTGAGGAAGACATGCGTCCAATACTACGTGCTTCGAGCCGACCCCACACCGCCTGAGGAGAAGGTGACAATGACTTTGGCCCGACTGACTTCTCGACTCGACTGACTTCTGTTTCTCTCCAGGTGGAGGAACCCTACGATCCAGAGCGCTCCTTCGGCTACCCTCTGCAGCTTGACCTCGACTATGACCGTGACCTCGGAGACATTGAGACGTTTGACGTGGAAGACTGTGAGATGATCGCATTTAGTCAGCAGCGAGAAACGTACAAAAGTGCATTCTCTAACATGTCTTTGTACCCGTAGTGGATGAAGGTCCAGTGTTTGCCATGTGTATGACCAGCCAGGGAGACCAGGTCACCCTCAACCAGTGGATCTCTGGCCTACAGGAGACCAACCCCATCCTGGGTCACATCACCACCCTCTTCCGCCTGGAACCCGGCCCCAGGGAGCTCCAGGCTGGAGCCTATGCAGAGTCAGCCCACCACCACAGTGCTCGTCCAGAAACCCAGAGGGACGAGTCTACCCCAGAAGAGGAGGAAGAAGAGGAGGAGCCGAGGAGGAGTAGTGGGATGAAGTAGTGAGGAAGACATCCCATCAGTAAGGAGGAGGAACTCTCTCTGCATGACATTCAACAATTGACATTGTACAAATGCAGTAATAAATGAATTCACAGCAAGAGTGAGTCACATGTGTCTTTTTGTTTGCTATCGTAGCAAGAGAAGAAAACCTTACAGAATGGCCTTCAATGTACAAAATCTTTTATTCCTTGAAAGGCATTTAAAAAACATTCCCTTTGAACTGGTAAACAAGTCACAAAGACACTCGGAGGGGATCCCCTGCAGCCGTTGGAATCTTCTCCAGCAAAGTCAAAAACGCAATAAATAATAAATAAAGGCTGCTGGAAAGTGTGAATTTGCCATCTCAAATACAGTATTTTGTATGTACAGCTGTCACATGACCAAGGCTGATCAATCCAAGTGATTATTGTATATTTGATGCATACCAATACATAGTACTTATTGCCTTTTTCTGCCAACACAGATTCAAATCTCTTTAGAATAAAAAAAAAAAAACGAGTGTTTCAAACAAGATTAAGTGCTTCGAGTACTGTCAAAGAAGAAAGTGTACAAAATAATATACAGTATACATCAACAACAACATTATCCGTTATTGTGCTTTAATATGATGTGTGGGCTCGTCCAGACATGTGAAAACCTAATTTGGATGCGTGGGTGGTGTTTCAATTCAAGTTTTCCTTTTGAAACATGCTAATAAATAAACCAGGTAGAGATACTCTCTCCAGGTGGGGGCCAGCCCTGCACGTCACTCCCTGTATGTTTCTGTGAAACAAATGTGAGACAAAAATTAAACTTGATTCAAACATGCTGCATACTAATCTCTTCAGCCTCAATTTACACTGATGAAAATAAGTATTGGATCTCATGCTGATTTTGTAGGCTTACCCCCTTAAAAAGGTATGAGCGGTGCATATTTTTATGGTAGTTTTATTCCAACAGAGAGAGAGAGAGAGAGAGAGAGAATATAAACAAAACTAACATTAAATAAAGGCTCTAAATTAATTTGATTGAGGGAAATAAGTATTCGATCCCCTACCCAACAGTAAGCGTTCTGACCCCTGCAGACCATGAAGCACACATACTGTATGTCCTGTCCCTTTAGGAAATTACTCATTCGTTATGTGGATAAGACACCTAACACAGACTCTCTCTTCCATTCAAAGCTCGCCACCACCATGAGGAAGACCAAAAAACAGTCAGACGACCTCAGAGACAAGATTGTACACCTGCACAAGACTGGCCTGGACTACCAGAAGTTTGACAGTCAACACCTGAATGACTTAGGCAAGGCTTGGGAGAATGTGATGTGGTCTCGTGAGACCAAAATCGGGCTCTTTGGCATCAAGTGGACTTGACGTGTTTGGAGGGCGAGAAATGCTGAATATGAGCCCAACAACACCATTCCTACTGTCACACACGGAAATTTAAACAGTTACTTTCTCGGACCGAAATCCCTCCCGAGATTTGTGCGACCCTGGTGACCAACTACAAGAAAGGTCTGGCTTCTGTGCTTGCCAAAAAGTACTAAATCATGATGAAATACTTTTCCTCAATCAAATACAAGTTAACATATAACCTTTATGAAATGTTATTTTCTTTCCAATTTTTTTTACATTCCGTCTCTTTCTGTCACAATAAACCCACCACAAAACTGGACTGCTCATATCCTTGTAAGGGAGTAAAATTACAGCATAACCGCTGGATCAAAATACTTATTTTCTCCACTAAATTTCACGGCATGTACTAGAAAATGTAACACAGTTTTTTCAAGAACCCCCCCTTACCCCCAACACACACACAGTAAATTGTCACCAATATGCTGAAATACTATGACAATTAGTTACATCTTGAAATGAAGCGCAATAATGCTTGTGTCAACACAACACAAGAGTTGTCCAGGGGTCTCAGCTAGAAAGCTTGCGTACGCACAAAACAGTACCATAACGTTCCATACGGTGTTTCCACACAATGTGTGTGCTCAAAAAACACAACCTGGTGTGAGAATGTCCGCCAACTTTGTACTTTTTGGAGACATGGAAAAAAAAAAAAAAAAAAAAGGCAACACGCATGTTAAGTGGTGAAGTGACGTCATTTGTTGGAAATGAACTTTGATCCTACATGTAATGGAAGGAAATAAAGGTTAATCAATAAAGTAAAACACTTGTGTCTCAACATTTATTAAGTTAATCTTTGTTTCGTTTTAAAATGCTTAATTAAATCATAAACCGTCACGGTTCATATCCTGTATTGTATGTGCTCGTCAACATATGAGTGATGACTGTAAATAACTGATAACTGTCATAACTAATAAGTATGACATAACACCTAGCGTCCTGAGAAAAAGATACATGACAATAGCAATGCAGCACTTGGATATTTCATCATTTTATCATCATGAGAAAAGTATTATGTATTTTATAATCATTACGCAGTGCACAGATTTTGGGTTTCTGGCGTAAGGAGACTTTTAGTCAGAATTCCACACACAGATCCACCGATATTCTTGAGCTGTGATTCCCAACCACTGTGCCGCGGCACGCTATTGTGCCATGAGCAATCATTAGATGTGCTGTGGGAAATTATCCAATTTTACTTAATTGGTCAAATTTTTTTTTTTTTTTTTTAGTACAAATAATGTATCGTTGTTCATCCATCTATGCCAGCAATGCATGGAGACAGGCAGAGCAATGGGTCACCGTGGCAACCACAGAACTACTATACAAGTCAGTGTAGTAAAATGGTGGCATGTGGTGGCTTTAAAGCGTATAAAGATATGAGGAGAGCATTTTACCGGGCAGAGTAGCTCCATGCTGCTGGAGCTGGCTGGTAAAGAAGCGCTCCCGCTGAGACACCTGCTCATCCCAGGCCTCCAAGATGCACCGTCGCTCAGCGGGCTCCAGGGTGAGCGTGTGTGGGTGGGCCTCGTCAATGTGGGCCCGGACCCCCTCCAGGCTGTGGGAGTACTGCAGGTTGCCGCACACCATGCAGACCAGCAGCTGGTTGAGGGGGTCGTAGTCCATGAGGTAGATGTTCCTCCACGCGGGCTCCGATATAAGACCGTCCTCGCTGCCGGGATGGTGCTCGTCATTGGCAAACAAAAGCTCGTCTGACCACACCGGGTGAGGAAAATGAGCTTCTGACATTTAATTCTCTTCAGATTGAAAACGTGTCAATACTTCACCTTGTAGTGGCACTGTGTAATCTGGGTAGGCCTCAGTGTGCATCGAATTGCTGCAAAAAACAAAGAATACAATATGACAATAACTATAACACAAAAAACAAGGCAAAACAAATCAAGTGTTATACCTGATAAGATGTTCTGATTCTTCCGTCAAAGGACTGGAGGTCACCCATTGACAGGAATCCTGCTGTGATGAAATCGTATATAAAACAGTTCTGTTAATATGCTTAAATTGTCCCAGAGCAATGTTGGATAACTACCATCTCACTCAAAGCCCAGCAAAGGAAAAATAATGCCAATAAAACAGTCAAATCAAGTCTTGTTCAGTGAATATTTCAGTGTGAAAGCTTGAATATCAACATGTAATTTCAACTTGTAATAACAGCTTTTAGAACGAGAAGATTAGTGTTTGCTGTTGTCATGGTGAACCTGGCTAACCTTCCTGGTAACTCTTCAACATTTTTAATGAAGAAAGATTTATTTTTAATAGGTTGTAGTACCTGAATGTGCATGTCCTGAGCATGCAGGATGGGTTTGCATTTGGAGACTCTACTCTGCGCGATCCCCTTATCACCAACAGCCTTCCTAGCTCTCTGCTCCTTCTTTTTTATCCTCCAATATTCCCGCTTCCTCTTCTGAAAGTCCTCCTTGGATTCCCCAGGAACAGGCTTGGGAGGACCCATGGTGCTTAAAGGTGCCACGGCTTGGAAATGTTTGGAGGTCTGAGTGATTTTAATTGAACAAAGAGTGGGGTTTGGGGTTTGGCCAGGGGGTTCAATGGGATGCAGGTTGATGGTGGAAAGAGGGTTGTCCGGGGGCTTCAGAGTCGGGAGGAAATCTGTGCTTCTGGATGTCCATTTAAGTGAAGCTGGCGTGGCATGTGGCTCATTCACATCACATGGCTTGCTGGTGACAGGGTGCTTTACTTTAATTGAGTTCGTTGACGGCTCAGCACTACAAGACGAAGAAGTGAGAACTAGTAGAGTGGGAATCTTGCTCCCTGACGAAAAGGAAGGCATGGTCGCCTTGGGGAGAAGTTTTGCTGGGGCCTTCACGGCTTTAATGGAGTTGGCAACCAGAGCTGGCGCCTGAAAGGCAAAACAACACACACTGATGACTTCCTGCAACACATAAACACACTCTGCGGAAAAAACCACTGGAGTTCTTCCACACCACACACGTACTAGAACATACAAGTTGGAAGAATAGCATTGCTCATGATGTCTTACTCACATGAAGACCTACGATTCAGGGGTAACTCAGAAGTGTCAGCCCCTGATTTACTGATTACAAGCTGCCTCCACGACTTTCGTCTTATGTTGATGAGCAAATGACCTGCTCAGTTTCAAAAGCACCCCCCACCCCAAGTGAACACTATTTTTGCTGCGCCAGTGTCAAATCTCAGGGAGTTGTTTGTAGTCATGAGTCAGGTTTCAGCCTTACACACACAGATCTTCATGAAATAGCACACAAACATCATAAAGACGTAAAAACCAAAACAGCACCTGGTTGCTTCTCAGGGGAAGCCGCCTGTCCTTCAGCTGGTCCTTCAAACGGGCCCTCTGCTGCCTCTTCATCAGCTTCCAGTACTCCCTCTTCCTCTGCAGGCTGCTCATGGCGCTCTGCTCCACCCCGTCCAACGTCTTCCGACAACCGGCATCATTACGGTTCTCTCTTGTGCGCTCAGGGTGGTGATGGAGCTTAGGCGGCTGTGTTGAGCTGGAGTTCTGATGAGACACCGCCCTAGAAGGGCGAAGCCTGGGTGTGCCCTCCCTCCTGACCATGGGAGTGCTTTGGGGTGACCCCTTGCAGGTAGGCTGCAGGAGGACCATGTCTGAGGTAGAAAGAGGTGCTGTTTGGTCGTCCTTGAGGGGGGGCTGGGTTTTGACCTGCAGTGTGAAGTCAGCAACGATGGGAGCCACAGGAGTTAGATTTGGCTCTGAAGCCTCCTCTTTAATCTCAGCCTTAACTTGGGCTTCTTTGCTTTTACACTCGCTGTTGACCGTGCTTAGTGACTCCTCCAGCAGCCTCTTCATGGAGGCCACAGCTAGCAGAGTGGTAGCCTGGCTGTCTGCCGCCACAGCTAGGTCAGGCTCAGGCACTGGAGGTGATGGCGCTGGGGAGGCAGGGCAGGCTGGGGGTTTGAGGTCTGGACATATGGCTGCTTGTGGGGCGTCATTTAGATTAGCTGCTGGTGTGGGCTCCTGTTTTATGGCATTAGCATATGGAGCGGCGGGCTGGTTGTCATTTAAATGAGGCGCTTGGTTTCCTGAACGCTCCGCCGGAGGCCTGCTTGGTGCCACAGGGGTTGCTGCTGCTTGTCTCAGGGCTTTCCTCCTCTGCAAAGTTGCTGTGTGTCTCGCCTCAGACACACTTTGCCTCAGTCGGGCCGCCCGCGCAGCCCGCTGTTGGCGCTTCTTCACCCGCCAGTACTCACGCTTTTTGGCCATCTTCGCCTCCTCTGTCAATGACAGATCCAACGTGAGCGCGCGATTTGACACGGCCATTCTCATGACACATCCACCTGGGGACGGATTCCCAGGAATTAAATTCTGCTGTCTTTGAGGATGAGTGAGAGTGAGGGTGCTGGTGGCACTTTGGATGGCTGATGTGGTTGTGCTTTGAGTGGCCGCTCTAACAGGGGACACGTTGACCTGAGGGGGGAGCTGCTTGACACAAAGTGGTCTCCACTTAGCATCAACAGGATTTGAAGCATGAAGTCCTTCTGCACTTTTGGATCTGTTGGGATTTAAGGAAACCAACTGGGGAATGTTAACAGACACCGTTCCGTCCTCTTTGATGAAGCCCCCGATAGTCTCAGACACATGGCTCAGACTGCTTCCTGACGACTGGGCCAGCGCTCGGGACCTTCTCATGTCCTCCAGGATCTTCTGATAGCGTCGGACTCGTCGCATCACGGAGTCTTTCTCCTTAAGCCGGGCCTTGGCCTCCATTGTCATCTTTGCCCGCTGTTCTCTCTTTTTAATCCGCCAGTATTCCCTCTGTTTGGCGATGATCTGCTCTGGTGTGTCACAGGAGTCTATTCTGAGAATGTGTCTCAAGTTAAAAGTTGATGCCAAAGACAAGGATTTGACTTTTAGATGTCTTTGAGCGTCTATCAATCTCTGCCGAGGTGTTCTGCATCTGGTGATCGCTCGAGGGACAGAGGACAGTACAAAATGTGGAGGCTTCCTCTCCAAGTTACCATCAGGAATTCCCATTTGGGAGGCTTTATTCCTATTATGATTATTTATTACTATTTGTGTTTTCACCTTTCCAAGAGGATGAGCAGCACTCGTCCTCCCCGACGTGACGTTTCTGTTCTGTGTCCGTTCTCTGGCTTTGGCGAGCTTTGCGGCCATCTTGGCACGTTGCTCTCGCTTTTTTATCCTCCAGTGCTCTCGGCGCAGAGCCGCCCTCTCCTCCTCAGACTGGAGCAGAGGAAGAGAGTCTGCATTGTTACTGCCTGTTTGAGGCGCTGTGTCTTCTGTCTTGACAGGTGCCGAGTCCCACGAGGAGGGTACTCCAGGGTGTGAAGGTTTCCGAGAGCGTAACGCAAAGTGTGTCTTCTGTTGTGATCTGCGTTGTGCTGTGATGTTAGCTGACCTGCCATTGGTCAGCATGGTCGCAGTGCTCTCAGTGCTTTTAGACCTCTGAGACCTAGATGAAGTACAATTCACGCCCGCAGGAGCACTCAGATGCCAGACCTTAACTGTACTCTCCCGTGTTGGTCTCTTTCCGTTCCCCGAAAGGCGGGCCCTCTGCTGCCGCTTCTGGGTTCGCCAGTATTCTCTTCTGCGCGCCAGAGTGGCATCGTCATACTCTGAGGCAGGTTGGTACCGCTGGGATGCAGAACCGCCTTTCCCTTTGACGCTTGGCATGCTGTTGCCAGCTTGTACAGCGCGTCAGATCTCATCAAAATGGCTGGTCACATGGATCCATTCATTCAGTCCTCAATGACCCAACTTGTTCTTCTTCATGATGTCACAGCGGGGACAGCATCACATTGGCAATCAGGTGTCCTAAGGAAGCACATCAAACATGAGGCATAATCTGCTGTGAGATTATCACAAGTCTGCCTTTAGTTGCCCTGACTCACAAAAAGTTCGAGATATTTGACTTTTGGGTGAAATTTCAGGATGAACCTAAAATGCACTACAGTTCGACCTTCCATATACTGTTGAATGCACATGCCCAGTGAAATTGTGACTCTTCAAATCACTTATCATGTTCAACCTGCTGATGACATGCTAAACTCAGTGGCCACTTCCATCTGAAAACATTCTATTTGTTAGGTTAGGTGTTGTCTGATGATGTCAAAAGGTGAACAGCGTGATGAAGACGACTGTTTAAATACCAATTCTAATTGAACCAGGACATTTATTGGTCTATTCATGGATCACACATTTGCCTCGGTGATGTGCATTTAAATGTTTAGAGAAGGTCAATTTAGGTTCACCTGTATTTTAGGTTCCTCCTCAACTTTCACCCATGTGCCAAATATCCCAAACGTTTGTGATATCTGATATATGAACAAAATGTGTAATCATATTTTGAAGTGCTATATGAACACAATGTATTTTTCAGAGATTAGCATGTATGGCTCTCACAGTACACCATGTGTAAAATAATCCACTTTCACATGTGATTTTCACAGAAAAACAAAAAATACACGTTTGGACTCTTTATGCTGGGTGTTAAAGGATGGGACAATGGCACATGGTCACATTGTACTACTGTATCTTAACAGCAGTTAGCTTTTTTTAAACCTACAAACATGTCTTGAGAAACGTATAGGAAGCCGGAAGCACAAACAGGGTGACACTGCCCCTTTAAACGTGTCTCTCTTATGACACGACAATTCTGCCCGTCGACGACAAATATTTACCATTTATCGAACGTTTGCTTGGTTCAAATCGAAGCCGGCGAAGAACTCCGAAGCGTTTGCATGCATGCATGAATAAATAAAAGAGTGCGCCATTGGGGGCGTTCAAGCAGGCTAAGAGCTGTGTCTCACAATGGACATCTTCCTCCTCTTGTCCTTGCCGTCTGTCTGCGCCTGCTGGCGAAAAGAACCCGCTAAGAAAATAAAAGCATGCACGGTCGTTTACCTTTTCTTTGAGTTACATCTAACTTTTTTCCAGGGCAGTTTTTAGGGAGAGGTTTTGTCTTTTTTGTGGTGCGAGGACACAGGCAGGACACTGCAGCTCGATTCCGCCAGCCAACCGTACACAGGCTGCCTTGACAACGCACATAAGTACCAGGATGTTGGACCTCAGTGTGTGTCTGTGTGTGTGTGGCCGCGGCCGCCATTCTTCACTATGCTATAACAAATGGCTATGATCTACATGATAGGACACATGTTACTGTACCAAAGACTTGGGCACATTCAGGAAGCATTCTAGACACAAAAAAAATGATGCACGCTTTCAAAATACAACATTTGATTGCCTAAATTTGAATAGGAGGACAAAGTGCCATTGACTGACTGACTGCGCGTCTACAGCCAGGGGTGCCGTACAGGGGGGATAAGTTAGGACAATCCAGGGGCCCCAAAACATAGAGATGTGGTGACAACAGTTGCGAGGGGGGCCCAAATAGATTTTTTTTTTCATGGGGCCCAGAATTCCAGGTGGTGCCCCTGTCTACAGCTGACCTATATTTGCACATGCACTGCAAAAAACATGATGAAATGTCAACAACTAAGGGGTCAATTTAAGGGAACAAGCAAACAATCTGCGAATGTTTTCTTTTCTGGTGTAACATCCCAATTTAGGACAAGACATTTTCCAATAAGAATCAATCAGCTACCTATTGTCACAAAGTATCAGTAATTGCTGAGATAGGAGAAGGTGTAGGATTAAATAAGATTAGTCCTTTTCAGACATATTGAATTGCGCAAATGATAAGCACTGATAAGCATTTCATAAAAACACTACTTTTTTTTTTAATGAAGCCTGACTTTTACTTTTATTAGCACCAGCACATCTTGATTGCATTCCTTTGTTTATGTTATAAGTTTTTTTTTTAATGTACATAATTAGCTTGGGGTCTGAACCGTTACATCGAGTGGAACTGTAATGTAACTTTCTTAAGTATGTTTGAGACAAAGAAAAACATTATTATTATGCAGAAACAGACACAATCATAATTGGAAAACATACAGTTGGGACCTCTAAATAAGCCACAACCTATCATAATGAATACAAATTCACTTAAGTGTTCATTTAATTTGTAAATACACTACAAATTATAAGAACAGTAGAGCCCCTCTATTTGTGGCTGTTATGATCCAAGACCCCCGTGAATAGCAAAAAAATTGGAATACTGGACACACTCATAAAAGCTCTCTAACAATGTCTATTTTTACTCTATACTCTAAACGAAAGTCTATTTTTGATACTCTAAACAAAATACTTTGAAGCGCATGGGCAACACTGCTTACTTGGCTACTAGTATTGTAGTACACCATGGGCAGACTTGGCCGCCTTGTTAAGCAGGATCCCCATACAATAATAATAATATATATTTTTAGAATTAGAATGAATTTGATTTTATATAGCACTTGTCAAGGCATCCAAAGCATTTCACAATGAAGTGAACCCATTATTCATTCACTCCTCAGTCACACAACAGTGGTAGTAACCTACATCTGTACCCACAGCCGCCCTGGGGTAGTCTGACGAAAACATGGCTGCCAATTCGCGCCTACGACCTCTACATTCATGCACCAGTGTGGGGGGCAAGGTGGGCGAGGTGCCTTGCCCAGGGACACAGAGACAGTGACTGGGTGGAGTGAGGATTGAGCCACCAACCTTATAGTTTCGGGACAAAGCCATTGCTACCCAAGTTTATACACGCATGCACTCATTAAAAGCTTTGATTGACATATGACTATAATAAATGCAAACTTCATTTCGTATACTTTACACTAGTGTACACAGTATTCTTCTTTTAACAAACTCCTATGTAGTGATATTCTTGTTTGATCATAATTTGGTAACAAAGCAGTACATGATAAAATGAACACATTCAATTTGGATGAAGGGACAGGAAATAGTTATTTTTGAATGTCATAGTTCAAATATGATTTTTCTGTTATGTACTCCAAGTTGCTAACAGTATGTAATTCACCTGTGCGTATGTGAATAATGTAACACATTGTATTATAGCCACAGGCGATTCTAGAGTCTGATGGGGCCCTAGGCAAATATTTGTAGGGGGCACCTCGAACCAGCATCCATCGACATTATGCATAGTGCCACTGTCGTAGAAGTTCAAAGTATGTCTGCCCTTGGGACCCCCAACAGGGCTGGGGCCCCAACAAGTCGTCTGCCTTGCCTTTTGGCAAGCAACACACCTGATTATAGCAGTTCTCATTTACATTCTTTATGGTAAGATTCAGATACTTGCACTTTCATGTTTATATCACGTTGAGAATGTAGTGGTGCATACATTAACCTACTTGCATATATTCATTCTGTTGAGTAAAAAAAAAAAGACATTCCTTCATTTAATCAAAGTGTAAGCACTGCACTTAACTTCATTTTCTATTCCACTCAAAGCCAGCTAATTCATTGTACCTCGCCTTACACCTAACCCTGCCCAGCTTGCTTGCTTACTAACATGGCGGACTTTTCCATTGCGTACCACACTGTATTAGATGCATTATCGCCTGACTAGGCAGTCGTGCACTTGCGCTTTAAAGTCTTTGCTCTAAACCAAAAGGTCCCCAACCACCAGGTCGTACCTGATATACGATAACATACAACTATGTATTTTTTTTTTAACTATGTATTTTCATCACAAAACGTCCCTGCTAGCAGCCTTTTAGCTTGCTAATACATGGAAACAGGAATCAGAAGGTCGCTCCATCATCAGAGGTTGACGCTGTAGTTATTTGCTAACTAACATAATTACACCACAGGTCTCTGCTTTTTTTTATCACAGCAAAATAACCCACAATGGAGCCAAAGAACTCACTTTCTTTATCAAAATGTTGCACGTGGCAACATTTTGATAAAGAAGGTGACAAACTATTGAATTCAAGAAATAACTCATAAAACATGAAGGTGGCATTTGTGTGGATCTTGTTGCCACCAAGGTAAAAGGTAAGAGTGACGTTAAATGTTAATTTATCCCTTTCAGTTGTCATTTATGTGCATTTTGAAGTGTGTTCTGCATGTAAAACTAGAATTGTAAATCTATAAAAATTTATATTGTTTGGACATTTTTGGCTTTCAGGAACAGATTATTTGGATTTAGATTATTTCTGATGGGAAAAGCTGATTCGATTAGAGTACGTTCCGGTTAGCTCGGTACCGGTCCATGCACGGGGGCTGAACGTGTTACGGTGTCTGGCATGGGTCCAGGTGTTGTGGACCCCAGAGCAGAGACAAAGGCAGGATGGTGCAAAAAAGGTATTTAGAAATAACAAAGGGTGCTCACACAGGAGAAATGACAAAGTACAACAGAAGACAGCAGTTACAAAAGGTCACCAGGAAACTAGCAAAGTACAAACAAAAGCAGCAAATAAGGGAAAACACTGGAAATGCTCAACAACTTGCAGGTAATAGTCGGCAGCAGGGAAAAATGGCAAAAAAAGAAATACTAGCAACCATAGCATGAATGAACGGCGCATGCACGACGCTGGTGAAGGTTCAACAGCAATCTGGCACCAGCTGACTTGGCAGCACTGCTTGAGAAGGGCTTGATTACTGATTGGCGGTAGCTGTGCTCGTTAGGAGAGCAGATTCCGCTGCAGAGCTGCAATGAGACAAAGGAGGACAGCAGACCAAGCAGAGTGCAAATCATGTCAGAACGGTGTTGCAGGAAAACTTTCAAAAGCAAAAAAAAAAAAAGTAAATTACAAATGAATTAACACATTTTCCTAATTAGTTTCATGAAAAAAACAGCATCAAAGTTAATGCAAATGCATATCAATTTTGAAAATAAAGAAGTTTACACCACGTCGCTCACTGCGTCCATGCTAATGAGCCAAACCTACCATTTATGTGCAGAGAGAAGTTGCTTGTTTTGTCTCTTCAGATTAAAATGAAAAAGGAACTACCCGGGACTTTGCATAATTGCACTGAAGACCGTCAGTGGACAGTAAAGACACATTGCGCCTGTTAACTTCTGTTATCATCTTCTCTCTGAAAAACAAACTCCAGACTCGCACCGATGGTGAGTCAGTATTCAGTTTGTGGTTTTAATTTGATGTTGTCCTTTTCTTTGTCTTATAAATCGGTAAATGACAATGTCATTAGGTTACTATTTTAGATAACTATAAGATCTGCCTTGCCCCAGTCAATCAGCCTTCTGTTCTAAACCCTATAACATGACTCTCACAGTTATTATTATTATGCATTTTAAATTCAGTTTTACACATTAAGAAACAATCCCTGGCATACAGTATACAGTATTGTACTTATAAAACGTCCAGTTACATATCACGTCTTGTCAAAACATCATCCTGCTGGAAAATGTTGAGTGAATTGACTTGTGAGACAGCGCCTTCTCTGTTGGATTAATAGCTGAAGAACTACTTTTTCCCTGCAGATTGCGCAGTCAAACCATTTTCTATCTAAGATATCATAAAGAAAATATTTTCAAAAAGTCAGAACAGGCAGGAATTGTATTGTTGCTACAAAACCTCAGGGTGTAAAAGTATTTTATAAATGGGTCAAACAATACTGACTGTGTATATTCTGTAGCCCCTCCCCTTTTGGCTACTACAGTGCAGATAGTACTATGTTGCGTAGTTACACTAATACGTCAAAGTGTGTAGTCGTATTGTTAAACGAGCAGAAATGAAGTAAAACAGAACACACGTTGAGTCATATATACTACACAATAATAAGATAAAACCCATGCTGTGATGCTAACACATAGCATTCTATGGTATTTTTAACATAACCTAATGGCGTGGTTCTAGTGACAAGAGCATTAGTGGAACCAGCGGCTTAATCTGCATTAGCTGCCTGCTGCCCCACTGGGCTGCGTGGGCTTCTCGTCAGCGAGGCTACTGTCTCTTTAAATTTACCCAGGAGCCCCTTAAGGAGCCCCAGGGGCCCCTAGTCCGGCTCCCCACCCTGAAGACAAGCAAGAGCCTAAAATACATGACTGGAGGCCCAGCCTGTTTTTTTTCGGACACGGAGCAGGACGCTTTTTGACGGCTCGTGTGTGTGTTATTCGGTATCCATGTTGGTGTGAATTGGTGAAAAGTTAACTTGGCTCCCACACACACGCACGTACAACACACACATCGTTAGTGCTGCTGTGCGATGCCAGATGCGTGTCGCCAACATGTCCGTGTGCGACTGACATGTCCCACTCCGCCGAGGAGGACGGCGAGCGGCCCAGGCGTCAAGCCACGACCGGGTCGGTGATGGAAGACACGGCGCCCGGGGACAGCGAGCCTGTGGACCTCCGCTGTGGCGAGCAGGCTAAGCTGCTCTCATTAATAATAATCAGCGGGGAGGAGGAACAAGCGACCCACGGACACAGTGACTTGGGAGGTAATGATACATTTCACACTTGCTTGCGTGGGGCTGTCAAATGGACGGCCATTGTCAGCGATTTGTTGTCGGGGACAATACGGTAGAGCGGCTTGGCCCCTCTGTCTGTGTGGCTCCTGTAAACAAAGGCTCAACAGCACCATGGCACGCACACGGCGTCCTCTAGTGGAGGACGGTGGAACTACCACTCCTAAACACCGTACAGCTAAACTACACAACATAATGTAGCACGTACAGGGATGTAAACATGATATTGTCATGTTTGAGATCTTTTTCATCCTGACTCAATGTTTAAAGAGTGGTGCAAAAATGTAAAATCCACGTTTCTTTCACAAGTTGGACAGCACGGTGGAGGAGTGGCTAGCATATCTGCCTTCACAGTCAGGAGCAGGGGCGCCATATAGGGGGAAAAAGTTAGGACAATTCCAAGGGCCCCTGACTGACACCCCCGCCCCCGTAGTTACCACAGCTGCCCGGGGGGCACACTGTGTTTTTTTTTTCATGGGCAGAGATCCGCATTCAATTCTTTGAATGGTGTGTGCATGTTTCCCTCACGTTTGCAAGGTTTTCTCTACTTATCATGCATGTTAGCCTAACTGGAGACTCAAAATTGGCCACGAATGTGAATGATTGTCTATACAGATGTAAATAAAGTTTTTGGTACCCTTATGTGAAAGAAAAAACCCACAATAGTCACTGAAATAACTTCAAATTGACAAAAGTAATCCAGTGGAACTTTTGTTAGCGTATGTCCCAGTTACCATGTTTTTAGGCTAATGTCCAAAATTTCCTTCAAAATTTTATGTTGTGCACAGTTTTCGGTTAGCATAATATATGGCACGCGTCTTATTGTGTTAGTAATACACTGTGAACACAACTGTGTTCTTAATGTATTTTCAAAACAAAAGCTCCCTGTATTAGCTCATCCATGTCATCAGCGGTTGACTGTCGTTCTTTGCCAATTTACAAAGCCACAAGCCTCGGTTTTTCTTTTGATCACGACTGCGAAGTAACCCACAATGGAGCCAAAGAAAGTTGCAAGTGCCAACATTCTGATAAAGGAGGTGAGAAACACTATTGAGTTTAAGAAATAACTCACAGCAAAACAGGAAGGTGGTGTCTCTCGCTGCCACATCGCCGTCTGTGCCAACAATCACGTCTTCAATCAAGGTAAAAGTGACGTTAAATGTTTATTTATCCCTTTGTGCATTTATATGAATTTTTAAGTGTTTTCCGGATGTAAAACTGGAAATGTAAATCTATGAAAATGTATTTTGTTTTAACATTTTTGGCTTTCTGGAACGGATTAATTGGCTTGACATTATTTCTTATGGGAAAAAAACTGATTTGGTTTAGGGTACGTTTCGGTTAGAGTCGGATCATGTGATGGGTCCTCCAACAGGACAATGACTCAAAAACACGCTGGAACGGCTTAGGACCAAACATTGGACTCTTCACAAGTCACAGCATGTATATAAAACCATAAAACGTTTACGGAGGTGTTTTAATAGCGGTCTTTGTCGGCGGTATAGGTGGAACCCATTACGTGCAGCAATGAGCTGTCTGCTTTTATCTGTTTTTAGATCTTTAGAGCGCACAGGAAAGAGAAAGACATATGTGTTCATGTCTCGCATAAGAATTGTGGGTGACGGGCAAAATTCCAAAAACAAGTGCAGTTAAGTACCAAAAAGACACTGCGTTATAAAACAGACTTGAATATTGGGTGTACATTTCTATGGAAAAGTACTTACAGTATGTGTAGGTTTGGGAGTACAGCTTTTTGCTCCTTAAAAGGTACAAATAGCTATCTTGCAGTGCAATAATTAGTCCTCCTTGGTGTATAACTGGACCTTGACAAACAGAAATGGATTCCTATTACTGACAGTGTATCTTGACCGATTGGGATTGGTGGTCGATATAACAAGTGGATCTGTGTTGTCATTTGACTCTCTCTCTCGCTTTCTCTCAGAGGAGGACACATTTGTCAATGGCCACGCTGACGAAGAGTCGGAGGCAGGCACAGTCGACCCTATCGAATCTCCAGGCACCAGCTACTGGAGCATCACAGAGGATCCAGACCAGCCGCTCCTTCTCTCGCCGACCGCCGGGCCTTCCAGGCGCAAATCCAGGGTGCAGCGCGCCTCAAGGCCGGGCCTGAGTCGCATCCCAGGCCGAGATCATCGCCGATACTACCATGAGTACTGGCGCAGCGAGTACCTGATGGACTTTGACCCCCAGCGGCACGGGATGATCTGCATGGTGTGCGGCAGCTCGCTGGCCACCCTCAAGCTCAGCACCATCAAGAGGCACATCAGGCAGAAGCACCCGGACTCGCTGCTATGGAGCGCCGCTGACAAGGAGGTGATCCGCTCAGGGTGGGAGAGCCACTTGAACCTCGGGGGAGGTCAAAATTCATATGGGCCCTCGCCTCAGAGAGATGACGACTCGCTGGACTCGGGCCATCATGCTGCAGGTGCATACTTCTGTACACACTGGGACTATTTGTACAAGTTACACATGGTGGCAGTGTGAGTCTTTTGAATGTTTTTTGTGCAATTCTCATTACACGTCAATCTGTGCTGCCCTCTAGTGGTATTATCCACAGCAAACGCCATTATGAGGACATGTTTTATTGTTTTTTTGGCAGAAGCTGCACAAGCTGTAGCTCCCGAGCAGCAGCCACAGCAAGAACTCAGCCTCTCTCCTCAGTCTGAGGCAGGAGAACCTCAGAACGCGGAGGAGAAAGAGGAGCAGGATGTAGCTGGGCCTTCGACGCGCACACTGGAATGCTACCTGAATGCCTCGCTGCACGCCTGGTTCCGCCAGGAGTTCCTGATGGAGTACGAGGCGGAGCCCGGTAGACTGCTGTGCATGGTGTGTGGAGCCCAGCTGCCCTCGCTTCACCTGGACCACATTAAGAGTCACGTGTTGGACACACACCCCGACTCGTTGGTCTTCAGCTCCGAGGAGAAGCACTGCGTCCTGCAGGCCTGGGCTCAGACTCATGGTGAGAATACGTCCACAATTTAAAATATATTCTTCTTTGTGCTCATCAGCCCGACACAGCAAACAGGCTGATGTCATCAGCCCAAATCCATCATCCAAGCTTATCTGGATCAGTGTTGCCATGGTAACAGATTGAGCTGAGGAGCCTGGGCATTCCATAGTCCAGCCAGGAGCTCCTCAGTGTCATTAATCAACCCAGAATGATTACCGTGAGGTTTTGCCACACTGTAGTTTTATTTGCTTGACTTTGATCTGTTTGATTTTTCCCTTTCTTTGGAACAGATGAGTGGGAAAACTCAATCAAATCCGAGGCAAACACCAAAGACGACGACTTTGAGCCGAATCACACAAAGTCTGACTTGTGCCAGGAAGTTGACGGCTCATTGTCTCAGAGCGCTTGTCTCATCCGTGAAGATGGCGGCATGGAAGCTCAGCAGGTGGGGCCGCAGCCCCTCCGCCAGCCCAGGAGGAGGCGTCTGCGTGGGGGCAACCCCTGGCGACTCCGCCTGGATTACCTGATAGCGTACGGGCCGCAGGGCCGCGGCACCTACTGCATGGTGTGCTCTCAGGTTCTGCACGAGACCAAGGTCAGCAGCTTTAGACAGCACATCCAGGAATGTCATCCCGAGACCACCGGCCTGAGTCGGCAAGAAAGAGAAGCCATGGCTGCAGCTTGGACCAAAGACTATTCTACTGACCACACCACGGCACAAGATGGTGAGACCATCACTTACTGTCTTTCGTTTTTGAACGTTTCACGGCAAAATCCTTAGTCTTCCGAACTTTGTGTGTTAGCACTAGCACTCTCCATTCCTGCCAACAATTGTATTTGAAAATATGGGACATTTCCCAGACAAATAAGGGAACATCAACCCTGTCCAAGTGCTATTCTTTAGGTCCCTTTTTTGGCAGAGATGTCGTCATATCTCTTTCGTGCTGTCGATTTGATTGAAACACATGACTCGCGGCTCGCTCGGCCTGCTGCGAGCCCCGCCCCTGCGTCACCATCATCACCTGCGGTGGCCGTGGTGCACGTTGCACCGTGCAACCAACCGTGTTTTACTGGCGTACTTTTACTGTGAAGGCTTGACTTTTTACCTGCTGCGGGATGTGTGTAATACCGCTGTTTATTGAGTGTTGCAGAGGCCGAGCGGACCGGGAGATGTGCTGCTCCGGCTGCCGGCACGATCGGAGAGGGGTCTTTGTTTAAATAAAAGTTAAAAATGCAGGAACGGGAGGACGCCGGGAAAGAAGGGCAAAATACGGGGTATGGCAATCTTACTGTACAGAGCTGCGTGTCGTGCTAAAACACGAGACTATGTTTCTATTAAGATTGAATGTAACACAGCATTTAGCACATACATTAGCTTCTGACTGCTGTCCATCTCCACAGGGCCTTAACAGTAAATGACACTTTGCATCAATAGGGGGAGCCCTGGAGCAAAATATTTTCTGATTAAGGAGAGTTCTTTGTTTGGGGGTTCTTTTGTTATTTTGAGGCAAGATTGTATTACAATACCACTAAAACACACTCCCCGTCTCTCTTTTATCTCCTGAATCTGCAGAAATGAGCTCAAGTGAAGCCCCTGTCCTAAATACCACAGGAGGCCCGAATGAGGACAGTTCCCCTGACATCAAAGGTTCCAGCCAAGCGACGGCGGAGGATGATGACGAAAGTGCGGCCAAGGACAAAGCCAAGGACGGCGGCACCACGGCCACGCCCTCTCGCCACAGCCACTACCCGGGGAAGGACCAGCGGCGGAACTACCAGGTGCGCTGGCGCTCAGACTTCCTGATGGACTACGACTGCCGGAGACACGGGCTCATCTGCATGGTGTGCGGCGCCACGTTGGCTACGCTGAAGGTAAGCACCATCAAGAGGCACATCCAGCAGGTGCACGCCCACTCGCTGTCTTACAACGCTGAGGACAAGCAGACCGCCATGCTGAACTATGACCAGAACTCCATGCATTTCGTCCACTCGGATGACTGTTTCTTCTCCCAGGACCACGCGCGCACCGACATGGGGCCTTCCCCAGCGCACGTTAGCACATAGAATGGAATTCAACTGGTGACACAGGCTCTCATGTGCACACACATTACCACAAGGAGTCCTTTTTGGCATCACCGCAGACTACAAACATCAGTGGAGCTCTGCTATGTTAGGGTGCGTTCACACTCGTAGTCCGGTACTCTGGTCCGGACCAAAACGATACTTTAGTCACTTTAGTGTGGTCTGGTTTGGATTTTTGTCAGCGGAGCAAATAATGCTCAGTTATGCATATGCATAAAGTCGTCCTATTGGACAGCGTATGGGACGTGTACGTTGTCAGACAACCTCATGCACCCAAACTGGCATGACGTCTTCCGAGTCACATACCTTGGCAGATTTATTTGACTTTTACCATCTGAGACGTCAAAAAGGTTCCCAGAGATGTGCTGCAAGCAGACGCTGTTTACGATGACTGCAGGGGGCTGTAATGAGCAACAATTCCTCTGTTGAAAAGAGAGAGGTATGTTTCGCTGCATATTCATTTTAACCTGACTAAAAATGACAAGTGTGAACGCACCCTTCGACGTCTTGCAGCGTCATCTAAAGTGACCCCGGCTGTCGACTTGAATTCTGTTCAGTGAAAAAGCGTAGTTGTAGTATTGACCCCACCCCCCGCCCCCACCTGTCATGGAATCCTCCCAAGGAAGCGATCTAGGTCTTTGTTATTTTTAAATCTCAGGACGTCGGAAGAAGAAATGAATCTGAATCAGCACTTTTGAGCCACAAATGTATTAATCATCCCTTCTGTACGGCCACCTGAATGAACAGTTTGAACATGTATTGCTTAAGACAATGAATTCCAGCAGGACTTTGCATCTACTTAACACTTTGTTTACATCAGCACTTGTAATACCGAGTTATCTCTGCCGGCCTCCATCATCCAACCATCTTAGCTTAAAGCTGCACAAAACGTGGCGTAAATGTAAGAAATCTTACCGTTTCATTTCCTTTTCTATGACCACTTTAACACACATGCCAGAGCAACTCTTGACACTCAATTTTTAAGTGAGCGTGTGCAACTCAAGTGGACACAGAAATCAAAGAAAACTCACTTGTTAACCTGGAAAAAAAAATCTCAGGGATTTTTGTCTTTGTTCCCAAAGTGGTTCTAGCGAGGTAGAATATGTAACACATAAGACGTTACAGGTGGTCCTCGGTTTATGATGTTTTGTGGGCACCCCCATAAGTTACTTAAAAACTTGGTTTAGACCTAAGCGGTTCGGTTTGTAAATTGGCTCGAGAACTTATTACAGAATACTTACATAGCTACACTCCGCCACTGCTCTCCCTCATCAACTTCCCGCCCTTTATTATGGCTCCCAAGCATATGGCAGAATCTCCCACTGAAGGAAAGCCACCATAATGGAAGTGAAATCAAGACAGTGATGAATTACATTTGTTTTGAATTAGTTTTGTTTCATATTTTTATTATTGTATTTTACATGTCCATGTTTTCTGTGAACAGTGTGAGCGACTTAGGTGTTCATTTACTTAATTTTACGTTCAGACTCACGTTTAAAATTGACGTAGCTGTTGTAGGAGCGGAACTTGTTTTTTAAACCGAGGGCCTCCTTTATTACAGCTAGTTTGGTCATATTTTAGTACTATCCCCCAGAAAAAAAAAGAATAGATTGGTAAAGCACACTTACTGGAAGTGATGTAACAAACCATTCAAATTGTTAATTTATTCGTTAATATCTGAAATGAAGTACAGTAGTAATTTATTGGGCTTTTTGTCTATCATTGAATGGGACTATTTGTATGAGTGCCACTAGTTTGTTATGTAAACGACACAGGAATGCTAAATTGAGTGTAACAAGAAGTTGAGCAGCAAAAGGTTGAGATTCACACAAAACGTCACCTTTTCAACTCCATTGGTCTACTTTGGTCGAATAATGCATTTTCGCTTCACTCCAAGAGTTTTAACCCAGCACTTAAACACTACACATGTGGCATTTTCATGTGTTTTTGTGACGTCAACTCACCTGTCATCTGTATGTGGCCTGCATGTGAGAGTCACCTGAAGACTGTTCACCTATAAACATTTCTTTTCACATGAAACAAGTGTGTCATCAAAGCATATGTACGTCTGGAATTATTCCCAAAATATGACAGTACAATACATAATATACTCTCAACCCAACTATGATTAAGACAATAATAAAACAATTGTGGTGCTGCAGATTTATTTATTGTCACAAGTGAAGTCTAAATGGAGTTAAGTTATTTAGTTTGATCATTTTTAATGGGTTTTTTTTAGTCCCACAATGCAGCACAACATGGCAAGTTATCACTTCTAGCACATTCCTACTTACTATATCGAGGCAGGTTAGCCACTATTCATATTAACTGGAAGCACAATCTTTATAATGCACCATTTATGATTTATGACTTTGGTCCTATTACGTAAGACCACACTGACTTCAAATGTGATGTCAAGTATGTGACCAACAATTAATGGATTTTGCATGCTGGTCAATTCTAAAAAGAAATCTCCTCCCCATTACTGCCTCTCCTGGATGCATTTCTTTGAGCTGTCCGAGGCAACAGCGCATGTTGGGAAACTATCGTGTATTCTTGGAGTTGCATTTAGCAAGACAGAAGAGAACAGTCCTTTGACGTGTTTTTATTAATTTCACTTTGACATCAGTACAGAGACCACATACTTTTTATTTTTCTCTCCTGCAACAACTTGTCCCAAAAAAGTAGAACCAAAGTCATAGCTAATACAAAACAGAGCTGATGTTAGAGAACATCTAGGTACAAACGGGTCAAAAGCAACAACACTGCTCAACAGGAGACAAAAAGTAAGACAACGCTCCTGTCACACACTCCCTAACCCAATGAACACAGGAAATCAACATGCTTTGAGCAAGCTGGTTAAGAGTCATCCATTATATAGCTTGTGTGTTGTTTATATATTATTACACTCTCAAAGAAAAAGCTAGCTATGGTTCTGCATGGTAGACATCTATCGAGCCTTGCCAGCAAGCTTTTGAGCAACTAAAGCCTCAATAATCATGCCAATTGATACCCTAAGATGATGAGACAAACTGAAATGCACCTCATCTCTGCATATTTTGGCTTTAGCATCCAAAGTATGAATGAAAGACCGTGCATGGTGAGGGGTAGTGGGGCGACACACCAAGGATGGCATGCATGGCACGGAATGTTGGACCAGTGAAAACACACGTAGCAGTAGAAGTAATAGTAGTCGGACACATTGGACTGCATTGGTAGCATTCATCCATCATTAGCCACTGTGGCTGCATACTAACTTGCGTTAGGGATGATGAACAGAAACAAACAATCACGCAACATCATCTCACTCCCTTCGGTATAGCTGCAGTGCTAACACAGAACTATACAAACACCACTGAAACGATCACGAGTCATTAAAAAAAATAAAATAAAATTCCATAAGCTTAGAAATGGGGGTGGGGAATATGAAACAGCATATACTGAGGGTGGGTGAGAACCTGCTTCCAAGCTTACGACGCTCGCAGCAGTCCAAACCATTAGAAAACAGCCTCCATACTCAAAAAGCTACATAAACTATTCATCTAAAATTGCTGTAAAGCATTTAAAAATAGTTACACATAATGAACGTTTTCTTTTAATTACAACGTTAACAATCAAGGTCACGGCTTTACCCAGCTTCATGAATTCACTCCAGACATGTGTCTAATTATGACGCTCAGTGAGCTCTATTTATGCTCGTCAGTAACAGCAGTAAGTTGATCTTTAAGTGTACTGTACGTACATGCACGACCAGCGAGGTTCGTCCGCTGCAAAGATGGTGAACTAGACTAAATTATCACAGCTGGCTCAGTGTTCCAAATGCTTTTATTTCAACCTGTTCACTGGGTTTCAAAATAAAAGTTCAGTGCATTGCAGAAACTTTAACACACACATGAAGTGCTGCCTGTGCAGCTTTACAAGCAAACCCGTGACCTGCTTCTAAAAATGAGGACACTATGCAGAGCAGAGAGAGCAGGATGAGAATAGCCACAATGACACCTACAAGGTTAGAATGCATATATCCATTTTTTTTCTTGACTTTACTTTATATAAACATTGTTCGTTTTTCCTTAAATGTTTCCAGCTTACATGATCAGCTGTCCCTCCAGGGAAATTCTATGGTTTTTAGTACAGACATTTGCTTTGAAGCGCCGCAAACATGCACCCTTGAAACCAGGTCATAGATTCAGTCTAGTTCACTCGACCGCGCCTCCGTTTGCCCACCCTCTATCGTGGCCATGTCCACAGAGAGGGGCGGGGTGGTGGTCACGCGTTCCTCACTGGCACACTTCTTTTTGAATGCTTGCGAGTGAAGCTGCGCAGTAGTTTGGCATTTAATATCGAGGAGCTCGGAGATGTTTCTAGCTATTAACGTTCAGTGTAGACAGGTGGTGATTGGTTGAAGGTGGGTGATGGATCGGAGGGAGGGTGGTGGGGGGATAGACTGAGTGGTTGTCGGGGGGTGGGGGAGTAGGAAGTCTATGGTGATGGAGATATGACTTTGTTTTTTTTTAACTGGGGTCGATTATTCAGTTTTGCTGCGCTTCACGGCGCCGGGGAGCTTCTCTTGCAACCTGGGAAAGAAAACGTTCATGAAAAGAACATGTGAAAGTGGTCACATGACACGCAGCACAACACACACACACACACACACACACACACACACTACAACATACTTACTTGGCGATGGTGGTGTTGATCTGGGTACGTGCCACGTCGATGTACTGATCAATTTGGGTCTGCAAGCCAGAGAACAAAACAAGGGCTCACTATTTGGCAATGGTGTTTTCATGCAATGACTTCATGTCCCCAGCGGGGGTGGGGCCACAGCAACAAGATGGATACAGAAAGCCTTCAGTGTCTGACGCAGACTGGACTCATCCAAGTGAGCTCACTGCTGATGGACAGCTGATGTCATCACACACCTGGCTCAAGACTTCTACCATCTTTTTATCATCATCATCATCATCAGCATGGTGTGGGACATGAGGCCCAACTGCTCACCTTGTTCTTCTCGTAGATGGGCGGCACAGCGAAGAGCAAGATGTCAGCTGCAGAGAGACAAAACATCAAGGCAATATGAAAAACGCTGACATGACAGGCCAATACAGTGCAACTCCCTTAAGTCGATGCCCGTCGGATAGCTTGACTCACGTCGACGTAACAGGTTTTCAACAGAGATGAAAGGAGAGGCAATAAAGGATTTGTTTGTTGCCATCATTTTCCTCCACGTGTGCATATTTTTACTTCTGATTCTTCCGTTTTCATTTGATATTTTATACACTTATCGAGCATACAGTAGCTACTGCAGTAAGTTTCGTGTGTCTTCACGACAACAACAAAGATTTTGTACATCCACAAATAGAAATCTAAATCTAAATAAATAAATAAATAAATACAAATATTGCTGCATTTTGTTAGTTATTACTGCTATGCTTTTTTGAAGCATACTTCATGCACACGTCCATTTTGAGTCATTATAGTGGATGTTAATGGTATCATGAAAAAAAAGCCTAAAAGATATTTTCCGAGTGCGTGCAGGGCAACGTAATCCTACTATTTCAATCAATTAATACACATTTAATATAAGCAATTATGCATGCAGACAGAGCACCTGATGCATTTGTGTGTACAGTAGGTTGTTGGGTGCCAACTTTTCTATGCAATTAAAATAACGTACAGCTACTGGACTGGATTCATGTAATCAGGTTAAATAAAGACGCATTGTGGCGCCATACTCATTAACCTATTAGGGCAAAACATTTTAAAAACACGCAAGTCTGCCTTTAGACCACAAATTGCAGCATACAGATTGTGGTCCAAACACACACAAGCTCGTTGTGGCTCTTACCCAGGATGAGGATGGTGATGCCATTGAAGACTGCGCCAACGTAGGTCAGCAGCCACATAACCACAGCCAGCTGCACAAAGAAGAGCAGACAGGGATGGCGGCTGAGCGAGGTGAAGCACTTCTGATAGTCATCTCCATGTGCTTTCAATATTAACTAAATCACATCAGCCTCCAATTTCAAAGATGTGGTCAAGAAAAATCAATTACACTTCAGGAACATTGTGGATGTTTGTCGTTGGCTCGCAATGATCATTTGGAGCCATCTCCGCTTTGCTACCATTGGTGGTCTTCCATTATGAGCCGGCAGAAGAGGCTGGAATGCCGTTTACCTTTAGGGAGTCCACAAGGTCCTCCACCAGGAAGAGGCGGCTCATCTGCTTCAGGGCTCGGTTGATGTAGGTCAGGCTGACGTCAACGTGCTTGCGGAAAGTCTCTGGGGGGATGCTGACATCCTTATCTATCAGAGATCTGCAGGGAGATGGACATCAAATGAGGATTCATTATAAAAACATTACAAACCTGCAGAAAATCACCCCTGGGCCACATTTTGGACACCCCTGCTATTATAGATCTTTGCTGAGGTTGAGTTGGTTTACTTTCATTTATCTTCAACAACAGCACTCTGTGTGTACGCTACCGGCTCTGCCTCCACCCACTGCGACAAAGAGATTGTATGACTGACAAAAGGGCTCACTCTGTTCATGCCGTTGTTCTATATGACAAACGTGCCAAGGTGCTGAAACCAATGCACAGAGTGAACTCTCTTACTGCCTGTTTGGAAGCGGGAGATGAGGAAAACGGACACGCATGCACATGGTAATACAATGAGCCCGGCAAAATGATCAAATAAACATTCATGTGTGTGATCATCATCCCAGAAAAGAGCCCATGAAAGACTTTTTTTTCCTGAATGAGAAGTCTTGTCAAGTTTTAATCTCGTGAGATCTTGTGACACACGTAAAACTACACTTTTTGGGGGGATTATGCCCATCATCCTTATGTGAAACATGAACACACGTCCCCTTTGAATGCTAGGAGGACCGTCAACATTGAAGGACTTGGCTCATAATGGCAACAAAAAAAATCATCCCAAGTGTGGAAGTATTTTTGAAAAGGTTCAAGATGACTCCAGAAAATGAAGTGCAACTTGTGTCAGCAGCTTCTTACGTAATCACTCAACCACCATGGCGTATCATTTCCAGGTAAGGCTGTTACTCCAACTTCATCTTATGTCCCAACTGAATTTTAATCCAAGTAATTAGGTTGCTAACAGAGGTTTCGCAATTTGTTTGTCAGTCCATGTTGTTCCTATTTTATGGATCAGGAACCGCTACTAATAACTAAAAGATTTGATAGCTGTTGCTGCACGCCGCTGTTCATTTGTTAAATAAATAAGCTACATAGTCTGCCATGGTTAGTGGTAGCAAACACAAACACACACTATGCTGTTGTTGGTGACGGAAGTACTTGTGGTGTGTTTGCTATGTGCTCTGTAAAATCAATGAGCCCCGGAGAGAAGTACCGGCAATGCTTAAAATGACCAAAATACAAGACAGGGGTGTCCAAACTTTTTCCAACAAAGGCCACAAACTGAAAAATGAAAGGATGCAAGGGCCACTTTAATATTTTGGAAACCAACACATATAGATATGATAATAAATTATATATATTTCAAGAAAATTGCATCACAGCTTTGTGATACAGGTGAAAAAGCACATGATTAGTAAGAACTCTGGTCTTTGTTCTTTCTTAAATAATCTTCGTAAATTTTCTTCTCGTATTCTGACTGTATTCTTATAATATTAGACTTTATTCCCCCAACCTTATTTTCCAAAATGACAATTTTGTCATAATTTTGTCTCATAAATTAATTTTTCTTTAATACTTCAACTCTGCTACTAAAATGACATTTTTCCTCAGAATATTAAGAGTTTATTCTCGTAAAATTGTGACTTTTTCCCCCAATACAATACAACTTTCTTACTATTTTTTATTTTTACTATTTATTAAATTGTTTCCCCCCATTTTTTCCCCAAATAACTATGTAATTAGTGTATTATGAGTGTATTATGAGTTTATTCCTATAATATTTTCACTTTAACAAATTTTTCTGGAACCTAATTTGCCAAAAATACATCTTTATTTGCACTTTTGTGCTTTTTCATAATATTACAACTTAAAATAAACTTCAATATTTAAATTTTAAGCTACCGTACTAAAAATGACATTTTTCCTTATAATATTACAAATGTTTTTCCTTAGATTACAACTTTTTTTCTTAATATTTGGACATTGGTCTTGTAAAATTACTGCTAATTTTTCCATTTTTTGCTATTGTTTTAAGTTTTCTTGTTAAATTATATCTTTTTAGAATGTGCAGTAGGCAAAAAAAAATTAAAAAAAATAAAAATGTGGGCCGCAAATGGTATTATATGTTAACAATGTACCTGTTACTACACGGTTACAGCATGTATATAAAACGATAAAGGGTTATTGAGGGTTTTATTGAAATTAATTTTTTTATGGATTTTATAGTCAAATATGTGACTCCCATCACATGCATTGTTAGCTGCCTCCTGCTAGCAGTTCTTCCACTATCTAGAACGCACAGAAAAAAGAAAGATGTGTCTTCTTGTCTCACATAAGGATTGTGAATGATGGGCAAAATTCCAAAAAAGGTGCCGTTTTCCTCTCAACCTAAGTGGATTTTGTTGCTGTAGACTGCGGTTCAGGTTCTGTATTACAAATGTAATAGAATCCCGTAGACACATGAAGGTTTGCTATAAATAAAAGCCCTGAAGGTGGAGGTCATGTCACCCAACAGTCACTGCCAGGAAGAAAGTGTAATATTCAGAAACATGATAGTCTTTGGAGCTTGCCAGTGCTGGCTTCAGTGACTATGTCATCTGAATCTACACAGATTCTGCGACTGCTTGTTTCAAATGTTACGACGTGTATGCATTTCCCATACCGAGATGACTCTGGCAGGAGGCCCAGCACGATCGGCAGGCCTCTGCTTCGAAGTTGCAAATGTAAATGGACAAACACCACCTCACGATCAGCGGGGCCTTACTTGAAGGGGTGGCCCTCGCTGGACTTCTGCACGGCCTGGACAACAGATTTGTAGATGCGGAAGGTGATGGTGACGCAGAGCAGTGCCAGGAGCAGGTAGGACACCACGCTGATGACGCTGAAGGCAGCCAGCGACAGCAGCAGCAGCATGGACAGGCCGAACACCAAGCCAGACTTCTTAGGGTCCCGCCAGTGAATCAGATCTTTCACTGTGGACAGGTGGAGGGAGGTGGTGACAAGGTTATATGTTGTGCACACCACAAAACATCATCCACATAATCTCAATACCTAAAAAGGATAACCTGCTTGACATTAACTAGCATGTTTTAATGCAAGTGGAGCCAAGAAAAACGGCCAAAAGGCACGTCGCAGTAGATGCCCCTTTCATGTTTGTATGCATGTTCTGTGGACGGTCGCGCATGCAAAAGCGATGGCCTCTATACAAGGCCGTTACGTAATGTCAGAATGGGTTGGCACTTTCCAACTGCCAGTGGTGTGCATGAGGGAAATAAAGGGCTATGTATGTCTGTTGAAAAAGCCTTGTGTAAAGCGGTGGAGACGCCTCAAGGGAGAGCCTAGTGCTCCAAAAAGTGTGGTGATAACAACACACTAAATAGCACAACCCACGACAAGTACCTTGCCATCATGCTGGGCCATGAGAGGATTTCATTCTTCTTACAAATGTTTTGTCTGCTTGCCTGCTATTATGTAGTTAAATTGAGAAAAGCAAATAATTACATATTAAAATAAATGGCCTAAAAAGTGAAACATCTTAATTCAGATCATGCCAAAGAGATTAAATGTTCAGGAGAAAAGTGGCGGTGGTGGCAGCAGCAGCACAGTTGGAAGGCCTCAGAGGGGAAACAAAGAGGGCTCTATTGTTTCTCATTCAGACCGCTAAGCCAACAGTGAGATTGTGTAAATAGCGCATACCACGTCAGTACAACTTTTCCTCGTTCATTGCAGTGGCCTGCATTTAGGCATATTTAGGCATGGGCGGATTTGAAAATTAATAAAATGCAAAAACAGGTCAAACTGGAAATAGCAATACCTCAGGGCTCAGAAATAGGTGGTGTTTCCCATCTCAGTAACTGAAGGACTGTGTGTTTGTGCTCCCAGCATGCTTTGCAGGGCAGGTACCCACAGGGAGGCAGCTGTAGTCAACTCATTAGGTCTTTTTGCGACCTCCACTTTTAGTCTGTGCTCTGGTGCAGTGGCCTGCTTTCACTGTATAGCTTTTTAAGCTGTCCATGCAACCACAAGCAATTTAAATGTATAAAAATACTCAAATTATATGCATGACAGAGACTGACAGTAAAATTGTAATTCAAGCACACACACACACACACACACACACACACACACACACACACACACACACACACACCAGACAGTTTGTTGCAGAGGCATTCAAACACCACAGGCATATAACATAAGGGGAACCAGTGAAGAGCACCAATTCCAGCATGAAACTTCAGGAACGTTTGAAATAAACTATCCAGTATCCAAGCCAAAGTACTGTGTTTCATGTACGTAGCTGGATCAGCTTTGTTGGAATGACTACCTGCATACCAGCACCTTTGCAGTCAGTGTGGAATGAGATCATGTTTGCACACAGAAGAGGGCGTATCTTCCACTAGTACTTTGTTCTTGTTAAAATTTGACCAGAGCAGGGGGCAAAGTAGCAGTGATTAGGAACACCAGCTGTGAGGCATACAAACAGCTGTGGCCATATAAGACTGTAGATATAGTTGATCAAGATACAGTAAATGCAAGACTAGCAATACCCCTGAAATGAGCATGTTGAATGTATTTTATATAAAGATTATGTTGATAGTTGGAATTAGAAATATGACAATAGGATTGACTGTTCTGTACAAGTACGCCATATTTAAACCTTCGTACCATTATTTGTCAAAGGACTTTCAGGACTAAAGACACCATACTGATATGTTTTTTCTGTGTGTTGATTCTAAGGTACATCAGATATTCTGACTGAGCATCACCTACTTAATAGGTGCCATCTCACTATGATACACGTTTCCATCAGAGACTACTTATGGAAGACACCGCCTTCGAAAGTTGTTCTGGGAACTAGCCAAGAGAATTAGTATTACCTGATACGTGGGTTAGTATTGCTGTCAAGACATGCTCTGCAAGATGATAGGCTTCTGCAACCCATATGTCGATGGCTTCAACCTCCTCAGAGTACGTGCTGTCAAAGCAGAGTGTTTTGGTTTGGGTACGTGGAGCATTAGCGACTGGGGTAAAGCAAGACTGTTGGGTACATGCAGCGTTGTCCTCTTCCTCTTGACTGCAGCCCAGCTGTTTGAGAGCACTTATGGTGAGATGTTCCTGTTCAAAATCCATTACCATCGTGGGAGGGGATTGCTGACCATAGTCGTCCTCAGAAGGAACACCTTGAGTGTCAGCTAGCTCTTCACCCTCCTTTGATTTGAGGCACTCTCGCATGAATTCAACAAAGCTATCCACGGGCTCAGAAAGCGAGCAGTCAGTTACTTTCAAATCCTGCTGTACTTCGGAGGGCCTTTCACAAGCACCAACTGCCTTGTAGTTGTCTCTAACATGTGAGGTATTATTCGAAAATTGATGGCTAGCTGACTTGTTTGTCTTGTCACCCATCTGTGATGCATCCTGGGTTTCAGAATCAACTTCAGAAGAGTCATCCAGAAAGCGATCTTTTGCACCTTTTGGCTTTATCTCGAGCTCACAGAAGGGAGACAACGGTTCATAATCAAAGGATTGCCCGTCGTAAGTATCATCTCGCATGAAGCTTTTCGAGAAGCGAGCCACTGCCTTGTTGTTGAGGTTTTCCTGGGCAGTAAAATCAGTTTGGTCTTGTTCAGCCAAGCTTTGTTGTGCTTCATTTGACCACTCATCTTTGTCAGGTAAGTCCACATCTTCATGTACATCTGAAGAAGATGTGGCAATAGTCTTTGATTTTTCAGGGTGTGGTTCCGGTGCGGATTCCTCACGGATCATATCAGGACAAGATTTGACTATCTTTTGTTTGGGAGAGTATTCATCTTCCGAGTCTACAGGTGAGGACGGAGGAGAATAGCCTTCCATGAATTCAGTTTCAAGGGGCCTTCTGTTAGGTGCTTCATTGGGGTCCTTTTGAGTTGGTTCTGCAGTTTTTGGACTCTCGTCGACAACCTCGTAGTCTTCTTCCTCTGCTTCAAATTCCATCTCGTCATCGCTGCAATTTGGCTCCTCTGTTTCAATCACATTGATTGTGGGAACCTGCATTAGTTTTCTCTCTGACCTTGCAGGGGGCATCACCATTTCCTCGGGAGGGGGTGTGGTTCCCGGACAGGTGATGTCATTGGATAGATAAGAATCAGGTTTTGGAGGTGGGGTAACAGGGGTGAAGCCATCTTCAATAACAGTTTCATCAGACTCTCCTGAGCTGTCCACTTCCCTGGCTTCTGATGGCTCCAGATCTTCAGTCCAAGTGGTACTCTTGTCACTCATGACATCTGGAGTGGCTTCAGGGCCATCTGGATGCATCGAATCCTGTCTTGATGGCTCTTGGATCTCTGACTGGTCCTGCTGAACCCACATGTAAGCGGTTGGCAGAAAGTTAAGGTCAAAGTCTGGCTCGTCAACACTTATGTGTTTCTGTGAATCACCTGGGAAGTCTTCCTTCTGTTTTTGATCACTTGGAGAGTCCATGAAAGCATCAGGAACACGAGCAAAAGAAGGAGGGGAATCAGGACTGTCCTCTGACTTAAATTCTGAAGAGATGGTGCCTTTAACAAATCCACCATCATCCAAGTCTGGTACTGGTGGAAGATGAGCCTTCATCCACGCTTCTGTTTCTTCAAATTCATTCACTCGTCTTAAGTCTCCAAGAACCTCAAAGGGGGATTCTGGTGAATCCTGATCAGTAGAGCCTCTTTTCACTTGGACAACTGGTACATTTCTCTCCGTGCAAAACTTCTGAAACCCAGCGGTATCAGAGGGAGCTTTGTCATGGTGGCGATCTTTTAAGTGTGAGGAACCATTGCTTCTAAAATTACTCTCCTTTTTGGCTGCAAGAGCTTCCAGAGCCTTGATGCGTTCCGAAACAGGGGAAGTCTTTATTGGAGACTCTGGCTGTGCATCACTTCCGTAATTATCGGGGGTAAAACAACCAGGTTGGGAAGAAAAGCGAAGGGATGTCGCTACCCCTTGACAGAGCTTGTTGGAACCCAGCACCAGCTTTTTGTCTGCATAGACACGCATGGAGAACGACAGCAAAGAAGAAGAACAAGTAGGGGAGGTCACACGTATCACCTAAACGCCCATGCAATATTGATATCATTGACTAAGGCCTTACTGTTACTGCAGCCCAAGCGTTCATGCATTGCATCATTGGAATGTGAGCTACATGACCATACTGGACTGATCATCTACTTTTTTTTTGCTCTTGGTAGAGCAATAGCTGCAGTGAACATAATGATGGCATGAAGCAGCAAACACAAAAACACTTAGGTTTATTAAGCGCTTATTCAATTAATTTGTAGGAACAGTAAAGGCACTAAGACCATGTTTAAATTAAACAATGGAAGCTTCAAAACGGCAAGGTCACAATGTGTAGGTCCAACATTTTGTGCCAAATAAAAATTTACTTGAACGAGTAAGAGCAAAATTATTTTTATGTTTGGGTTGGGAGAATCTCTCCCCAAAAGTTGTGAACCACTGTTTCAATGCTGGCTAAACAGAATATTGGTATTAACAGCACCTCTGCTGGTTGCAGCCAAGTACTGCACTCCATTTTGCCTTAGTTGCTTTCAAAGGGATAGTTCCTTATTTTTACATTAAGTTGTATGACATCCCCATCAACAGTGCCATTTCCCCCCACTTTGTCCAGTGAGCAGAGTTCTGGTCGTTTTTTGGTGTATAAGAAAGTAGTTCTGGTTAGTTGGTGGGGTCACTTAACTAAAGCGTTTTGCTTCTCAAAACAATACGAGTTCAAAAGAGTAAGAGATTTGCATCACAAAAAAAGTCAGACCTCACAATTATTCGGCATTAGTTTCTCTCCCTTTGTATCACTGCGCTCTGCTGCCAGCTGTCAACTGTTGCGCACCTTTCCATCACTTGTTTCAAAGTGTACTGCTGGGATAGTCAAAGTAAACATGGCTGACTACGGAGCCCGTGATGGCGACATTCGTTTTAGGCCAAAGGTGCACCAAAATACACAGATACCGAACTTCAGATGGAGTTACAACGGGCAGAGAGAGACAGAAGATGGACCCACAGCTGTAGCTGTGAGGAGACTATACCTATATTCACTTTTTTCCCCACCTTATTTTGACTGATTTCCAAATGACACTGGACATCTATGTCAGTTTTTAGAAACACCTACAGCTAACATATAATGTGATTGGAAGAATACTAATAGAAATGTAGAGACAATGTCACGATGCACACAATGTTACTAGCAGATTCTTGATAGCCTGCTCAGAGTATAGCTTGTAAACAAGGTGGTAATAGGTGACATCTAATTAGCTAGTATAGCTAGTTCTTACCTGGGGTGCTGGAACAGTAGAACTCTTCAAAACATGTTTCTTCTTCTGTCTTGGGTGTGTAGGGTGTAATCCTCCCTGCTGAAGTGTGCACTACACACACAAAGCGGTTTGATCCTGGCCACTTTGGTTCCCACATATGGCAAAAAGCCAAAGTTTTCAAATAGCAATGTCCGTGACAGGAAAGCGATTTAATATAAAAGGGCAAATCAGACACATTCTTGTTGTTACAGCCCACATAATTACAAGTCCGCAACACTTTCTTTAAAGATATTTACTTTTTTGACGATACCACTTTAGCCTAGCTAATGTATGTGTGGAACCCATACACAACAATGTACAAGGGACAGCGCGCAGTGTGTAGAAAGGTAGAGAACATAACGGCGAGCGATTGTGGAAAATGGTTTTGTGATGCAAATGTATTACTCTTTTAAACGCATGTTGTGTTGAGGAGCAAAACGCTTGAGTTAAGTGACCCCACCAACTAGCCAGAACTACTTTCTTATATACCAAAAACCGACCAGAACTCTGCTCACTGGACGAAGTGAGGGAAAAGTTATTGTTGGTGCACAAAACTGCTGATGGGGACGTCACACTCCATGTCAAATAATCTGAATTATCCCTTTAGGACATGATCAATCAATCCATCCACCAATTCCACATAATCGACCAAATCCTTGTCAATCAACTAACCAAACTGAGATTGTGCCAATCCAAAGATACAACTGTATTATTTTAAAATATTGATAGACATGTTATCAGATGCTTTTCTGTTGTCATAATCTAAAGTATTTCTATTCAGATTAACACAAACCTGCTTTACCATGAAGTGAAACCATGCTGTGCTTGTGTAATAGACAAATACTTAACAGTACAGCTATCTGTTCTAGCATAACTACTAATACAGCACTAATCTATGAATAAAAGCAAAAGAAAAATGGGGAAAAAAACCTTAAGGCCTTCTTAATGACAGAAGCAATGATGTCTGACATGCACAAAGCCACAAGCAGCTAACGAGTGGTCAGCCACTGGACAGTGGCTGATAGCTCCAGTGCCGCTCTTCTTCCCCTGGGGCCCCTTTGCTGCTGGGTCTGATGATGGGGGTTTAGATACTGGGTCAGGAGGAAGGTGGGACCAATCAAGCTCCCCACGAGACACCAACCTGATCCATTTTTAGGTTGCTACCACTGCTCGTACAACGTGAACTTCTCTTGCTTTCTTAAAATAAGGTGGCAATCTTGGGATTATCTCAAACCTGCAGTCAGTACGGCTGACCTCAATAATGCTCACTCGCAGGCGATAAAAGACTGAAACAGATCAGACTACCAGCAGCTGCAGAGGCCCACACGTCTGTGTCTTGGTAGTAAAGACAAGGTTCCAATTCATGTGATCATCTGGTGGTGCAGGGAAAAATTGGGCCGAATGCGTGTGTCACGTGGTGTCTTTTCATAACGGCCTCAAACTTGTGATTGTGGCAAGAATTTCATGATGAGGTTCTTGGGAAAAGGGCTGGGTAACTCTAAAGGCAAGCTACAAGAACATATGTAGTTCTACTGGACGTTGAGGAGCAAGAGATGGCCACCAGAAAGAGGGATGGAGAGGAGCAGTAGAGCAAAACGAGCCAGTGAGAAAAGAGGAGGAAAAGAAGAATGAAGCAGGCAAGCAACATTAAGAGAAGCCAACACTTGCCTTGTGAAGACTGAATGAGAGATACAGGCGAAGAGGAAAGAAAGGAATCTGGAAAAAAAAATAATAAAACAACAGAAAAAGGACAGAAGAAAAATGAACCCCTGTTCACTGTACTGTATGACAAAGGCATTCAAATAAGAAATAACTTACAAACTTACTCGACTTTATACGCTACACAAAGCTATCACTGTTCTACGGCATAAACATGTGCTGATCTTACATTTACCATGCAGATTCCACTATGAGAGAAGTAGACAATTTACAACAATTTTGACTTCATTCTCCTGCTTTGAGATGCAAGGCGTGGAACAGCAATATTACACAAACCACCTTAACTGTGCTGCAGCTTCACAGCAAAGAAATAACTTGAAAGCAAAAATGACAATAGCATAGTCTTCATCACTCAAATGCTGACTGTGCAGATTTTAATCAGCAAATTAAAAGGTTATTTTGATGTTGTCACTGGTGATGAAATTTATCATTAAAAAATACTAAAAATCTGAAGACAAATGAGAGAAGCAAAGCTAAATCTGACTGGATGACACATGTGGAATCAAAGGATGCTTGTGGGTTGAGGGGGCTTTTTGTTTGTTTTCTACGCAGGATTTTGTGCCGAGTCAGGTTGCCGTTCTGCAAGCGTGAGGAATGCTAGGAGATGTGTGTGTCACATGGACTCAGGGGTGTGTGGCATGTAGATGTAGTACAGGATTTGCAGGTTGGGGTTGGTTCATACTTGTGAAGCAGCATTCCGTGTCTTGAGTTCATGAGGCAGTATACCCTCTCAGACACCACACCTTCACTCTCACTCTTGCAACACAAACTGTAAAAATGGAACATCAGCTAAAGTCTACGTCAGTGGTGACTAGTCCTGACCTGGTGTTCCTGCTATCGACTAGCTAGCATCTCCCCCTGGGGGCTGTTTGACTGCTTCCATGACCTCAGTTAAGTGATCCAAGCAGGTCGGAGAAGTATTACAAGAAAGGAGAGGAGGGGGCATCTTCACAAGCCAAGTATAAAGAGCAGGAGGCTGAAGGAACTCCATGTTCTAGAGACTGTGAGAGCTCTCCCTGTCTATATGGATCAGCCGCCTCTTTTTATCATAAAAAGCAATATGTGATGCTTAAACTCACATGAGCTGAACATTTCTAGCGTTACATGGCATAGTTCAGCAAAACCCTACTCCAAGTCAAACACTTTTCGCAAATCCACTTTCAAAATGTTCTGATGCGGGTCGTGTTTCGTTGCATTTTGACAATACACAAATAAGAGCTGTGAGTCTCATATGACCTACTGAGAGAGATTTTGGACAACTCTGTGCTAGGACCATCTTCTGACACCTTCCAATCATATTAAAACTTTCCCATTTTTCAAAAGAATACACTTTGTGTGAGCATTTTTCTCTTGAGATTGCATCTTTTATGAGACTGTGCGCAATTTGTGTCAAACTTCCTCTGATGATGCAAAGCAGTTGGATAATTGAGGTCCTCATTTTAAAGTGTGCCACTTCCTCTGTGACTGGCGTCGCTCATCAGTGGCCACGTCCAGTCAGATGAACTTGTTCCTGTTCAAGCAACTACTGCCATAACATATTAAAGAAATCAAATAAGTATACACAAAGCGTCTACAAGTGTTGGAATGGGGATTCGTTTATCTTAGGATACTATTATTAAATACAGTCAAAATGACACATGAAAGGCTGTAATGCACACATTAGGGAATAATCCCCAATGAGAATGTGAGGGAGGGTCTTAAAAGCTGTGTTTTGAGGAGACTCATTCAGCCGTGTTCCAACAGCATAGCTTTGTTCGGTCAGCTGGGTTTAAAGCCACCGCCATTCAGAGACATTTAAGACAAAAACAACAAAAAAACAGCACAGCTGTGAACAAATAAGATACACTTCTCTCTACTTCCTCTTAATTGAAAATAATAGATTGTGATAGCACGTGTGTCTCCTGATGGAACAGCTGAGCCGTGAAGGATGGCAGCTGCTTGTAAAGGAGGATCATATTACTAGTAAGGTAATACTATACCTGGTAGATACTTGGCCATCATGGTGAGGAAATAGATATTAAATCAACTTACATTTTCACATATCTAAATACAATTGTAAGAAAACTTAATGACCATGATGCACTGTGTTTGGCCTCTTAGTGCCAATTATTACTTTTTTAATCCATCACAAGTTGTAGTAAATGCCAATAAGATGGACCAATTCCTAAATTCTCACAAAAAAGGCCAATTTGAGCTATAACATGGCATGACATGCCACACCCAAGCAATGATGTAACCTGAAAACAAGATGAAAGATAAATGACATTCTTCTTAGTGAAAGGTCTTGCTGTGGGGGTGTCATCACTCATGACATCTATACAGAGCTTTGCCTTTAAGAGATGCTGCCTTTATTGGCACTTGCCCTGTAATTCATCTGCAGTGCAGAACATTGTACACTAAAGCAGCCGTAAAAGCATTAACATTCCTACAAGTATTATTACACACTGTTCAATTAGGCCCACGCCCAAAACAGACATGTCATAAAAATGTGAACGTTGATTGGACGCATGTTATATTTGTGAGTCGCTGCTATTATGAGCATTACGGTTGGGCTAATTAGGTGAACTGCGTGCAAGCAGCTGGCCTGCATTGTTACAAATATTACCATTCATTGACAACAATTATACACCATTCGGCTGAATAACGCCACGTTCTTACAGTATTTTGTCAAATATATGACATAATGAAAGTCATACAATGGCCACGCACTGCTCGACAATAGACAAAAATAAAGGCGCAATGGCTTGTGGGCTCGAAGATAACACATTCATGAGTCAAACAATGTAGATTGATAAGCAAGACAAAAATTATTTTGTACCTAAAATACGAAATCATTAGATGTTTTCTTACCGGTTGGCCTTGATTCTTTAGAAGCAGAATTTTGTCCATCTGCGAAGCCCTGTGACGATGATATCTGGGCGGACTGAGTCATTGGATCCATACTGAGCTTGCAAAGCGACGACGGAATAAGGCCGATGAAATGTATCGGTTCTCAGTCAAAGTGGCCTCTGACCGAATGCTCCTTGAATGGATAGAATAACGTCTGCCTTTCCCCCTCCAGAAAAGCAAGATCTGGGTCTGCGCTTTACCGCGTCGTCGGACAAGTGAGGTGGAAAGGCTGAGAGAGGGAGGGGACAAGGCGGTCGATGGAGGAGGGGACAACATGGCGGCGGAGAGACGTTCATGAAAGCATTCGAGAGTCGTACATTCCAGCACCAATCTCCCCCACCCCAATACGTCTTGTGCAATGCCATAAACGACGGATTTTGTATGTATGTCTGTATTTGTATGTATTGAGATCGTCATTTGGGTATAATGACAATATTCGATAGCACCAAAAAGCAAAAAAAGCAGTACCAGTGCAAGAGATTGCTAGTATTAGCTAGTAAGTAAGAGTATTACGACTACATAAACAAATACTCATACAAATTAACACAATATCAAGTGAATTACTACATTATGAATTACCCATGCCGTTTCCCTTACATAATGTTTACACAACACAGTTGATTTTGCGTCACGTAGCTCTACTGCCCACTGGTGGGCAGTAAATAGTGTCCCTGAAGAGGCAAACATCGAACGGGGTGACTGTTGTTCAACGTCGACGCTGCAGGGCGAAACCTCTCGTAAACTCTTGAGGGTCATCGTGATCATGGCAGGTACAGGATACACCTTTTCTTGGTCGCCATTTCACAAACTTTGTAAATCGCAAGACGGATCAACTCCAGTGTTTACACTCGAGATTGATGAACTCCAGATGGTCTGCTGACTTCCGTTGGGCGAGAGATTGCAACACGTTTGCAAATCCTCAAAATGGTGAAAAAGTGGCGTAACGAAGGTATAATTTGGACTGTTTCAGATGAAGTAGAAGTGGTGGAGTCCAACCAGAACCCACTGATGACTGTCACCTTCCAGAGAGACACCAACAGAAAGCAGAAGTACCTGGAGGCAGAACCAAAAGCTCTCGGGGTCTGTGCATGTGGAAAATTCCTGCTCATGGTTCATGGTTTGTTTGAATGAATTAATCGTATTGTTCATCCTGGTTACAGATAACCCAAATTGGGATGAGCTTGTTTCAGATTGCGTCTACGTGTGTGTTCCACCACCAAAACCTCGGCCTAAGTAACACAGACATCCCTTTCATCATTTTATCACTTCTGGTGAGAAATAGAAAGATCAAATATGAAATTAATGGTATGAGCACACCTGAGTTGCATAACAGTGGCTGTAAAAAAAAGAAACCATCTTACAAAAGAAACAGAAATTGTGGGTCCTTCAGTGTACTATTGTAATGTCTACAGGTGGTTATAGCTGGGAGTGTAGCTATAGCGGCAAAGAACCTCCACCTGCCTACGGTGAGTCGGCAATACACTCATGTAATGTGTTTATCTATTATTACAAAGACGTACAATGGGGAAAATAAGTAACTGACCCCGTGCTGATTTTGTAGGTTTATCTCCTTACAAAGATATGAACATGATTTTTTTTATGGAGCGTTTGCAGCAACAAGATTGTAAAATAAAAATAATCAATAAAAATGCCATTTAATAAAAGGTAATAAATGAATTTCTATTTGATTGAAGAAAATAATTATTTCATCGTGACTTAGTACTTAGTGGACAAACCCTTGCTGGCAAGCAGAGATATCATATGTTTCTTGTAGTTGGTCACCAGGGTTGCACACATCTCAGGAGGGATTCTGGTCAGAGAACCATCCCCAAAACAGAATGTTTCCACCTCCATGTTTGACAGTAGGGATGGTGTTATCGGATTCATATTCAGCATTTGTCTGCCTCCAAACACTTCGAGTCGAGTTGATGCCAAAGAGCTGAGTTTTGGTCTCATCTGACCACATCACATTCTCTCAAGCCTTGTCTGAGTCATTCAGGTGTTGGTTGTCAAACTCCAGATGAGCCTGTACATGTCTTCTTAACCAGGGGGTACTGCAGGATCTAAATCCATTACAGCAAAGTGTGTCAAGGTCTCTCTTGTAAATCTGAGGTGATCTCTCACCTTTCTCAGAATCATTCTTACCCCAGAAGAGCCAAAAGATCAAACAGCACATCTGGCCTTCACAATAAAAACACTGCATGTTTGACAGATGGCATCTAACAAATAAGGTTCTTAGAAAAATAGCTTCAATTGACAATGAACACGCTGGTTCTTTAATGAATTTGGTTGAGACAAAATGTTTAAAATAAATATGGTACGGCGGAACCTTGGTTAGAATCATTAATTTGTTCTAGAAGGTCCGACTTTAAAAAACAGAAACAAACACTAACCGAATAAACAGACAGTAACCAAATAAACTTTGGCCCATAAGAAATAATATAAATCCAATTAATCTAAACAGCCAAAACGTTTAAGACTAAAAAACTAACTTTTATAGTTTTACAATTATAGTTTGACATACAGAAAACAATTTCAAATGCATATAAATGATGAATGAAAGGGATAATTGAACATTTAAGGTTACTTTTACCTTCATTGACGTGAATCTGGACTGTCCCCAAAGGCACGATGTGGCAGCAAGATCAATCACCACCACCTTCCTGTTTTGACATGAGTTATTTCTTGAATTCAATAGTGTTTCTCACCTCAATAACCCAAAAATAGAGCCAAAGAAAGTTGCAAGTGCTAGGATTTTGATAAAGATGGTGAGAAACACTGTTGAATTCAAGAAATAACTCGTGACAAAACAGGAAGATGGTGTCCGTGTGGGGTCTCGCTGCCACATCGTGTCTTTGGGAACAAAGTCTTCAATGAAGGTAAAAAGTGACCTTAAAATGTTCATTTATCCCATTCAGTCATCATTTATATGCATTTAGAATTGTTTTATGCACGTAAAATTATAATTATAAACTATAAAAACATGTTAACATTTTTGAGATTTGACCGCTGATGACATCATAGACGGCCGACCTAACTTACGGTTTCCGTTGCCATTGTGTTCTCTAGCTAATAGGATTCTAACAAGGAAGGACATTTTCTGATTAAAAAAATAATTAAGACTACAGATGGACTTAGGCGGCATATCAATAACAAGACAAAATCCACGGCATTTTGAAGGCTAACCGGAGAATGCAAGCAGGCCGATGCAAAACTGACGTAAATTTTCGACATAAACCAAAAAACACGCTAAACAGGGCGGACGCTATCCGAGGTTCCACTCTACTTTTTCTATAACTTATATTGCAATATTTGTCTTATTTTGTACAAACAGTGTTTATTTGTGAAATGTAGAAGCCTGATGTGCTCATTCATTACTCAAGCTGTGACCTTACATTAGTTTGAGGGAAGATATGCTGCCAATATTGGTAATGAAGTGCTGGACAATATCAAGCATCTCTCTTGATAAAAAAAAAATAACCTTAAATAATGGTTATTTTTTTAAGTTCTGTCTCTTTGTTACAATAAACCTACCATAAAAGTTTTCCACTGCTCATATCTTTGGAAGGGGATAAACGTACACAATCAGCACATCAGATCAAATACTTATTTTCCTCACTGTATACTGCCTGGATATACCTGTACTGTACCATCAAACACTGACGTGAAGTGTTATCTTGTTGTCAGCTGAGGGGCTGCTTGGGGATGCAGATTTTGGCCTGCATCGCCTCCATCTTCAACATAATCTGCCTACTGATAAATCTTGATCAGTATGCGACACAATGCTGGCACTACTATGACCACAACTTGACCACTTACTTGAATGACTGCCGTGTTCTCGAGGTGAGTAAGACACTATTGCAACCATGTCAAGGTATTTGGAGCCCGAGGTTTTTCAGTCCTGACTTGTTTTCAATCACTGACAGCGCACCAGGACTCACCTCTTTGCAGAGAGCATGCTCATCCAGGTCACTTTGTTCGCCATCTCAGCCACCCTGGCCGCTTACTGCTGCAAGGTGGTCAACTGTTGTGCGCCGGCTCCCAAAGTGGTGAGTAAAGAGTTGGCGTGCAAATTTGCTCAAACCTGACCTTGCCTTCTGTCTTGTGCAGCCGGTGATCACTTTGCAAACCCAACCTGCCGAGCAGTGACGACGGACGCCAATTGAGGCAAGGATGTTAAAATGCACAACATGGCACTTTGAAATGTTACCTGCACAACTAGCAAGCAGTGCTAAAAGCCATTGTGCCCTTCCTGCCTGCACCAACCTTGTGAGCAGAATTCACAACTTGTATACAAATAACATACATTATATTTTTATATCGACTAACTTGTTTGTTAGTTGGGTTATCGCATAAGTTGATCAGTATGACCCAACATCACCAAATTTCAACACTTGAATGAATACTCGCTCTGTATTTTACTACCATTGCCTGAATAACGCTTTGATTCATTTGTCTCTGTAAAATATGTAAGGATTATGATGATCACTGCAATAATTACAAGACCATGTGCCATCCAGATGATTTGTTATTCTGTGAATGCTGAAGAGCGCTTATTCTAATTACGCCCCGTTTTTTTGGTGGTCAACTATTTCCACACTTTTCAACCCATTCAAACCATTTCAACATCAAAAAGTTCAGCTCATTCCGGGAATGCAGCCATCTATTGCAACATTCGAAAAAATGTCCACATTTTCCACAGTTCAATTCCCATTGAAAATGGATGGGCAATTTTTTTAAGTTTACACATTTCTCACCCAGTTGAAACCATTCAGAAATGAAAACAGAGAACCAACTGAAACCCCACATGAGCAAGCGCTTGGCGACAGTGGCAAGGAAAAACTCCCTCTGAGGAAGAAACCTTGAACAGAACCCTGGCTCTGTGGGGCGGCCGTCTGTCTCGACCGGTTGGGTTAACATCCAAAAATAAGAGGGATAGATGGTAGATCAAGCCAGAAGTCTTAGTCTTAGTCCAAGGAACATAGGAGTGTCTCTGATACATTTCAGTGTGTCGGGTCAGTTTTGAAGTTTTCCCGTAATTCCACATTTTCAAGACAACATTTAATTTCAGTGTCAGCTCTTCAGCATTCACACATCCATAGATGGCCATCCTTCTTGTGTTTCCTTCTGTAATTCCTATATATTGTGGCTTTAAAACCCCATAACTCAGGCATTACATAAAACACTTTTAAAGCGCATTAAAGGCACTGTATGCAACTCGCTCCGAATGACATTTTTTTAAAACAAAAAAATATAAGAACACCACCGCCAGCTAGCATATGTTACCAACAGTAGTTTAAAAGAACAGATTGTACAAAAAATGTCTATATTTTTCACAAATAAAACTGGATAAAAAGTGTTGGTAAATTTTCGTTCAACACTAAAACAATAACTGCCATTCATGGCTGTCTCTGATGCCTGTTGGTATACACGTACATGTCCATGGCGCATACACACACACACAAAAGCAGTCTGAGAGAGGCGATGAACAATTTGCAGTCATGTTCTTGTTACGAAAGTTATAAATTCAATGATAACTAACGTTAGTAGATCAACTTTGGCCAATTGCTATAATTACCTGACAACAAACATAACTACCGGGGGTACGTGTTATGTCGGCGTCCTCAAAGCAGGAATAGGTCGGATATACCGGTAATACTAGCAGTACGGTCAAATGTTGGCGCCCTCTAGGCAGCTAAAGGAACCGGCTGAATACTGTCTCTTTAAGAGCAGGTTTAATAGGTAAGAAGCAAACACTGTAAAAGGTTTTCATGATCCCAGGTAGAAAAAAAATATAAATATTTTTGTACAATCCCTTCCACATCAGTGGCGATAGCAGTCATTTGAGTTCATTTCCTTCATAGTTGATCTGCCCAGGGGTTCTAGAAGACACAAAGTCCACATAAAGATGGTGAAAAAGTCCTCTAACCTCAGCGACATGACTGTGTCTGTGTGTGAATCTTACTTGAGATGCAGACATTGTGAACTCCTCCAGGTCTCCTAAGCAGCCTTGTTTGAGGCGGATGAGACTCCCCCACAGCATGGAGCGCCAGCAGGCCGGACACTGGCCCTCCACAGGTAGGAGGTGGGATGGCTCCGCCTTCAGGAAGAGCTTGGCCAGGCAGATCACGTGACTGCTCATTCCGCAGGATGGGTGGAAGCAGCTCAACTTTTCGGAAATCTGAGGAGGAGTAGAACAAGAAGCCGCTTGGCAAATGCTCATTGTATCAAGACAGAATCTGAATAAAGGAAGCTACCTTGACCAGGCCCCTGCAAAGGAAACACCTGGAAGTCTCCACCTGGTCTTCGGGCTGTAACAGACGCTTCTTCTTGGCTTTCACGCCTCCAAAGACGACAGGGACGTGCAGAGGAGGCCGCAGATTGGCGTCAAAGTCTATCTTGTACTCCGGCTTGAGCCAGCGGGCGATCAGCGGGAGCCGGCTCCACGGCGCTACCCGTAGCATGTTGGAGACAACGCGCCAGTGGAACTGCAGGCTGGACTCTTTCCTGGTGCGGCGGGAGATGCAGGAGAGACGCCTGGAGGAGTGAGGGTTCTGCCACGCCCACTCAAACTGACAAGACACGATAGCGACGGTTAGGTTCAAACAAACATGCACCAATTGTGTTGTCTGTCCCAAAAGTGACTCCATATTCACGTCTCAATTCGGGAAGATTGACTACTATGGTAACATTGCAACCTCCTATCATACTATGCTTCACTAATCTGCATGTAATTTAATATAAATTTCCTTACTCTCAAGGCAGCAATATCAGAGGGAAAGCCATGTATGATAAGGACCATCTCCCTATACAAAAACAAAGAGATGCATGCAGAATATTAATGACAGCGTGATCATTAATACAGAAAACAGTTGGAAGAGTGTACAATACCATGGTCCTCTCCCACTGGTCCTCTTTGCTCCTCCTTTGTGTCGTCCAGCATTGTGCTGTCCGATCCTGCGCTCAGGATTCACCGTGAAGCCAATGTATATTCTACCTTTAAATTTAGGGTTGAGGCAGTAGAGCATATACACACCGAAGAAGCTTTCTACCTCTACAACCATTGCACTGGAGGGGAACTACACTACATACCGGCACAAAATATCGTAAAGGCAACGAAGTTAAATAAATTACTTTTTAGTCAAAGCTTTACACAATGACCATAACATTGTGTTATTTTGACCTTGTAAAGCTTCTCGCCGATCGGATTCTGAAATGTTCAATTCAAACAACACTCGTACTTAGTAGTCCATTAGATTGCCTGATGATAATGAGGGGACAAAACATGTCCTCTTAAAGTACGGTACTGACAGTTTTTTAAGAGGTTGGCTTCTAGCTTGCGTTATTTGTGTTATGTAATTTTATGTGTACGAATCGCTGACTAAAACTCCCCAACCCCTTACAAACCGTCAGGCATTCGACGGTTTGCTATTTCAAAATATAGACCCTATCTCTCGCTTTTATGTATGATCTGATTGGTCATGGTTGTGAATCCTGCTCTTGATTGGTTATTTTACAGGAAACACGGAAATTACCAGGAATTCAATACAGTACGCAACATTTTCCGTATGTGCATTATCTATATTTATTTTGAAATAAAACGTCTTTAAATTATAGGGTATGTTCATAATAATATTGACATTTTAAATCAAACCAAGGATGAAAAGTTTTATTCAATTGTGGGGAAAGGTCTGCTTCCGTTTCTAGTTTGGCTAACAAGACGCGTTTTGTATGAGAGATGGTGCATCTTAAGCAAAATTAATCGATTTACTTACTGCTATCACTTGTTTTGTTGTTCTAGAAATGGCTGTAACATCAGACCATATACGTGACAAACTTCTAAAGGAGCTCACGGCAGAACACGTGGTAGGGTTTTGTCTGTTATTTGTTATAAGCGGTATCATTATTCATTGTGCCACTTCATTAGGCATCACATTTCTAACTTATCACTTGTCTTGTGTTCTCCAGGACGTGGAGGACACATCACCCAATAGATGTGCAGCCAGCTTTAAAGTGCTTGTGGTCTCCTCCCAATTTGAGGGCAAGCCACTGTTACAGAGACACAGGTATTAAACACACACACACACACACACACATATATTACCCATCACAGAATGCCAGTTTGCTTGTCACAATATCAGTCAAAAACTTAACATAAAATAAGCACAAAAGTGCTGTGCATCATGATTGCACGTTGCACAGTACATGAGTACCGGTTTAACATAATATTAAGAAATGTATGTTTTGTTGTTAGGATGGTAAATAGCTGCTTAGCGGAGGAGCTGAAAGATATCCACGCCTTTGAACAGAAGACCCTGACGCCAGAACAGTGGAAGAAACAAAAACAAAATTAACTCACGCATCATGCATTGTGTGTATATATAAATATATATATACACAAGTGCAGTTGTTACACATCCCCTCAGTTGCTAATGTGCAGACAACATAAATGCATTTCAGTATCCTGCTGGCAATAAAAACCATCTCATGCTACATTTTTGCTGTCCTGTATTCCATATTCGCAGATTTCTTTTCTCTGCTTTAAACTGTAACCATTTTTTTTAATGGTAACTTAAATAGAAAAAACTTTGATGACAGGGGAAAAAAGTGCTGAAGGTGCTGTCTTAAGTCAAATCACTTAACATTTTCCAGCAGGAAGATGCCTTGACAAGACGTGATGTTGTGTAACTTTAGGTTTTGTAAGTACAATACCGTATTCTCTAATTGTTTCTTAAAGTGGAAAACTGAAACAGCGAGAGACACATTAGGGGTTTAGTGTATCAAAAATAGGCATTTTCAGGGCTTTTTATTGGTGCGTCCATTATTTGTAGTTTGCATCATTTGCAGGGAGTCTTGGAACATAATCAATGCACTGTATATAGAAGTACACAATCTACAGACTCTGAAAGTAGAGATCATGTATGTGTGTTGAACATTACCCAACAAGAGCATTTGAATCAAAATGAAAACCACGCTGAGGCTGTTGAATATCCAGTCGATGAACACCTCACTGCGTGGTGCACTTATCAAACCGAGCAGAGGTCTGTAATAGCAGAAAGACAACCCCCCCTGCCTGTGTGACGCATTAGCCATGTGTATTTTGCTCAGTTGGGAGGTCCTCTTAGGGATCTATTGATTTCACAGCCGGCCATCTGAGGCTCTGATAACACCACTGCAGTCAACAACACCATTTGAGTCAATGTTCTTCAGAAAAATCAATCAATAAATGTTCAGGTTTCATATTTTATGTCAGAATGTCACTATGGAGATGAAAGTGCAAGATTGGATGAGTCACACTATCCCGATTTCCTTGCTGAGAAGTGAGGTTCTCTGGGATGATTTTTTTCACACACACATGCTTGTAAAGAATTGACACTGTTTTATATTATTATTATTAGGCTCCTTCTCGTGCATGCGTGGGTTTTCTCCGGGTACTCTGGTTTCCTCCCACATCCCAAAAACATGCATGTTTTGTTAATTGGCGACTCTAAATTGTCCATAGGTATGAATGTGAGCGTGAATGATCGTCTATATGTGCCCTGCTATTGGCTGGCGACCAGTCCAGGGTGTACCCTACCGCCGCACGAAGCCTGGTATAGGCTCCAGCATACCCCTGCGACCCTAATGAGGACAAGCAGCATAGAAAATTGATTATTAGGCAAATTTTCTTGTTTGACTTTAGCAAACTTCCGATAGTCATGCTGTCGTTCTTCATGGGACGTCCCGGAAAGACAGCTGACGTGGGGACTTTTTTAATAGAAAGGAATAGAAAGACAAAAAAAACCCATCAAGTCAAAAACATGGCATGCTTGCTCACTCCACAATACATTCATGTGTGTGATAAAGACAAGTCAAAGGAAAAGTCAGTAAATTATTGTGATAGCAAGCGTGCCGGCCAGGGCCAGTTGGCTCAATGGGGGATGGGGAGGGAGGGGAGGAAGTGTCGCCGATCAATGGCAGTGTTTGTTTGTGATGTAGCTGTTTTTTATAGTTAAAAAAAATCAATGAGTGTGAATTAAGATCGCAATTTCTGTAACATTTTTGTGTAGTCCTAATTCTCATACAAGTTGTGGCCTCCAAACTTCAAACCTGTATATGTGACTTCTGTTAGTGCCCCTTAGTGGCTGCTTACTGCAACTACAACACATACCCTCATACGGCGGATGTTTCTTAAAGTAAAACTTGCCCATCACCCACAATCCTGATGTCAGACATGAACGCAAGTCTTTCTCTTTTATATATATACAAAAACAGGTAAAAAGCGACAGCTCGGTACTGCACGTAATTGGATCCACCTATGCCGCCTATAAAGACCGCTATTACAACACCTCCAACAAGGTTTTATGGTTTTATATCTATGCTGTGACCATGTAGTAACAGGTACATTCAAGACAACATGTAATACTTACAGTATTTTGCGTATTTTGGCCATTCCATGCATGACCAGAACTTCTGCCTCGGCGCATTGATTTCACAAAGCAACATAGAAACGAACACCGACACCTTTACTATCAAAAGAGGCATTTTGCCCCCCTCACTCACGAAAGAAAAGTAGTATGGGACCACATCTTAAAAGCTTTTAAACGTTTTAATCTTTCTTAATTTTACCTGTTGCAACAAACAGAAGTGCAACGTGTGTGTAACAGACGCCAACCGGTGGAGTTGTGAAAGTTTGTTGGTCAAACCTCACTAGCTAACGCCTTAAGAAGTGTGCAGCACAGTGAATTGACCGTCTGTTTCTTTTAGCCGTCCGCTTTAACGCCCAATCACTGTTATACATACAAGTTTACTTTGAAATAAATTACTATTTTTCAGAAAATGTCAACTGCTTGTTTTGAAAATATCTTTCAACGTTTTTTGTTTGCTAATTTCTTGCCACATATCAAGCACACAGGTAAACCAACATTGTTGCAGAAATGACAAAGTAATCTGTCTGTGCAGAATTAAACACACATTTTTGTATGAGATGTTTCTTTTATGGGGGTATATACATTTGTTAGCTTGCCGCGGGGGAAAAGTCATCTCTGTCGCAGGCACCCAAAACACCGCTTCCCCCGCCCTCCCTCTCACTCATCCAAATCACCAGTCAAAACTCAGCCTTGATGTATTCACGGTCTTACAAAAAGTGGAATATTTTTTTAAACTCTTTTAAAAAACGCAGATTTTCCCCACGCAGGTCTTAAAAAAATTCTTCAAGCATTGTGAAGGGAGCTGCAACAAGGAGGCTGAAGAGCCGCATGCGGCTCCGGAGCTGCAGGATGCCGACCCCTGACCTAGCGTTAACTTTTTCAAACTCGGAAATAAAAACGTAGCAGCAGTGGTGTCAGCTGAAATATGTAGCCTTACCTTATGGAAGTTGTCTGAGCCCCAGCCTGACGCGCTGCGGTCGAGTCTGTGGTGAAGCTAGTCGCTAGCAGGCTAGTAGCTAGCCGGTGTGGTGTGGCTAAGTGTCCATGTGCAGTAACGTAGTTCGATCGGCGTAACAATGTTAATAATAATAACAATGCCGCTGTAGCTTGGCTATATGCACGTCACATTATATGTAAATGGGGTGTTATTGGAGTATTTTTCATAATCCTTAGAATAAGTTGGTCCCATACGTGCAGTACCGACCTGTCTCTTTTTATCTGTTTTGCATTTTTCTGGTTCGAGTTCCAAGTTCAGTCTGTACATTACAGATAAATAAACAGATATGAGTTTCTCAATAGTATTTCAAATCATGGGGGTGTGAAAACATTTCTGTCCCTTTATGGGGGGCATGAACCTGCTGTAAAGCAACAATAAGAAATAATACTTTGCAGTGCTCCCCCTGCAGTTATGATGTGGAATTAATTTTACGTCATACATATACAGTACATGAGAGGGACTATATTATGCATGCATAAGTCAATGTGTGTGTACGTGATTGTTTATCACACACTTTACGGCGTATTAGGTGTTCAGCTAAGCAGGGTTCAGTGTGTCTGCTGTGCATCTGTATGTCAGGGCCATATTTGTATTTATTTTGTGGACGCAAAGATTGTCCAGTCGGCTTAACCCACACTCGGCCACACGGACAAAGACTCTCCTGTCTTCCATTAGTGAAAGTGGTGGAAGTAATCCTGCCACACTCGCTCGCTGCATGTCTGACAACTTGTTCACTGGCGTGTAAAATTAAATCAGCATGTCCACTTGCCTTCTTTTCATGGTTTATAAATCTGGCCATGTAAATGTGGGGATCACTTAAAGGTTGTCCAATAGATGGCCATAGTAGCTTAATCTGCAATTCTGCTCTCGCTCAAATCTTAATTAGCGGGCCTTGGCCCCGATGTCTAACATGGCGTGCAACTCGCCCGGCTCGTATCCCAGCAGCTCTTGCAAGTTGCAGACAAAGCGATAGACGTAGCGCTTGCCCGACGTCTTGCGGATGATGTTCTTGTCGTAGTAGTAGCGCAGGCCCCTGCTCAGCTTCTCGTAGTTCATCTTGGGCTTGTGCTTCCTGCGTCCCCACAGCAGTGCCACCTGGAGCACCAAAAGCTCACGTTTGAATGTAGTTGTTCGAATATTCAATTTGACTAATAATTGTGCCCACAGTGTGGTTTTGTGGCGGTCCAGGTGAGCTAAAAGGTCTACCTCATCGGGGTTGGTCAGCTTGAACTCCCAGCCGTCTCCCGTCCAACTGATACACGACTGACAGCTGCGGTCGGTCAGCAGCTCTAGTAAAAACTGCCACAGCTGAATGGGACCACTTCCTGTTGACACAACAGTCAGCTCAAATTATGTGGGATCTTGACACACAGACACACACACACACACACGAGTGACTCACCAGTATAACCAGCGAGCATGGCCGCTGGTATCACCGCATTGCCCACGTCTGTCTTGTCTCCCACATACTCCTTGAAGCTTTTGTACGGTTGTGCTAAAGTGAAAATGTCCTCACACTGCGCCTCAGTGCCGGTCCACATCAAGTTGCCACTGGAAGACGTCTCTGCTTCGGAGTCGCTCTCTTAAAAGGACAGATTCAATCAGATTTCATGCTTACAATCATGAAGGCAATAGTTATTAGAGCAACTGTACTGATAGCTATTAAAGCAACAGTAGGGAATAGTTGTTTTTGCTACTTTTAAGACTTGTACTTTCCTTTAATCCACTAAATATTACAATAATTTCGTTTATATTGCATATATGATTATACAATTGTAAAAATAATAATTAAAAAATAATAGTATATTTAATAATTCATATAAAATACTTTTCTAAATTAATAAGTAATAGAGAAAACCATATAATATAAATATAAAAACATTTATTATATATTATTCATTTACAAAACATGACAATTTATTTATTAAAACAAATAATTAAGGCTGCGTTCATATTATTTCTAAGTAAATAAATAATGCAAGTGTTTTCTTCTTTGTAATTACATTTATTATTTTAAATATATTTGTAGTTATTACTTTTTTTAATCTGTGAAATTATTTAATTGAAAGTATTTTTTAAAATCACTATTAAATTAATTATTTCAAATCAATTAAATCCGAATTAATTGATAATGAAATCAAACTTTAAAAAATATTTGTAATGTAGTATCGTTGCATGTGATTAATGTTAATAAAACAATAATAGCTTGCAAGCACACTGCACACAACTCTTTACCGTTAATGCAACACAGGAGGCTTCCTGGCTGGTCTGTCAACATGACCAAATATCCCCCAGAATTCAATTCGGTATTCTTTTTATTGCGCTTGTCTTTACTTTTAGAGAGCAAAAACAACACTAACAGCAAAAGCAGCACCTTTAGCATGCATGTATAAAGGTGTAACACACCCGACTTATCATAATTGCATTTTGTGTGTGTTTATTTACTCTCACCGCTGTTTGTTGCTGTCTGAGAAATCTTGTTCCTGATTGGATGTTGGCTTTTGAGCAGATAGTATTGGTGCTGGGCTTCCTCAGCAGAGTTGTGCTCTGTCCTCTCGAGGTACTCAACATGGTAGCTTTGCTTGTCTGAGAATGTAAACAAAGAATATTTGACGACAGCGTGTAAGCGTACATGAACAATATTCACCTTTAATGCTAGGAGGCTGGCAGGGAGATGATTCTGTGCACGTCGTCTGTGCAGCGCTCCAGACGCCATCATTCTCTGCAGGTAAAAAAAAAACAAACAGTCAGGAACTTCCTGATGTGTGTTTTGCATGACGTCCAATGGTTGAGTTTCTTCGGTACCGCGTCTCATGATCTCCAAGTGCTCCCACAGGATCTCTCCAGCGGTGTAGTCAGACGTGAGGCCCAGGAAAGCTTCACGGTCCAGGCCACACAGCTCATGACCCTGCAGGCCCTTTAGTTCTGAGCCCAACAAGTGCAGACCAAACTCGGCCCGGCACCAGTCCAGCCAGTGGTTCACCTCCCACTCAGACCATAATGTGACATCTGGAGGAGAAATAAACCCCCACAATGAATCTCCTCATGGAGGCCTCTGGAAGCTTAGGTGTTTCACCTTGCGGGAAGCGATGGGTGAGCCTTTCCTGGGTGAAACCGGCAAAACTGGCGCTCAAGGCCTTGCACAGCACCTCCTTACTAGTTGGGGTGAGAGGGGGCACCTCCAGGGGATCCATCACTGTCGCACACACACCGTATAGTCAGCTTTAACCCCTTTACACACTGATATTACCACTCAGTTCCCCCTAGCAACCACTACTCCCAATTTGAACATGTTATAGCAATGTATTTTTAACAATTATAAAATTATACATTTTGTACATTAAAGATACTAAAACCAGTTGTTTTAAACTCTTCCCATTTCCAGAAGATGAACGGAACAGTGGTCTGTGAGATGCTCAAAGCTTGGGAGATCTTTTTTATAACCTAACCCTGCTTTAAAATTCTCCACGACTTCATCCCTGTCCTGTCTGGTGTGTTCCTTGGACTTCATGATGCCGTTTGCTCCCCAGTATTCTCTTAACAAACCTCTGCGGCTGTCACAGAACACCTGCATTTGTACACTGAGATTAGTGTACACATACTGTAGGTGGACTCTGTTTAGTCAATAGGTCAACATTCGATCATCAAGACAAGACAACTGGCTGTACTCAGACAAAAGGGGCCAAACTACTTTAGCACGCCACACAATTTTTCGTTTGTGTAAAAAAAAAAAAAAAAAATTGTAAATCAGGTATCCTTTCCCTTCTACTTCACAACTGTGTGCGTGTTTATTTTGGTCTTTCACATCAAAACCCAATAAAATGTAACATCACAACATATGGAAAAGTTCAAGGGGTATGAGTAATTGTCAAGCCTATATAGGTGGCAAAGCAAATTAGTGTAATATCTAATGATACATATATCAATAATGAATTCATTTTATTTGTATGAATATTCAGAGGGCCAATAAAAAAGGGGGGTTGGGATGGCACCCGGACCGCACTTTGTAGACACCTCCATCCATAACACCAGAAACACTCAATTATACTTTTTTTTGTGCACATGTACACATGCTGAGTATACAGCAGTAAAATATAACCAGTATTAACCCAGCAACACAATAAAATATGTTTGGTAATTGATCAATTGATCATTTATTAATTTAAGATAACTGGCAGCGTAAAATAATAGGACAATTTCAAAGACAAATCATTTCTAGAACATATCTAGAGCGCTGTTCTAGGTGTTGTCAAATACATTTTTTAAACTTCATACATTGACGTCTCTATAACAGGATACAATAGTACAAGAAAACTTTAAATGCATTTTAGTGCCTTTGTTCTTTTTGTTGTTTTGTTCCGTAAAAGCCTAAGTAACGAATATTTATTAAGAAGAAAAACAAGCAATGACTTACCGTAAGCGCTGCAGTCCATGTCAGAGTGTGAGGAGTAGCCTCAACAAATGGGGGGGATCAGGTGAGACCTCCAATGCTTTAATATGTTGAACGAGGAGGATGGAAGAAAGGGGGTGGTGCCATTCGTTGACTGACGGCTGCCAACGGGTGCCGCCAGAAAATCCGGGCCGTATAAAAGCAAAAAAAAAATCACTTTGGGGTCCCCCTTTTTAATTAAAAAAAAAAAAAGACAAATTATTTGAGGCCCCTGTCAGTCAGGGGTCTTTGAACTTGTCCTAACTTTTCTCTCTTCTACAGCAACCCTGGCTGTCAATCACAGGGCAGTGGGAGGGGCACGAGACATATTTATTGGCTCTACCAGGATTGGTCTAATGCTGCTATTGGGGTTGTCTGACTGCATTAGAGCTGTTTATTATTATTATTATTATTACTATATATTATTCTGTCCTTTCAAAAGTATTAGAACACCTTCAGTACAGCGCTGCACAGCAGCAAACAATGAACATAGGGGAACCTTTTATCTGCACTCGAGAACCACAGAGACCAGGACATCATACAAACTTGTGGGCTACTTTTGCCATTTAATGACCAAGAGACAGCTTCAGTGTACAGTACTGGGATCAAATACACAAACACATAAAGAACACACACGTCTAATGGAGTCACTCAGGTGTGAGGCAGTAGAGACGAGGAGGATAGACCGCAACATGCATTAAATGGAGGACACCAGCGGACAGCAGGAATCACGTTGTCCCCCGTGGAAGACCTACAGTAGACTTTTCGCACGTCACAGTGGAGAAGATGCCGGCATTTGTGTGTTTTTAAAGGCTTTCAGGCTCGGGTGGGCGGAGAAAGGCAGTGTGGTCCAATCGCTATCACGACTCATGTTTGAATACATGGATTAGTTCAACACAACGGGTCCTAACAAGCTTTTTAAAGAGCTGAGCTAGGGATCGGGGGGTGGTAGGGTTGGTGGGGCTACGTGCACTTTAGCGAGGATCATCTGGGGCGCCAATCTTCTCCAAACTGGGCTCGATGTTCCAGATCTCCCTGGCGTATTGGGAAATGGTGCGGTCGCTGGAGAATTTCCCCGAAGCTGCGATGTTCCGGATCACCATCTTGGTCCACTCTTTAGGGTTCTAGCAATAAACACACAGGAGATGTGGCTCCGTTTACAAAGAAGCATCACAGGGTAGGGGTGGGCGAGCGGGTCGGTATCGATTAGGTATATCGATTATGGTACAGCATCGACACAGTTCAGTATGTTTTAAAAAGGACATAGTTCGGTTCATTTTCGGTACAGAAAGGGAACAAAATGCAAAACAAAACTGCTTAGCTTTTGTGTTAAATGGCTTTTAAAATCAATGATGAAAGTGCAATTGCAATAAAAAATTAAAACTGTGTAGAATTTCTGTTTTTGAATGCCTCGGTTTTTATATGATTCAGGTTCAGATCTTTTCCCCGGCTCTCACACGCTGTTGGTTCTTGTACAACATTTCACGTAACAAATTGTTTTACCCTTTGGCACGTTGAATCCTGTGATATTCAGAAAAATGTGGACGGACCACTCCCAGCATTGCTCGTTTGTTTGTTCAGCCATTTCGGATCACACACACACACACACACACACACACACACAGTATGTTTTATAGTAAGAGGTAGATCATGTCGACTTGCATGCTGAAAAAGTGTGTATATGTGTGTGTGCGCATGTACTGTATGTATGTATGTATGTATGTATGTATGTATACACACACACACACATATACATAGTCAAACCTGTCTTAGCAGCCACCTTTATAGAATGGCCACCTGCCTATAGCAGCCACTGAAAAATCCCCCCCAGCAAATTTACATGTTATAGACCCTGTGTATAGCAGTCACCTGTCTAACGCAGCCAGCGGCCACCCATTTTGTCTCCCTTGGTCAATATCTGCCTGCATATAGCGGCCAAATTACCAACTCAAGTAGAAGCTTCATGCACGAAAAAGTTTGGTTTTTCAATCAATGAAGCAGTCGTGTGTAGACTTTAATTACTGAGTCCTAGCTCAGTCACAATCATTCACAAGATCCACACAAACTGTCAGTTGTTCCACATAAAAAAGCCGTCTTCTTTTGAGCTTGCTATTTCCTGGCCAAACATGTAACTTTAAGAGCATTTGCACCAAAACATTACCGCAAAGTAGGCTGGGAACAGGACGTGCCCCCAGCGACGCTACAATAATAATTTTAAAAAAAACATACGCTAGCATGCATGCGGCAGCGAGAGCAAAACTGAGTTCGGTTGTACTTAATTGAAGTATTTTAGAATGTACTCACGTTATTTTTCATCAATCCTCATCCACAAATCCATCAAAGTCCTCATCTTCTGTATTCGACACAAAAAAAGCTGTCTTCTTTTCCGTTCGCTACTAGTCTGTTAACTTGTCAGTGTTATTCAGCTCCGAAGCAAAGAAGGAAAACTCTCCTGTTGCTTCTGCCAACTTTATTTATTGAACGCGGCCACCAGACAGCAGCTCAGAACACACACACATCTCTCAGCATCGTCTCTCCTTCCTGCTTGCCCACAAGGCAAAGGTTAAACAAGCCCCACTACATAGCTGTCCAGGCAATGCCTGTAAGAAATGACACCGTTTATTTCCTGTGTGCACTGGTCAATACTGTAATGCCGCTTGTTGTGGGGAAGGAGAGACTCACGTCGCCGATGCACTTTAATGGCTTTATTAACAGCGGAGAACACTGCAGGACTTTACATCCACGCCAACATAAACACACTTCCCAACTCTCTCGAAACTCACAGCTAGCACTGAGCCTAGCTCTCCTGCTCCGGACGCCCACGGTCACTTCCCGTCACTTCCTGATGAACTAAAGCTGTAATGACACTCTGCTGTATAAAAAGTAAAATAAAAAAAACAAGCGTAAGACATTACTAGCACAGCTTTGTTCTGTGGGTCGTGGATATATTCTATCAGTTATTATTAAGCCTCTAGCTTTCTTTTAGTAAGTAAAAACCTTGGCTATGATTGCACTACTTTGTCATGTAGACCTACAAAGTACACTTGGAAGAACAAGAGGTGAATAAATGTATCGCAACTGATGTGAAACTGATGAGGGGTAGGATTAAATAAGCTTTGCTTCTTCCTACTCCTTTTTGGACATGCAAAATTGTGAATTGTACTATGTGATGTGCTACTGTTTGACTCATATGCATGTTCAGGAGGAATTAAAACCATGAACCATGATAATAACAAGCCTAGTAGTGCTGTACAACTTTTATCCGCAGTGCCCTCTACTGGTCAACATTATTATTATTATTTCCCCTTTTTTTTTTTTCCTCTACTGGTCAACATTCAACCTGGACGCCAACCTGTCTATAGCGGCCACTTTTCCAGACTCCATCTAGTGGCCTCTATAGACAAGTTTGACTGTATATATAAATAAATAAATAAATAAATAAATAAATTTAACGGGTTAACTTCCAAACTACTAAACTAAACACTAATGACTACTATTTCACATTCACAATTTCAAAGTTTAGTAGTTGTATTTCAATATAGCAATAAAAAGGTAATAACATATACAAATTACCTCAGCCAAGCGCAGTGCAAAGGGCAGCGCCGAGGTTGTGTTTTGTCTGGCGTTTCCGTCTGTCTGTGTTCAAAATAACCTGAAAAGTTCTGAATGGATTTGGATGAAATTTTCAGCAATTGTTGGAAATCGGATATGGAAGAACTGATTAAATTTTGGGGGTATTCCAAAATTCACCTAGTCCCCTACAACTAAATTACTACTAGCTGCTACTAGTGCCACATTTCTCAACACATTCAAGCTATTCCAACATCAAGTCCATCAACAAAGTCAGGGCATTCATGCTATTAGCCACAGCACAAAAATTCCCACATTTTTTCTTCCGGAACACAAATGCCTTTGATCTAAAGAGTTCTAGCTACTTCTACATTTCTCAACTGATTCAGACCGTTCCAACATCAAAGCATTCAACTAATAATTAAATACATTCATGCCATTTTCCACATACCAAGAATTCCCACTTTTGACATTCAAAATAATGCCTTTGATCTACAGAGTTCTAATATATATATATATATATATATATATATATATATATATATATATATATATATATATATATATATATATATATATATATATAAATAAAAATAAACACTCAGCACTATTGCGCTAGGTGTTAGCATGCTAATGTTAGCATTGCTACCAACATTAGCATTATCACATTTTTAACCATTTTTATAGGTAGACACTTCTATAAAGACTTAAGACTATAAAGTACTATCATGCTAGGTGTTAGCATGCCAACATTAGCACATTAGCATTGTTAGCATGCTAACATGAGCCTTGTAGCATTTTTAGCCATTTCCATAGCTACACACTTATATAAACAGCACTATTATGCTATGGGTTAGCATGCTAGCATTAGCATGTTAGCATTGCTAGCATGCCAACATTAGCATAGTAGCATTTTTAGCCATTTTCATCGCTAGACACAAACACCTCTATCATGCTAGTCAAAATAACTACATAGCGTTATTATTATAGCATTATACACACGGTTCATTTATTCAGCCGAAGTCAAGGCAACATATTAAAAAGGTTTCAGCAATGGGCACATTTTCCAATTAATCATGAAATCATAGTGTAACAAATGGAAGTGTAGGAAACACTGATTTCTACATAACTAGCCAGTCCAAGTGAACTGATGACTTTTGTTATAGACATCGGCATCTTACCGCAGAGTTAATTTCTGAAATCATAATAATACAGATGAAAGTTGCATCTCTGTGTGTAGCCTGAGACGTCTGTTCACTACTTAATTTTTGCCGCGGGGGCACAAATCGAATCAGGAGGGGAGCTTAATGTCAGCCGAGTGATGTCATATGACATCTAGAAAGTGACGTTTATGCGATCGACCCACATTACCGTCACGATGGACGGAATGGGCACCTCAGGTCTAGACAATGCATCCTTTAAAAAAGAACTTTTGATTCATTCACTGACCTTGTAGAGGGAGCTCACTCTCTCCTGGCATTCCATATAAGCCTCGTAGTCTGCAAACACCTTGAACCTGCAGAACAAACAAAGACCATTCAGCTATTTATTCATTAAGCATATTTTGTATCGCTAAAAAAACAAAACAAAACAAAAAAACAGCCGGGACCTGTCGTGGTGCATCAGCATGTTGACGAGATCTTTGAAGAGGTCCACCTGGTGAGGGCTGAACACGCCTCCTGCTATCTGGGACACAGCCTGCTTCAGTTCAGGGATGCGGTTGTAGTACGCCATAGCATCATAGCTGCAGAAACAACATTTTCAGCATTTTAGCATACATACCAGGAAGTAAGGTCCACGATTAGCAAGCCCCCCCTCCTCACCCCTTCTTGTCCAGAGCCTCCACGTCGTCCACCCTCATGCCAAAGATGAAGAGGTTGTCCTCGCCGGCCTCCTCCGCCATCTCCACGTTGGCGCCATCCATGGTGCCAATGGTGAGGGCGCCGTTCAGCATGAACTTCATGTTGCCCGTGCCTGATGCCTCAGTGCCTGCCGTGGAGATCTGCTCGGACAGATCGGCCGCTGGGATAACTGCAGCGTGAGGCATCATCAGTCAAAAACAAATTTGGGAAAAAAAAACAAAAAAAAAAAAACGTATGACATGAAGCGGTCAGAATGTTTTTGACCTTTCTCCGCCAGAGTGACTCTGTAGTTCTCCAGGAAGATGACCTTGAGACGATCTCCCACCACTGGGTCATTGTTGACCACGTCGCCGATAGATGTAATCAGCTTGATGATCAGCTTGGCCATGTGGTAACCTGGTGCCGCCTGGACACAGTCGCCGTTAAAGCTCATGGATGGACAGTATGCTTCCTGTCTGTCCAAGCCACCCACCATTTTATTAGCCCCCGCCCCCCAAGAAGGTACTTTTTACTTATTTACTATTTTGGAGTCTATGGCTTTCTATTATGAACGTTGGTGTAATGCAACCATGGAGGAGCGACTGCAATATACCATAGTGGGCTATGCTGCATGTGTGCATACATCAGTGTAACAATTATTAGCCCAAGGGAAACACGGTCACCTTTCCTCCAATCATGATGGTCCTTGGGGTCCAAGGCTTGTTGGGTTCCTTCCTGATGCCTGCATGTGAACACAAAACAGTGGAGATGTTAAAATGTCATCCTTCAAAACTGCTGACGTCTAGCAAGAGGAAGCACCCACGGTTGTAGAGCGTGATGATGTGCAGGCAGTTGAGCAGCTGCCGCTTGTACTCGTGGATCCTCTTCACCTGCACGTCAAACATGGAGCTGGCGTTGATCTTCACCCGGTAGTGCTTCTCCAGGTGGGCGGCAAACTTCATCTTGTTCTCCTTGCATCCCAGAGAGAAAAAAAAGTTGCATTGCTTGTTTGACAGCAAAACGATCCTCTTATTTTGGGTCGTACTTGTTTGACTTTGGCAACGTCACGGATGAAGGTGTCATTGTCTACAAAGTCCAGAAGCCTCTTCAGCTGGTCCAGGTCCCGAATGTAGTCCTCGCCAATTCTCTGAAAAATCATTTGCAGCAGGTAGTCAGTCGTATGAAGTGAAAGGCACTTAAAATATGTTAAAATCAAAGTTCAAACAACAAAAGATGTGTTGAGGTGATGTCTTGAATTTTAGTATGAACAAAAGTGCAGAACCCCACCACGACAGACAGCGCCTGTTGTTGTTAGTGGTCAAAAGTCAAAAGCTACCACTAGAGGGCAACAAAGTAAACTGTGACAAACATTATTAGCCAAAAAGTGTCCGCAAATCAGCAACAAGTCCAACATTAAAACATGTTTGTCAGCATTTTCGGTGGGACCCACCACTGAATGTCAAGTAGTTCATATTTCTGTCTATTGTAATATTATATTACATGATTATGTAATCCCCTTTCCTTCAAGGGCCAACCCACCTCAGCGATGACGTCGGCCAGTCCAGGGTTGCACATGAGCAGCCAGCGCCTCGGTGTGATGCCATTGGTCTTGTTCTGAAACTTGTTAGGGTCCATGTCGTAGAAGTCCTTAAATCTGCACGAGACACAGCAAAGATGGTCACTTGTATCGTACAAACACGCACACAGGAGACGCCGAGTCATCCTACACTGTGTTTTTGATGATTTCAGAGTGGATGCGGGCCACTCCGTTCACGGCATGCGACCCCACAATGCACAAGTGAGCCATGTTGATCTTCTTGACATTCCCTTCCTCGATGAGGGACATGCGGCGTATGCGGTCAACGTCGTTGGGGTAGAGCTTAGCGATGCGCTGGAAGCACAGACCGTGATGATGATGGTGAAGACCGTGACAAGAGACAGCGAGAACCGCTGTACCTCCAGGTGCCTCCTGTTGATCTCGTAGATGATCTCCAGGTGACGAGGCAGCAGGTTGTGGAAGAGATCCACGGGCCAGCGCTCCAGGGCCTCAGGCAGCACAGTGTGGTTAGTGTAGGCACATGTACGCACCACGATGTCCCACGCCTGACAGACAGAGAGTCTAATTCTAGTGGACTCCATGTAAAGGGAAATAATATATACCTGTATAAGCTCACAATATTAGGTACAATGAGATGGACAAACCTTCTCCCAAGAGAGTTTCTCAACATCCACAAGGATCCTCATCAGTTCAGGGATGGCTAAAGCAGGATGTGTATCATTCAGCTGGATGGCCACCTAGCAAACACACAAAGAACTTGACATCCACGTCCTCACAAAGAACTCACCTGTCCCCTCTTGGATCCAACCTTATCGGGCAGTGCCGACAGATCCAAGCGCACAAACTCGGTGGAGCCAAACTTGGAAGCTTTGAATCGCCGGATGATGTCTTGAAGCGTGGCGGCCACCACAAAGTACTCCTGCTTCAGACGCAGCTCCTTGCCCTCAAAGAACTGAAGTACCAAAAGAGGGGACACAAATTGTATTAGTTCTAATGCAACCTGATAGTGTCTCATAATTTTTTTTTTTTTTTAATATCTAGTGGGACAATACTACAGAAAGTAAACTTGGATATACAGAGGTGTGAAAAAGTGTTTGCCCCTTTCCTGATTTCAAATTTTTTGGCATGTTTGTCACAGTTAAATGTTTCAGATCAAACAAATTGAAATATTAGTCAATGACAACACAACTGAACACAAAATGCAGTTTTTAAAAATGTAACTTTATTATTGGGGGGGGGGGGGGGAGAATCCAAACCTACATGGCCCTGTGGGGAAAAAGTGATTTGCTCCCACGTAAAAAAAAAAACAACCTTAACTGAGATTGAATGAATGAATGAATAAATGAATCCATCAGTCTGGAAAAGGTTATAAGTCATTTCTAAAGCTTTGGGACTCCAGCGAACCACAGTGAGAGTCATTATCCACAAATGGCAAAGACATGGAAGAGTGGTGAACCAGGAGAGGCCGGCCAACCAAAATTACCCCAAGAGCACAGCGACGACTCATCCAAGAGGTCACAAAAGACCCCACAATTCAAATAACTGCCTCAGTTACGGTCAGTGTTCATGACTCCACCATAAGAAAGACACTGGGCAAAAATGGCCTGCATGGCAGAGTTCCAAGACGAAAACTACTGCTGGACAAAAAGAACATTAAGGTTCTTCTCAGTTTTGCCAGAAAACATCTTGATGATCCTCAAGACTTTTGGGAAAATACTCTGTGGCCTGACGAGACAAAAGTTGGACTTTTTGGATGGTGTGTGTTCCATTATATCTGGCGAAATAGTAACGCCGCATTTTCAAAAAAGAACATCATACCAACACTTAAATATGGCGGTGGTAGTGTGACGATCTGGAGCGGTTTTGCTGCTTCAGGACCTGGAAGACTTGCTGTGTGATAAATGGAACCATGAATTCTGCTGTCTACTAAAAAATCCTGAAGGAGAATGTCCGGCAATCTGTTCGTGACCTCAAGCTGAAACAAACTTGGGTTCTGCAGCAAGACAATGATCCAAGCCCAACTCTGAATGGCTGAAGACTTTGGAGTGGCCCAGTCAAAGTCCTGACCTGAATCCTATTGAGATGCTGTGGCATGACCTTTAAAAAGGCGCTTCATGCTGGAAAACCCTCCAATGTGGCTGAATTACAACAATTCTGCAAAGATGAGTGGGCCAAAATTCCTCCACAGAGACTCATTTGCAAGTTACTGCAAACACTGGGTTGCAGTTGTTGCTGCTCAGGGTGGCCCAACCAGTTATTAGGTTTAGGGGGCAATCACTTTTCCCACACAGGGCCATGTAGGTTTGGATTTTTTTTCCCTCCTTTCATAAAAAGGTTCATTTAAAAACTGCATTTTGTATTCAGTTGTGTATTTAAATTTGTTTGATGATCTGCAACATTTAAGTGTGACAAATATGCAAAAAAAACCCCAACAAATCAGGAACACTTTTTCACATCACTGTACTTCCGAGTAGTCCGTGTACTGCTTGTATAGCTGTACTGATTTTCTATCTAATGAAAATGAGTCAACATACAGCCATGACTGTCTAAATAGCTGGCAACACAAGTGAGTAGCAGGATACTTGTGTCTTGTTTACAGTCAAGCATGGTGGTGATAGCGTTATGGTCTCGGGCTGCACGGGTGCTGCAGGCACTGGGGAGTTGTAGTTCACCTGGTGGGAAGGTGAATTCCAACATGTACTGTGACATTGCGAAGCAACAACTGGGCTACCTGGCAGGTTTCCAACATAATATGGAGCCCAAACATAGCTCCAAGATGACAAGTGCCTTGGTGAGGAAGCTGAAGGTGATTGAGTGGCCAAGTATACTGTATCTCCTCCACATCTGAACCCAATTGAGCACCTGTGGGGCATCCTCAAGCGGAAGGAAGGTGGAGGAGCGCAAGGTGTCTAACATCCACCAGCTCCACCAGCGATGTCATCATGGCAGTGCTAGAAAAAGTGTCACACAGTGGACACAATTTGGACATGTTCACTGTGAGGTGGACTCACTTGCGTGACCAGCTATTTACGTTCACTATGTGCTAGATCACTTTGGAATGAACCGCAGCTCCCCGGTGCCGGCAGCATTCATGCAGACCCGGACCATGGTGCGAGCACTGTAGGCAGGACACAGTTATCTTCCTACTCACATGTGTTGCCAGCTATTTAGACAAGTATGGCCATGTTGACTCATTTTCAGTGGATCCATACTGCTATACAAGCTGTACACTGACTACTCTAAAGTATGACCATGACCATGTTCATTTTTATCCACTTCATAAAGCAAGAAATGACCCCCAGACTCACGTTATCGTTAGGGTAGAGAACCCTAGAGATGTTCTCAGCCAGGTTTCTGTCGAGCACCGCTTGGATGTAGCCACCAACGTTAACTGTAGTGCAACAACGATAAATTACTTGATCATGTTATTGACGCCAAACAAGGTTTCTGACTGACAGTCTTGGAGGTTGAAGTCACACGGAGCCTTGGCAGACCACAGTCTCATGGTGTTGACAATGTTGTTCCTGTAGCCTGGCACGGGGGTGTCATAGGGGAGGGCCAGGACCACCTGGACCCAAAAAAAAAAAAACAAAACAAACAAAAACACACATTACTATCAATTGTTAGTCATATTGTTAACCACCAGCATTAGGGCCCTAGGAATTCAGTTTTATTTTTTCCTAAATTCCATTGTCATTTTTTCCAATTCCATTTTTTTTTTTTATTATTATTTTTTTTAAAATCACCAGATATTGTGTGTTTTTTTGTGTCAGTGAATGAAATGACTTGAATGCAAAAATCCTTACATCTATTGATGCAATACATCATTAGGCAATTTTACCCAGTATTTCAGAAACTGACGTTATCTTTCCTAACTCTTCATTGCGACAAAATCCTCAACACACGATCATATCTTTGCTTGTGGTTAAAGACGACGTAGTTGCAGATGCAATTGGAATAGCTTTATTCATGTAAGCTATTTTTTATGACACCCTTATTTTATTACCACTGTTAGACAGGATGTGCGCCGCTCTTATTTTGAAGGCCAGAAGTGTGATGTGCGTTGAAAATGTGTTTTGACTGCTGCTAAGTGAGCCAGCTAGCCGAGTGCCTCTTGAGGCCGTGGCTGTCATCCTTATTTCCTTTTCTAGTTGGGAACTGATATTTCCTTGAAACTCACCTATGTTCTCTACTGCTCATTACTAAAGAATGGAAAAACAAACTTCTTTTTCTGATGAGACGGGATTGTAATCTTTCTTTTGGTGGGTTCCATTTTTACATAGCCATAAAACACAATTTTCTGTGTGCCTTGAAAGATCAGTCAAAATGGCCGGTACTGAAGGGGTTGTCTTTTGGAAAATGGCTGGGATTGAACGAGTTACAAAGCACTTGAGCACAACTCATACAGCCTGAGTGGCGCACGCGCAGCTGCACTAGCACGCTCCGCTGTACGTGAGCTCACGCTCTGACAAGTAAGAGTTTCAAAGTTTTTTCACAGACTTGCCGCCCCAACATGTTTAGTTCAGGAGGGGGCTGGTTAGTGTTTGTGAAGACATGCTGCTGAGAATGAGCGGTCCACTTGAGAAATATTTCCCCCACACTAACGTTCCTTCTCCTTACGATTGCAGCATTTCATTCACACAGTCAATTCCGCCATTACGCGGAAATTATAGGGCCCCACAGCATGCTCCACCATGAGCACTAACCTGCGTGTCCACCCATTTCACACCCTCTGCCGTGTGCTCCACTCGTCCGTAGAAGTGGACGGGACGCATGTACTCGGGCCGAGCCTTCTCCCACGGATTGCCATAACGCAGCCAGTCATCGGCCTCCTCCACCTGTGCAAAAAAAAAAACAAAAAAAAAAAACCTTGTGCATTAAAAACACTACAACATGTACACTATCAGTCAAAAGTTTGGACACTTTTGTCCGTTGTGCACTTGATCATACCAGTACATGTTCATATGATGCATTTCATGATGCATTTTAATAGGTCTGGGTTGCAAAGGTCTAATTAACTCAAAGTTGACAAACCCTATCCTAAAGGGTGTTCCACACTTGCAGATTCAACAACCAAAATGCTCCCGTATTTGATCCTTGTTGGACTCCACCCAAATACAGATGACGCAAAATTACGCTGTCCTCAGCGACATACCTGTCGCCCATCCACAATCTTCTGATTAAAGATGCCAAACTCGTACCGGATACCGTATCCGTATGCAGCCAGACCCAGAGAGGCCATGGAGTCCAGGAAGCAAGCTGAGAAAAGTGCAAAAGTGCTTCAAAGAAACTTCTAAAGACACAAACCAGTCAAAGAAGAGACTGAGGAGGAAAGCGGAGGAGACTCACCAGCCAGACGACCCAGACCGCCGTTGCCTAGGCCCGCATCTTCCTCAATGTCCTGCAGCTCCTCCATGTCCAGGCCCAGCTGGAAAGACATCCTAGTGAGCACAAAATATTGCACAAAGCATCACATCCACCTTCGGCTCACCTGATAGGTGGCCTCGTCACAGGCGTTCTCCAAGGCTAGGTTGACCATGGTGTTCTGCAGAGTGCGGCCCATGTAGAACTCCAGGGAGAGGTAGTAGACTCGCTGCGTGAGTTGGGGGTTGGGGGAGAAATTGTATGAAAATAACACAAATGTGCATGTTTGTTTGCCCCTGAAAAGGCCGTGTGAGATTCTTGCTGGCAGGAAACAGCTGTGCTCGAGACACGCAGCTCATGCAGGGGTCACTGCATTATGTGCCCTGCTTGACAAAAGAGCTGCATCATGGCAAAACACAAATATGTCTATTATTGTGCTTGTAGCTACCGCACTGCTTTTTGGTGAAGAAAATATTAAGTATGCAGTTTGTATGGTTTTCATGGTTACAATTATGCATTTCCGCACATGAAAATATGCAGGGTTGCTCCTCACAATGGGGCCATTCTGGGAGGTGGGGAGGGATGCAGAGAGCGACCTGCACTGTTACGTAACGCATCATTCTGGCTGCACTGCAGGATGCTAATGTATCTGACAGCTTGAAGCGCCCATGCTAGTTTTTTAGCAACAAATGCTACACTGGTTCTAGCTCAGTGTGTGCAACAGATGGGACACTGCACCGTGAAGGCCACACGCATGCCACGCACGCGCGCACACACACCTCCCCTCAACTGCGTGTACATGCAGAGCTAAACTGCCGCACTGCTGCTTACTTTAGGGTCCGTCTCATAGTAGTGCTGCTGCGTGCGGATCCAGCGGCCCACCAGGTGGTCCCGGACAGTGTTGGCCAGCGCGAAGTAGTAGTCCCGCTTGGTGGCCACATTTCGGTCTTTAACCAGCGTGAAGTGCAGATGTCGGTTGAAATTCACTTTGAGGTCCGCGACATTTTCCACGCCGGCCAAACCTCGAACAGAGATTTGTTTCCTCTTCTCCTGGTCTGTCAGCGGCTTAGACATGTTGGCTGGCGACTTCCGTGCTGTCTGGCTGTCAAATTTTGAGACGTAATGTCACCTGATGGCTGCGCGTCCCGCCAGAGACTCTCCAGCACTGAGCAGACAGCCAGCAGGAAGCTCCCAGCACTATTTATGAGCGGCGGGTGGATCGATTCAAACATCGATACCGACGGTAGTATCAGTATTGGATCGTACAAGCGTGATGACGTCAATATTTGTACTTCTCAAGTATTTGTTTTCACGTTGTTCATATTGTTGCATCTTTATATGATTTTGTACAGACAGTATTGATACCAAGAGCAGTATCAGTACCGGATTCATCCAATCGTATTTTAAGTAAAAAGTATCGGTAATACTGACCCAGTGTTTACTTTGTATCGTATCTATACCAACATTTTCAGTACGATTTACCTGGCAACTGGCACGTCTTAAAAAAGTAATTCTTTGGCATTTCCGGGTGGGGCTCACGTAAAAAGCACTTTCGACGTTATTACGCGCTTGAGAATCACATTGAAACGTGCGTCACAAGCTTCCCCATGAACAGAAACCACCACTTTATTGATAGATACACCAACAATTTATAAATTTACATTTACAAATTCATATTTCAATAACGCTGTCAAGAGGTTAGAATGCTAGATTAAGCACTAAATTGATTTCCGAATTTATAAGCCTACACCACCGTATTATGTTTGGAATGTATTCATTTGAGTTTAGTTTTTGTCAAGTCTGCAGTTTGATGTGGCCTTTCCCCCTCCCTCCACTGACTGTTAATGACTCACGTAAAACGAACTGGTCTTGCATATCACATATACAGGTATTCACTGTAACGAAGTCGCAACTTCCTAAAACCATCAAACAACTCATTAGCCCACGTTGCCAGGAAGAAGTTCTTCCCCTAGCTTCTTCCTGAATAGCTGCATTCTCAAGAACAGGTTATATAATGTGTTTGAAACCCTACTTGACTGCAAACATTCTCCAAAAGAAAACCTACTCCAGTCAAGGGTCTAATGAATCAGTTTATTTCCATTCATCCATCTTCTATGCTGCTTATCCTTACTGGGGTCTCGGGTCAGTTTACTTCTAACCAAGCAATCAAGTCATTCAAATTAGCAATGCAACAACAGACCTGGTCCAGAAAGGGAATAAAACTAACATTTCATCCTTGTGTATAGTCACAGAAGATGCTTTGCGTGTACGTACGCACTGTGACAGAAGGTCTGAAAGTCCAGCGGTCAAGATTCTCCCGTTAATCCACGTGACAAATGAGAAAACATGCACATTTGGGTGGGAGCAAAACCTATAACACTTCACATCTTCCCATTACAAAAATATTACTCTTGGTAAACTCAATGCTCTTGAAATGATCATGCAAAGCTTTTATCTGAAAAATTCAACAAAGATTGTGATCAGTTGTAAAAATGAGCAACTGTGTTCAACATAAATTAAACTTACTGGTGTCAATTTGAGCTTTTTGTTATTCAGTAGACTAAAAAAACAAAATGCACGCCCGAAAGCAAGTGTTTGCGCGCACACGTACACACACTCACACAGAACTTTGTATTGATACTTTAAAAAGAGGTGGTGTGATTCTTCAATTTCCACAAGTTAAAGTGAATCAATAGCCTCGTTTCAGACACGTCTTGACAATATAGATGACAATAGAAAATAAAGCACTGGTTATATTTGTGAGCGGACAGAAAGACAGTCTATTGGATATGATGCAGGGTGGTGCTTCTCTCCAGACTGGGCTCTTAATTCTGGGGTGGAGGAGGTGGAGGGGCTGGAGGCATGCCAAATGGCGGCATGCCCGGTACCCCCATCCCCATCATGGTGACAAAGTTGGAAGGGTCCATTGGAGGTGGGGGCGGTGGTGGGGCATACATCATGCTGGTTGAGCCGGGTGGGGGTGGAGGGGGAGGAGGGGGAGCGCCTGGGGGAAGGGGTGGCTGGACACCAGGGGGAGGTGGCACCATGGAGGGGCTACCCATTGGTGGAGGGGGCTGGGCTGCTGAGGCCGTGGGCTGCTGAGGCTGCTGCCATGGAGGCAGGGTGCCGGTGCCAGGGCTGGAGGTGGTAGTGGTATCTGCAGGAAGAGAGGGGGGGGATAACTTATAAGTTGACAAACCTTGAATGAAAGCCTAAGAAGGGTCACACAGTTTGTGGTCTTACTTTGTTGCCACGGCAACGGTGTACTTGTTGCCATGCTGCTTGTGGGAGGAGGAGGCGGAGCCTGCTGTTGCCATGGAGGCAGGGGTCCAGAAGGGGGAGGTGGTGGCTGATTGCTGGGAGGAGGTGGTGGAGGGGGCATCATGCCCATCGGTGGTGGCATCATGCCTAGAAAAGACACCAAGGACAGATTTTGTTGTTTTTATGGTGGTGAAGATGGTTGGAAGGCATTCGGTGAGAGCACTTACTCATGGGGTGTCCATGAGGTCCTGGGCCCTGGCCCATGGGCGGAGGTGGAGGTTGCATCCATGGGGGAGGCATGCCGTTGGGGTTGGGGTGCATCGGAGGGCCCCCCATGTTGGACATGGGGGGAGGAAAGCTGTGAGGTCCTCCAGGGCCTCCTCCATGTATGCCATGGAAGCTCCTGTTCTCATTGGGACCAGTGCCCATCCAGGGAGGCCGGTTCTGTTACGCACACACACACAGAAAAGATAAATCCCTCAACAAACGCACTTCATAAACAAACATGAGCATCTACTGCTAAAAACCAACCGGCGGTGCCTGGGTGCTGTTGGGTGCAGGAGGCCGGGGGGCTCCTCCTTGCGCGCCTCCAGATGCCGGGACTGGAGCCTCGCCCAGCTCGGCCATGAGTGACAAATACTCCTTGTCCATGCGAGCCTTGTCCTGCGCCGACTGAGGGGGCTCGCCACCAGTAGCTCTTTGTGCTGCAAAGGAACTACACAAATGCATGCACAAAATGAGACGAATGAGACCACATGACCAAAGGAATGAGTGATGCTTCAAGGAATGATCATTACCTGGTGTACTTGCAGTCAGAGGAGATGTGTCCTGCTCCACCACACTTGGTACAAAGAGTGGTGTTGGTGATGCTGCGGGGCTCTGTGTTCTGCCAAGGGCGTAAGATCCTATACAGGAAATTAGCTTTACTGCACTAGTCATGACAAGTAAATACATGTGGTCAACAAAATATGAACTTCAGCTGACCTGTTGTCATCTTCCCTCAGCGTGCCATTGAGTCTCGCCAGCTCTCTCAGCTGCATTTTACGTAAGTCATTCTGATCCTCAGGTGTCTCGATGCCTTGCTTCAGGATATTGCGAATCTGCAGGCGCATCATTTATTAAAATGTGCGCTGAAAGCACGCCGGCCGGCCCCTAAAGCAACAAGGTGAAATAACACCAACCTGCTCCACAGCTTTCTTGACATTCTCCATTGTATTTGCAGTGACTAGAGCGTGCAGAGGCTCATCTTCCCCAGGCAGCATCTGTCCATCCTTTCTGCCAACCTTGCCCTCCTTCACAGAGCCTTTACCACGGATCATGATCTTGGCACAGCATTCCTTCTCAATATTCTTCAAGGTGTTACCACTGTTTGCACAGAAATAGAAACATTTAGTGGAAGCCACTTATCTTGACTTATCTCGGATTGGCTGACTGACACGACAGCCAAAATCACAATCAAAACTAACCACTGCTTATAAAGTTACTTGTGATTTTGGGCAGAGACAAAAGGCACAAAGATATGTGTGCTTTTATGGGTGCATAGAACAGAATAGGCATTATTGTCATTGCACAGGTTGACAGAACATAATTGTGGATGACTAAAGAAACTGAAAAAGATTTATATTTGAGAGTATTTACGTTTTTAAATAACAAAAAACAAAAACTAAAATAGGTGTCAATTCATTGGGTAATTCATTAATCGGCTGTTACGGCTCTCTATATTTGTCTGTACTCTGCTTTGAATGAACAAATTTTTTTTTATCATGTTAAAAGATTCCATATGCAGAACGCATCGCCATGTGAACAGTACCTGGCAGCAAGGAGAGCACAGTGCTAGTTTGGAGGTGATCATCTTTTGAGTGAGTTTAATTATTATATTTTACACTAAGAATGAGTGTTAGTGATAAGAATATCCACTTGTTGTTTTCCTTTGTCTTTCTGGTTATTTTGGTTACACATACACGCATAATAAAGACGATGATGTGATATTATGAGTTTCCGCGAATAATTCTGCTCACCGAGGTCCAATAAGCAGGCCGACAAAGTTGATCTCAGGGTATTCATCTTGAGGAATCATGACTTTGTCGTTAACTCTGGTAGCTGGAGGTCTGTACAGTCGCAAGAGAGTTTGTTACTTTGAGCATGAAGCCAACAAATAAGACATAAGGGCATTGGGGCACATACTTATAATCTGCTGGTGGTTTAAAGTCGGGGTTGAGTCCGACCATTTCAGTGATGAGGGAGTGGCGCTCCTCCTCGATCTTCTTGCGTGTGCGATACTCACGCGTGTTCAGCCTCTTGCCCTCGCTGTTGTAGATGGGCTCTGGCGAGGGAGACCTGAACGTAGACACAAGACAACGTAGAAACCATCAATGCTTTTTCAGTAGCACCTTTACAAAATCACAAAAGCTCCCTACAGCTGACTGAGCAACCATTTGACTATTGAGAAGTCAGAATTGCGTATTCTGAGACTATGTGAGTCATGCCAGTGCTAAAAAAATAAATTCAAAAAGTAACTTTAGGCTGACGGCACTGACATGTCACAGACAGTTGACTAGAATTTAGTGGCTAGTCGTGTTCCAAAACAAGCAAATGCATGGCCATAATTTCACCTGCATACAGGATTGTTGGCCTAAAAGAGAGAAAAGTTGGAAGAAAAAGAAATCCTAAGCAGAGGCGCTGACTCTGAGAGCTGCTCGGTGTTGACGTGGTGGAAGAGGTCCATACCCCCCCTTGGATGCTGAAAACCTGCGTTGCTGCGTTAGGGAGGCTCTGTGCTTGAAAGAGGGTTAGGTTGACGTGGGGTAATTTGGGTTAGAGGAAAGGAATTAGGATTAGATATCCACCTTTTCCTACGCTCTCCCTTCAGAGAGCCACATTAGTAACCATGTGCCGTGACGCTTGGGGTGGGGGGGGGGAACTCCTGAAAACTTCCAGCAGTGACATGAAGCACCTCCGCTTGATTCTGTCCCAATAGATTAGGGAAGCTTCAGCTGCAAATCAACCTTTGGGTTGCTGTGAAAATGTCTGTTCATGTTTACAAATTGTATAGCATGTACAGGCGAGAGGGATGCTAACTCTATCAATATATTTTTAAAAAGTTAAATCTTTTTACCCACTTTCTGTGGGAACATGTTTCCTTATCTGAGCTTTCCCACAACTCATGTAGGATTCTGGTTAAAGAATGTTCACAATAATGAACAATTGTTGGCCCACATTACTGTACAAAAGGCTTTTAAAGCTTTCGAAGCTGCTAAGTTACTGACTCAAACCTATTTGTAAAACAGTATTTACTATATCGTCACACAAAACACTAATGCTCATAAACAAGAAACGTTGACGCATACATATATTCTTGTACTAATCTGACAGAGTGGTATTCAAGAATGATTTGCAAGTTCTCATGAGAATTGCCTCAAGAGTCTCTTTATTTTGTTTTGTGAATTTCTTTTGTGTTTTATCATCCAAGACCGACCTTTTGAAAACTATATTGGATGTTATATGCTTGCAAACACTGTTGTTGTTGTTGTTGCCTTGGGTAAAAATGTAAATGCATCCAATTGTCAAAATTAAAAAGAGAAATCTACATCAGTCACTTACATTGCAATAAGGACAATAATCAAGTGATTAGCAGTAAGACTAGCAAACAAGTGGACATTCAAGCAGCTAACTAAAGACTACAACACAACTCACACTCATTCTAACCACCACACTATACACATATGTACTGAAAATGAGCATTTTTCTTCCAAAAAAAAGTCAATAAGGTAGAGAAAATGTTACTGTTCATGGATTTAATCTTTTTCCGACCTGTCCTCAGGGTTAACAGGGATTCCCAGGTCTCCTGTACGCAGTTTACGTGTCAGGTCTTCAATCTGCAGTTGGACTGGAAGAATTCAGGTTAGGAAAGAAAAACAAGGATGGAGAGAAATGTGGTTATCACAACACCATTAAAATGAGACAACGCTCTGCACATTGGAGCATGGTCTCAATCATTGATACACATGTAGTTGAGCTAAATGAAAAGCAAAGCAAGATCAAATGTATATCTGACAACAGATTAGCACGTACAGTGGAACCTGCTTATCTCGCCCTCGGACTGATGCCAACATAAGCAGATGTTGACATAATCAACACTGACACCAACCATTGCTTGCACATTTCGTTGTGGCTTTGGCCAGAGGCAAAAGGAGGATGTGCGATGAATGACTTTTGAACTAACACAAGTTTGTTGAGATTTTTCTGTTTCATTTGTGTATATTTTTATTTATGTTTTTGATCCTTCTGATTTTTTATATACTATTGTAGCAACTGGAGCATTGTGTGTAGTTCTGAGCTGTGATTCAGGAACTGGGCAATGCAAAGTGCGGAGTGCAATTGTTGGAAGGTATACAGTGCTGTTGTAGACGCCAATAAAAAGCTGATGTGTGCACAACCATCCTGCCTAATTGTCATTCCGCCGACATAACAATATTTTATATACTTATCTAACAAAGCTGCTGTGACAATTTCATTGTATGCCTTGGCTATAATTTGCAAATCTTTCTTTCAATGGCTAACAATGTAAATAAAATAAAAAAAAGAATGACCGGAGCATCTAGGTTACTACTGCCATGCTTTTATTTTGAAGCTTATTTTGCAGGAAACATGAAGCCACTGTGTGCATGTTTTAATGCTGTGTATGGTAACTACCTGTATTTTGTCATGTCACGCTGCTTACCAATACTGTGGAAAATAATACAAAACACGTCAACATATACAAAACAATTGTCATAGAAATGAAACCTTTGGGTCTCGAAGTTTATGTTGAAAAACCTAATTGTGAACTTTTTAGTCTTAAGAAGAACAGTGGACGGGGACTTGGAGAGTTGTTTGACAAGCACCCTATGCTTTCCATCCATCCATTTTCTATGCCGCTTCTCCTCATTAGGGTCGCGGGGGCATGCTGGAGCCTATTCCAGCTGATTTCGGGCGACATTCTGTTGAGGATGTTCTGTTGTGTGTGCAGAAGCTGACATCCCATTAGAAAAGTCAGCCAAGCTAGATTGGTTTCTGAAACCAGTGATGTATTGCACTAATAAATATAAGGATTTTTGCATTTATTAGCGGACATTTTATTTACTTTCACTAAAGTACACACTCTCTACTGGTAAAATAAGTGTCTTCTTCTTTTCCTTTCGGCTTTTCCCTTCAGGGGTCGCCACAGCGAATCATTTGCCTCCAACTACCCCCGTTTTCTGCATCCTCTTCTCTCACACCAGCTACCTTCATGTCCTCTTTCACTACATCCATAAACCTCCTCTTTGGTCTTCCTCTAGGCCTCCTGCCTGGCAGTTCCAAACTCAGCATCCTTCTACCTATATATTGCCTCTCTCTCCTCTGGACATGTCCAAACCATCTCAGTCTGGCCTCTCTGACTTTATCTCCAAAACCTCTAACATGTGCTGTCCCTCTGATGTACTCATTCCTGATCACTCCCAGAGAGAACCTCAGCATCTTCATCTCTGCTACCTCCAGCTGTGTCTCCTGTCTTTTCCTCATTGACACTGTCTCTAGACCAAACAACATCGCTGGTCTCACCACAGTTTTGTACACCTTTCCTTTCATTTTAGCTGAAACTCTCCTATCACACATCACACCTGACACATTTCTCCACCCGTACCATCCCGCCTGTACACGCTTCTTCACCTCTTTTCCACGCTGCTGGTAAAATAAATGTAAAAAGTACCCAAAAAAAGTACCCAAAAAAACGGAACTTAAAAAAATGAAACTGGAAATAATGGAATTTGGAGAAAAATAAAACCAAATTTGGGAAAAATTAAACAGATTTCATAGAGCCCTATTTGACATCTACGGGTTGTCGATATAAGCGGGTTCCACTCTACCTTCTAGCAGTTATTAACATTAGCATCAATAGGCAAATCTTCAAAAATAAACATGTAAAACATTTGATTACAATACCTCTAGAAAAGCAAACCTTGTGCCGACTGTCACATTTGTGTTACCAAATAGTAAGCAAACAACACAATGATATCAGCGTTATGGTTAAATCAACTGTGCGTGTTCACAGAGAAAGTTAGAGCTTTTGGATGTCGCAGGTTAATGTCCGCATCACACTTTGTAATATGGACATTAACCTGCATCTCATTTGCACTCATTTATTTGACATAGACCAAGGAGGACCGAGAGATTGTCACAATTTCATAATGGTGACAAAAATAGCATTTCAATGCCAACTGTCTCTGTGAAGCAAACGTATGTTCTGTGCTCGTGATTACGATAGATCTTGTTTATTTGCCTTGACTGACATTACTTACTCCAGTGAGGAGAGATGCACCAATTGCATTTTGCTTGATCGTCTTTTTTTGTTTAGGCCAGAATATTTCATTTTTATTTTTTTACACTTAATTTGTAATATGAGTGGGGCCAAACATGGTCAGCAATGCAGTTTGCATGCTCGTCTAGGACGTCTCACGGGCTCATCAATCGGTGCATCCCTTCCATAAGGTCAATGATAAAGTAATTAAGTCATCTCATGCACATCAAGAGACTTGCAATTAAATGTGCAGATTCAGTCACTGAAATGACAGGTTCTTTAGAGGAGTACTTCTTTAAAGCGCTTCCCATGTGTTGTATTAGTAAATGGGCAAAAGAAAGAGCGTGGGAAAAGTGTGACAACGTAAAGCGGGCACAAATGAATGCTTACATACCAGCTATGACCAACCATTACCAATGACTGAACATCAATAACAATGTCAGTTATTGAGGAAAGGACTCCTGTTGTTTGTTGGTGCTACACTGCTGCTGGAAGGCACGTATAACTCAAGTGATTTGTTAAGCTTATTTCCCCACAGCGTCCACACTCATGATGATTTTTTTTCTATTTGGCTTTAGCATATTAATAATTGCATACACTTGATTGATTTGCCATTGAAGCAGCATTGCTCACACTTGAACCAAAATACACAAAGTCAAATGTTAGGACATTATGAGCAACGCTTCCATGCACAGAACAATACTGATGTGTTTTGGGGTTCAGGCAAGACAGTGAACTATGATCTGCAGCTTATGGACAGATACAACTAAAACTTGCTAATGGGTGCCCAATGGTATGCAAACCATACAACTTTAGAAACAGTTGCCACTTTAACACCATATAGTTAAGATTTTATGACTTCAGGTGGCTTTTGCAAGAACAACCGAAGCACAAGTTGACAATTGTCATCTTTATACAAACTGTAGGTATGAAATACAAATGGAAATGTGAAGTATCAGTCTTTCTATAAAAATGTGTTAGAATTCAAGACAGCACAAGAAAATGTGACAAAAACTTGAATCAAAACGCAATATTTCTGAAAAATTACCTATATAGGCTCGCTCTTGATCCCGTGTGAGACCGGGGGGGATGACGGTGGGCATGCCTGGTATTACAGTCTTCTGATCGGGCGTCTCACTGCTCCAACGACTCTTCTTCCTTTGTTTCTTCTGACTGAAATCTGCAAATGGAAAACGGGAGATGTGTGTCTGCTGCATATAAGAACTGGGTCTTCATAAATTGTGCATGTGGCATAATAATCGATGAATCAATAGTTACGCATGGTGTGAAATTGACTTTTAATTAAACGCAAAATGGAGTGCACTACTTAACTGCAACCAGCAGGGGCGTTGTTGTCAAAAGAAGAGGACAAAACAATGAGGCTGTTGTATTAGGCCGCTTTTTACCTATTAAGATTGATCTGGGACATTTAGTCCACTGGTAAATCTCTAGCATCGGGCCAACAAAAGACATTAAAGTAATTGCAAACACAAACAACTGCTCATCACAACACATTACAATGAACATGGCGCACTTGGTGTTTCACTTGGTGGTGCGACTCAGGTCAACATATGTGCACACATTAATAGCAGTTTATGGATTACAGAAAAATGTAAATCAATTCAAACATAAAATATCTCCGTCTGATCGTGCTAACACGGATTAAAGGCCTTGCATACGTTAGCCTTAGCACAAAGCTAAACTTACCTTGGCCACCTGATGGCTGAGGGGGCTGGGGCGAGAAACCACTTGCCGGGTTGAACTGGTGAGTCTGTGGATAGGCGGAGGGGGGCATTGCCGGCTGGAATCCTTGCATCGGCGAAAAAGCGGTAGGTGCGCCCGGGCTGGGCATCAAACCGTTCCCCGCGCCAGGCCCTGCGTCGAAGCCTCGTTTAGCGCCAATGCTAGGGTGCAACTTTCCTAAAGGAGTCGCGTTTGCGCCCGTCGCCATTTTGGCCGCCCTACTGACTCACTCTATTTAGAAGGTTAGTCAAGTCTGCTAACTATGTACTTTATGTAAAGCACTCCAACTACCTCGTACTTGAGTTTCAAGATCCTCTTCAGTCAAGTAATCAAAATGGCGCCTTACGGTAAAATCACAAAAGATGATCCTCGTCAGCGAGGGAGGGCGCGCAGCAGTATGGCGCTCTCTTATTGGTCCACATAAACCGCGCCCTCATGCTATCGCTTATCCACTAAGTTATAGCAAAGCGTTAAAAATACAGCTGCGTTGTACTGTTATCTAATAAAAGCCCAATACTATGTGTCAGAGTAATGCGCAGATATCTTTCTCATGTGTGCAACTTCATTATTTATAGTTCAACGACTTAGCTCTAGCTTTGAGTGATTATTTCCACATTAAATTGAGGAAGGGTGCACGTTTACTTTGAATCATTCATCAGTCCTTGTCAAAAACTATTTTTTGTTTCGCAAGCCGGGTTTTTGACTGTAACAGTGCAAGACTCAGAAGCACACACACAAATGTAGATTTCGGTCAGTTTATTTAATAGTGACAACACAGGCAGCCCACATCCGTATAATGAAATCAAAGTTTAAACAAAATAAAATGAGGGGGTGGTGATAACAATTCTAGATAGCTCCATGACCTTCAAATTAATTTCTTTGCTTTTCTTTAAAACAACCCTAATACACACAGGTATGTCCACATAGATGTAACATCTAAGCCTAAAGTCAAACACAGTATTTACATTTGCCTTAAATACGCAGGTAGCTAGCTACACTGTTCACAGCTATACTAAAAAGCACACACACGCTGTTAAGAGACTCACCTTTAAAACATGCACCATGCAATAACTGATCTGACTGAAGCCAAGTGGTGAATGATTTAATGTTGCTACTTTGATATTACTGGAATGTGAACGTATTCACACCTTCTTGCTTCCTACCATGTTGAATGTTACGTTACGTGGCACTGACTTTTGTCGTAAGACACGACCAACTGAGTCATACTACTGGCACCAACTAATGACTAGTCAGCTGTTACGTGGCTGTGCGAGACAAAAGTCAGTGTGTGTGTGTGTGTGTGTGTGTGTGTGTCATGGCCGCTCGGCGCCTGGATCCCGCGGACCGTTATAGGTAGTACTTATTGGGAGGAGGGCCCCCCGTGGGCATCTGCAAACCCTGATATGAGTATCCTTCGGCCTCGGCGGAGACTCTCCGAATAGGACTCCGGTCACGTGCGTGGTACGAGGGAACTGGGACTGGTGCAGGAGGAACCGGTGGGCACTGATATGGGTCGATGCTATTGGAAGGCCCACGTTCCCTCATACCAGCTGTAGAGGATGACACTGTTGGAGCAGGTGTAGGCACAGCGCGGTGTTCCTCATAATAGCCGCCACCGTACATATTGGCCCTGTACTTCCCGTAGTAGTCCACAACTCCGTACGGATCCCTTTCCTCGTAAGGCGACCGCCGCACCGGGTAGCCTGGTACCGCGCCATAGTATGAGCCGTCGCTCTGGTATGCCGCCCCGCTCCCGGACATGCCGTAACCTGGATGCGGCCCGTATCTCGCTGTATTCTCGTAGCCCGGACCCGCTCGGTACCCCGCCGCATTGCTGCTGTGACCGGAACCACGGGAAGAGCCGTGCACAGGAGCGTAGCCGCCACCATAATCCGCTTCCGCACCGCTGAAGCCCGCTTGATAAGCTCGGCTGTGAGCACGCCCGTCAAATCTCGAGGAATCGTATCCATCAGAGTTTGGCTCTGAGCCGTTTCTGTGGTAGCCGTTCTGATCTAGAGGGCATTCTTTGGACCAGTGGCCTTCCTGCCCGCAACGATAACAACCCGATCGGTCTCCCATTCCCGGCGCAGTACGGAGTCGGCTAGTCGAAAGCTTCACGCTCATCAGTTTGCCTTGAAAAGAAACACTCAATAAGGACTTGTATGCAATCATTTTGGGAAAAAAAAAAGATTTACTCCCAAATTATGAGGTAAAAACAACACTTGAACATCACAACACATTGTCATTAAAGCTGAAATCCGTAACTTTCTGTACTGTGAATTCAATTTGTTCATAGAAAATGTTTTGTTGTACTCGGGTGTAGGCAAGATAACTAGTAAAATTAGCCAAAGCAAAGTGAATTATAACCCCTCTAAATGATGTGTTCGCAAGCCCGCGCAGACCGTGTACAATCGTGAATCCAGCACATCGATTCATTCCAGTATGCCGCGTTCCACAGTAATAAGACCATTTATATTACGGATAACAGCTTTAAAACTTTCCAGGTTCGCCTTACCCTAACCAGTTTACTTTTTTTACTCACCTGATGCATATTCATGTCTTACCTGTCTATACATAACAATCAAACACTTAAATGACACAAGACATTCCCCAATAAACCCAGCCCGAGAGGTCACCTTTAAACGCTGTGTTGTCTAACTGATTAATGGCCTCCATGGCATCCTCCATGCGCTCCATGTGAACAAAGGCATAGTTTTTCACGATGTCACACTCCACCACCACGCCATACTCTTCAAACTTAGCTCGCAGCTCCTGATTGGAGCAGGCAATGTTGCCAACGTGTAGCTTGGTGGACCCTCTGGACTTGCCACGGCTCAGCTCCACATTCATGGCCTGTCCGTTCAGCTGATACTGGTGGAGGTTGCGGATGGCTTCTTCCGCCTCAGACTTGCTGTCCATGTGCACAAAGCCAAAACTCTTCAGGATGGAGCATTCTGCAATCTTGCCATACTGGGAGAAGAGCGACCGCAGTTCATCTGATGTGGTCTCTTGTGACAAGTTCCCCACAAATATTTTCACCATCGTGGCAAATTATACTTAACACCTTAAGGAGAAAAAGATAAAAGATCAACAAACACTCGGGGTGTAACAGTACATGTATTCCTATTATTCAATTCGGTACAGCGGCGTACCTATTTCCAACACCGTACACATTAAAAGTCAGAGACAAGGAGTGTACATTCAGTGCAATGTGCCTTCACAAGCCCAGGAAGTGAGCCTACAAGAGGACAAAAAAGCAAGGCATTCGGCACGAAGCGGTGATCCAGGCAGGTGAAAACTGTGCAGCTGAGCCTCTGGTTAGCGATAGTACTAAGGAGAATCTCGACCCTGGAGAATCTCTTTCATCGTTAAAATCTCCTGTTTTTAAAACAGCCTTCTCAGTCAGATGTGTCAATGGACAAAGACAACTGGATAAGACAAAAGCCTGCATTGCTCAGTAGATGGGGACTGGTGCTATGAGCAGGAACTATTTATGCCACGCCAATGAGAACTTTCCTTTCCTAAAAATAAAAAAAATCACACTGTTCAAACTGTTACTGTTTCATTGTGCTAGTCCAAAGTGAATGAACGAGATACATTAGACATGACACTAATTTGCTTTGTCGCCTATAACACAAAGCTTATTTTTTGAACGCTCAATCAACGTATCAACGTGGCCCCTCACATTTTATTTTTTGAGAATTTTGTTTCCTGGGCAATTACTTGCCAGCAGTTTGCAGTTTTTCATGTTTCATTAAAAATGTTTACACAAAAGTTAAAAAGTTTTTTTTCTTGCATTTTGTTCCCTGACTGTACCAACCCGTGACCTTAACGCAGCGGCGGTACATACCGAACCGTGATTTTGGCGTATCGTTACACCCCTAACACACATTGAAATTCGTCGATTAAAAAAAAAAAACACATTAGGCGTAAGCAAAGATAGCTCAAAATGTGATTCTACTCCACTCGATGCGAAAATGGCGACTCAATTATTCGTAAATCCTCTATGTGGATTTTGGTCGATATGTACAGACTTTTTGAGCACAATATACTAAACAGAATGTCAAAATGACACTGATTCCTTAAATTAAATCGACGCTATCAACCAACTCTGCAAAATTGAGTAATATCTGGAAGAAAATAGAAAGGGGGTCTTAACACGATTGTCTTCATTTCACAATACAATAATAGACACTAGCATGTTAGCTAGGCCGCCTTAGCAAGGCAGAGGCCGAGGACTCAGAAAACTACATATTGACGAGGACATTCCAATTCGACAAGATAAGAACATGGTTACCCTTTAAAAATATATTTCTTAATTACGCTGAAAATATGCATACCACACCACGTGTACAATAGCTTCGTCGTAACGGTTCCATACTACAATGGAAGCTGGAGAAAACTACCCATTTCGGAAGTGATATTAAGTGTTTCATTCGAGTTTAATATGATGCCTACCTTCCAAAGCTTCGGCGTGCGTTCACAGTCGTCTGAGTGAAAATGGCGACGGATGCAAACGCTCGGACTACTTCATGCGTGGTCAGGTAACCCTCCGCGCCTTCCGCGGAGTGCAGTAACATGCACGTTAGTGTCAATGTATGTTAAACGGTGCTCTCATCACTCTTTTCACTTAGATCCAAATAGTCAACGATTGAACATACGGCCGTGAAATTAAAAAGCAAATAGTCACCAAAATAATCTAGGCTTTATTGCAAAATGTGCCCACTTACTTTGTAACTGTTACAGCTAGTATAAAAAAATACAATATTGAAATATCCACCAAGAATATATGCAAAACAATGACACCTTAGGAACAAAAAGTGCCCCTTGATATTCCTCCAAGCCCTGAGTCCCTCATCACAGCTCCCTGTAATTATTGGTACTTGCAAAGACAACATATTGAGATTTGTGAATTGAAAAAAAGTAAACATGCTACATGTATCACACACATCTGGCTGTCACTCAATGACACTTTATTTCAACAACTGTCACTTCAAAAAAGGGATATAAAATTTTAATTTTGTCAACACACATTAATAAATGAGAGAGGCTGGAATGTCTAAATTGTCCTCACTGTAGTTCAGGGAGAATTGATGGCATGGGATGATTTTAAGTGGTATTCAGTGAGGCACGGTCCATTCCATCATGTGCCCCTTCGAAAAAAATAAATCCTTGATGAACAAAGTAGAATAGGAAAACAACTTTGTACTAACTTCTAGTTGTAAAACAAAAAACACAACCAAAAAAACAGATCGCGTTGAAATAAGTTTGAATCTACAGCCACATTTATACAACCAAAACAGAACAAGTCAAGGAGCTTTTACTAACCCATTAAAATGTAAATTTTCATCTTGAAACATTTAGCGGTGATGCTTGTATAAATGTAGATTTCATGCTGCTTCAAACAAATAAAACAAAAACGTAAAAAAAAAGAAGACATGGATAAAAGTGAGCTGAACAGCCTCAAACCAAGCCAGAAATGTACAGATAAAAGATCGTGGACAATATTCTTATTGAAAACTATATGTATAAATGTAGCTGAGCTGACAATCTGCAACAACAACAAAAAAACGGTACTCGAGGTGCTGCAGGTGTTGGTACAATTTCCATTCTGAATTTTCCAAAAACGACGCGGACTGATGAGTCAGGAAGCTTGACGAAATGACCGCCACGGAAAAGTCTGGTAGTCCCTACAAACTTAAAAAGAAAGATCACATGCTTGTACTGCTGTTTAGAACATTAGTTTTTCAAGCACATGTTGCTTACCTTGGGCTTTAGTAAGGCGCGTAGCGTGGCACATAGTGCTCCTTGGGCCGTGGCACCGGATACGGGCCCCTGGCCGCAGACACGGGCGACAGACGTTTTCGCTCATAGGCGTAGCCGGCCGAGGAGATGGGTACTCGGCTGATTGGGTTGTGCTCTCTCGCATAGTAAGCCGCGGCGGAAGCGGATGGCACTGGAGGAGGCGGGGGGCGCCGGTTGTACGGATCCATACCCGAGAACTTTGAGAGGGTAGAGGGGGGAGGAGGAGGAGGAGGGGGAGGGGGGATATAGGACATGCGGCGATCCTCGAAATAGCTTGAGCCGAAAGGGCGAGCTCTGTACTTCTCATAGTAGTCAACACCACTATAAGCACGGTCACGGTTGTAAACTGATGACCTCTCACCGTACCGATCCCCCACCTCAGAGCCACCAGGCCTCCGGGGAGGGGGCGGCATCTCAGCGCCATAACTTGCCCGGCTATACGCAGAGCCAGGCATGTAATCAGATGGCGCGCCGGCCATTCCGTGGCCGCCCCTTCCGTAACCTGGGGGACCGCGTGGAGGGCCCCGGCCATTGTGACCTCTCATGTCGTCATTGTGGCTATTGTTGCGATCGACTGGACAGTCTTTCGACCAGTGACCATGTTTCCCGCAGACAAAGCATCCGGTATGATCTCCCATTCCCGGGGCAGTGCGAAGCCGACTGGTGGACAGTTGTACGCTCATCAGTTTGCCTTGTAAGGAGAGAGAAGACACGCATGAGACCCGAGACTTTGCACACGAAAGCTCTCACCGACTTTAAAGATACGCTAAATGAAACGGAATCAACTGCAGCGCCAGGAGCAGGTGCCATTAACCGTTCTTAATTTTAAAAATGATTAATTTAAGTCCGCCTGATGAGTTAAGGCAAAGGTTAGCGTCGCTGGCTTTTTAATGGGGAAAATGTCAGCTAAGGGCTTGTGCTGGTCACGAGAGGTCTACAGCAAGAGCACACAATCCAAATGGCTAACTAACTATCCCCCACCCAAGAGTTCACCTTTGAAGGCAGTGTTGTCCATCTTATTAATGGCATCCATGGCATCTTCCATTCGCTCCATGTGAACAAAGGCATAGTCCTTCACTACATCACATTCCACAACAGAGCCAAACTCTTCAAACTTGGCCCGCAAAATGTCAGTGGTAACCCCTTCCCCTAGGTTGCCTACGTGCAGCTTGGTGCTGGACTTCGGCTTGCCTTTGCTCAGCTCCACATTCATGCGCCAGCCATTCAGCTGGTGCTGGTTGAGGTTCCGAATGGCCGTTTCAGCCTCGGACAAGCTACTCATGTGCACAAAGCCGAAGTTTTTGAGTCTGTCACATTCTGTGACTTTGCCATACTTTTCAAAGAGGCGTCGCAGCTCGTCTGCACTGGTGTCGCAGGCAAGATTGCCGATGAAGATTTTCACCATGACTGACACTCTGTGGAACCTAGGAGAGTAAAGGAATCATATCAATTCAATGTCAACCAATGTTATGACTCAGTCATAACCACAATTTTGACTTCAAAGAAAGCTGGTGGTGAGCTACTGTTACTATTGTTGCTCTTCTAGCATTACCCAGATTAGAATATGTATTCGCAGTCGATTTTCCAAAGGTTTTTTTTTTAAACGGAAACGCATAATTAGAATGTGATCATGTGACCAGTGTAATCATACCTGCTCAATTTGAACGGACGTATGATAGTGATGGTTATCTAACACAGCAAATCCAACATATACCGCCCCCCCCACAACAAATATAATGAACGCATCAAAACATCACAACTCGTAATTGTTGTCGTTGTGTCACTATATGACGTACAGTACGAACAACCTCTATGGCTAGCTAACAATGCGCGCTAATGCTAACAAACACGAGCCTGTAAGTATTCTATTCGCTGATATTTCTAACATATCTGATCGTTTTATCCAAAAGAGATCATCAAAAGTAACATTGGTTTAATAATGCGACGTTAACACCAAACAAACATAAGAGTCAAGTATAGCACCTTTGGCTTGGAACGTTTGGCTAATGACGGTGGCTATAGAGAAGCTAATGTGCTAGCTAGTACACATTTCGCTGATTAAGCTAAATATGGCGATAACAACTAACACAAGAAGACGATTAAATATCTGCTCTGGGTGTGTTTGGGGCGCCACAAATTAACCTCAAAACCTAAAACTTAACTTACCGGTGAAAGTGAAACAGGCCTAGACGCCAATGAATGAGTAGTGAAATGGCGCCTCGACTGGAACCGTGAGGCTGCGTCTTCCTCTGTGAGGATATTCGCCCGACTCAACGCCATAAAGGCACGTTGCTGCCCCCTACAGGTAATTTGTGCAAGACAAAGGATGATTTCAGTCCTTCGAGAGCTCAGGAGAGAGCCCTGAAATGCAGAACGTAGATGACGTTTTTGTTTGTATCACAGCTGGTAAACATTATTACCCCCGCCAAGCGCATCGTGTTTTGGAAATTTTTCTAATCAACAACATATTGTCCACAAAACATATTACAAATATATTGTCTTTGTATATTTTATTTCCAAAGCTCTGGAGGGTACAATTGAAGAGAGGGCGAATCCGTCTATCCATGAGTGCCAAGGAAAAAAAAGAACACAAACAGGCATATATCAATGTGGGAAGATACAGGAGTGAGGAACTTTCTTTTTTTCCTCCATTAGGGAGTGGATGCTCCTGCTATTCAGTAGTAGCCAGCCGTGCCGGTTCTTTTGGCTTCGCTCACTAAAAAGAGCGGGCTCGTTCGTCAAAATTTATTACCAAATTATGTGTATTGTGTAAAATAAATTACCAATGTAAAAAATACATGATATAAAATGTTTACATGGATTTATTCAAGCCTCAACGAACAGCTACAAAAATATAACATAAAAACAAACACCCATCTCAAAAGACAAATTAGATCAGAATAGGCCAAATCTCTTCATGCAAATTTTTCACAAACGAATCGGCTCTAAGAGCGCCACAGCGTGTTTAACTTTGCCCCTCCCCCGATCAGTGTAGACACAATGACGCCGCTAAACATCTTCACCAATGATATTCGCCTTTAACAGAACAAAAGACTTGGTAAAAACTAATCGGCTCCCAAATGGCTCGCATCGCCGCCTTGTGTCATTAATTTCAAAGAGCCGGCTCTTAACAGCCGATTCGTTCGCGACTGACACATCACTAGCGGGGACAGGCCGACCTGAACATACCTGTACAGTAGCTAGTTCCAAGAAACAGCGAGAGGTGAAAAGTTCACACAAAAATAATTGGATCAAAACAGAGTAAAACTTCATCCAATGGAAATATTGATTTTGCCAATGCAAGCGCAAGTGCAGCGCAGAGTTTATCGTTTTGCCTGCGTTTATTTGTTTATGTTTAAAATAAGATTAAAAGTTCAGAATGGATTTGGATGAAATTTCAGGAATTGTCGGAAATGGAATATGGATGAACTGATTAAATTCTGGGGGTGATCTGGATCATTGTCTGGAACCAGGAATTTTTTAAAGGATTCTTTAACGTCGGTGCTCATCGAAATCACTGAGGAATTTACCAATGCTATAGACTGTAGAAAGTGCCCAGCTGCAGTATTTATGGATTTGACAAAAGCCTTCGATACAATTAATCACAATATCTTCATTACAAAATGAGAAAGATATGGAATCTGAGGATTACCTTTGAACTGGGTTAAAAGCTACTTAGCAGACAGGAGGCAATATGTGAAGCTAGGAGAATATACATCTGCGAGCTTGAAGATATCGTGCGGCATACCCCAGGGGTCAATACTGGAACCAAAACTGTTCAATCTAAACATAAAGGATATCTGTAAAGTCACGAAAGACTTGAAACTGGTATTATTTGCAGACGATGCAACCGCATTCTGCTCTGGAGATAGCACACAGGAACTAATCAAAAAATAACAGAGGAGTTAACTATACTAAAAACATGGTTCGGTAATAACAGACTATCCCTTAACCTAAGTAAAACTAAAAGAATGCTATTTGGTAAGTGCAAAAAGGATACACATGCGCAAATACAAATTGACGGCGTAGACATTGACAGGGTAAACGAAAATAAATTTCTCGGGGTCGTAACAGATAATATGAACTGTAAATCTCACATAAAAAATATACAACATAAAGTGGCAAGAAATACCTCAATACTGAAAAAAGCCAAATTTGTTCTAGACAAAAAAAATCGCTCCATACTCTCTACTGCTCTCTGGTATTACCATATCTAACTTATTGTGTGGAGATATGGGATAATAACTGTAAAAGTACACTTCACTCACTAACCATGCTACAAAAAAGGTCAGTTAGGATAATCCATAATGCTGCTAACAGGGAACATACAAACCCTTTATTCCTAAAATCACAATTATTACAATTTGCTGATCTGGTACACTTTCAAACAGCTAAAATTATGCATAAAGCAAACAATAGCATGTTACCCCAAAATGTAAAACAATTCTCAACAAGAGCGGAGAAATATGATGTTATGGAAAAATTAAACCTAACTAACCAGTTTTACATTGACTACTAACTCTTCATTTCTGGTGAGTACATTGTCCGTACTCATTATCAAACTGGGTCTCTCTCAACTATTTCTTCAGCTATTATCAATTTATTACCATCACTAAGTAGGTTGTACATTGAAGAAATGTATTGCAACTGATGTGAAATGGATGAGGGGTAGGATTAAATAAGCATTGCTTCTTCCTACTCCTTTTTGGACATGCGGAATAATGAATTGTGTCATGTGATGTGCTCCGGTGTAATTTGTGTGCATGTTCAAAGATGAATGAAACCATAAACATTACCATATATGAGATAGGTCGGCATTTGTGCATATAACTCCACAAAAAAAAAGATAAGAGCACTTGGGAAAAAAAATACAGGACATGTTTCCAACAGGTTCTACAAAATATCAAAGGCTGATCCAAAAAATGTAGGATCATTATTTTGGTGTGAATCACAATAGGCGGAGGAACTATACCAGTCTACTTTTTATCATATTACGTTATGACTTGTATAATTATAATCCGACACTTTGCAGTGACTCAATCAAACTGCTTCCCAATTTGTTGTTTTTCTGCCGTTTCCTATTAAGCACAGCATTACATATTTACTGAAAAGGTAGACCACAACGCACAAAAAACATCAAATCATGGCTTGCTAAACTCGTTTTATTTCATTTGAGACTGAATACACACTATTTGGTTATGTCCATCAGTATTAATCATCATGTATATCTAAATCTTCTACAGTCTTAACATACAAACTCTCCCGACACTTTAAGAGAGCATACAGTGTAAAAAACGTTATGAACACCAAATGTATTTTTATACAATTACTTTAAAAACAAAAGCTATCAGTCTTTCAAGTATCTCTCAAGGATAGGTGACCCTTAACTGTACAGTGCATATTCCATAAATAATATAAATATGATACAAAAGGACTTTTAATGTAGTGTAAATGACATTAAAAAAATCAAAAAGATTCTCTTGTGATGCCATATATGATCTTTCACGAGCTGTCCATGTTGCCCAGTAGGGAGAATTCTATTACAATGGGTTTGCTTGTCAAGCGGAAATATGTGCTATTAGCTGAGATGTGGACGCGACTTGGACTCAAGTCATACTTCAGTCACAATTTTGATTAATTTAGACTCGACTTGCAACTCGACTCGGACTTTGACATCAGTGAATCAAAACCTGACTCGGACTTCAGTCTAATGACCTAAAAATGCTAAAGACTGTCAATGAATGTGGTGAGTAAAATGTGTCCCCATTCAAAGTATTCAACTGACGTGGTTGTTATGTAATTTTTAGCAAGAGAACATAATTTACCTTTGAATCTGCCTCACTGGAGGCATCTATTAACATCCAGTCGGGTTTAAGAACAAACAACAAACGTGTGGATTACATTTCTGCGCACTAACTAAATCCTGAATGCCATGTCAGCACTCTTTCTGTGACGAATTCTTGTCACACTGGTCTTATTTTATTCAAAAATAAAACAATTTTTCTTTGTTGTTTTGATGAATTTCCAGGTGCAAATTAATGGTTCATACAGCAACCAACACATCAACAGGCAGTAAATTCAAGTTGAATTAAAATTGAGCTCTGTAGAAAATTGTCACAGATACTACAGACTATCGTCTTTCTCCATTTTATATTCATTATGTTGATTTTACTTTCACCTACCTATCACTCTTTTTGAGCTGGGAAATTTAATTTAAAATGGCCTTTTTTCTGCTTGGTAGCTCATCTAGGAGTTTGTGAGTTTGCAGTACAATGAGTCTCTCTGTTTCACATGAAATCCCAAATGGCCCTCCTTTTTCCTGCTGGGATTTGGAAAGACAAGCTCATCCATGCTGTCAATAGCTGCTCTCGTGGCCAGTCAGAATATAGACGTTGCTCAGAGCTGACGGGTCGTCAGTCGGTGTGCTCTGTAGAATGATGTCTCTAGAAAATTTAAATAATAGTAATTAGTAGAGTGCTTTCAATCAAAATCAAGAATCAAATCAAACAGCCGACAAGTGGATCTTCAGCTTTGCCCTAAAAACTTCCAGAGCATGCTTGTCTGCTTGTCTGATGTCTACAGGAAGACTGTCCCAGTGTGTTGGTGTTTGAAAAGACAACACCTGCTCGTCTATTTTCGAACCTTTGGAACATTCACAAGTGAGCTTCCCTGAGCGCAAAGCACGAGAACACATGTGCATTATCATAAGCATAAAAAAGAAAATTAATGGCACAAGAACTAAATAGCTGACCAAATAAGACTGAGAACAGCAGTGGTCCTAAAACATCCTCAACTCCGTATTTGACAGTACATGATGTTGAGCGCTTGTTGTTAAAGGATATACAGTCATCCTTCGCCACATCGCGGTTCGAATTTCGCGGCTTCACGCCATCACGGTTTTTCAAACAATAAATCGTGCCGTTTCATATTGGTTGAATACGGCCTATTATCAGTCAAAAAATGTGCATATTTAAGCAAATTGTACACATTATTGGCCAAAATTATTTTCAAGCATAACAATGGCTAAATGAACTAAAATACAAATATAAGGCATTCAAAAGACGCATTCAAATTGTGACTGTAGTATTCTACATTGGTCAATAGGTGTCAGTGATTGATTGATAAGACAAGCACCAGCATCGCCGGAACAACAGGCTTTTATTGCAGGTTTAAATTATCTCACAACAGGCACAATGATAATAACATAATAATGACATATATAATAATCATAATAATAACACAGGCTGCTGTTGAGGCTGTAACCCATGACAAACTAAAACTAAATTCGGAAACCCCCATGACACGTTCTGTCCTCCACACAAAACACATTCACAGCACCACAGTCATAAATTCCGACAAGCAACGTTGCTGAATTTAACAAGCCATTTCTGCAAATATGGTGCCTCATGGAGTTAATACTTTACACCTGGAGATGGCAGACATTAGTAACTTCAATCAGAGCAACATTTGTGGGCGTTTTCTATGCAAAGTTCATAAGTTTACAGACTTTGAAGCCCATTGTGTGTGCGGTAGCGCGTCCACTCACCATGACATTCTTGAGCCGATGCTCCGCTAAACCGTGTTCAAGCAGGGGACGTGCTGGGTTGTCAAAACACCGCTAATAGTGAGGGGGGTGGCGGGAATGTAAAAAAACAAAACAAAACGCGGAAATAACGGCATACGCGGCCTCATCAGCGGGAGACTCCTCGGCAAAAAATACACTGCTAATAGACAGATATGACCTGAGAATACAATGACCTGGATGAATGAGAATACTCACAGGCATAATAGATACTTTATATCTATCTATGTAATAATAGCAGTAATAACGGCGGTGCAGGCAGCAATGGTGTTCAAGATCCTGCTGTAAATGACAATGATGGCTAGGTTTGCTTGAGAGGTGAGGAAGAATATCACAAGTGGATCAGACATTTTGATGAGCCAGTATCGTGGAGACAGGGATCTGACAAATTTTTGAGCCTGGCGACGTCATACTATGCACATTAGATGAGTAAATTTACTCCCATCACAAACTTTGGGTCATAATGAAGATTTTTGTAATTTACAGTATGACTTTATCTCCAATCATTTTCAAGCTACAACCTTTTGAAATATACTGCTCAAAAAAATTAAAGGAACACTTTGAAAACACAACAGATCTAAACTGGGGGGAAAATGATCTTGAATATCTTTCCTGATAATAAGTGGGTGATGTATTAGTAATGATGCCACATAATTTGATAGAAATGAAAATGATCACCCTATAGAGGGGGGAAATCAAAGACACCCCAAAAATGAAAGTGAAAAAATGATGCAGCAGACTGGTCCATTTTGCTAAAATGTCATTGTAGCAACTCAAAATGATTCTCAGTAGTTTGTGTGGCCCCCGCGTGCTTGTACGCATGCCTGACAACGTCGGGGCATGCTCCTAATGACACCACGGATGGTGTCCTGGGGGATCTCCTCCCAGATCTGGACCAGGGCATCAATGAGCTCCTGGACAGTCTGAGGAGCAACCTGGCAGCGCCGGATGGACCTAAACATAATGTCCCAGAGGTGTTCTATTGGGGTTAGGTCAGGTGAACATTGAGGCCAGTCAATGGTATCAATTCCTTCATCCTCCAGGAACTACCTGCATACTCTAGCCACATGAGGTCGGGCATTGTCGTGGACCAGGAGGAACCCAGGTCCCACTGCACCAGCGTAGGTTCTGACAATGGGTCCAAGGATTTCATCCCGATACCTAATAGCAGTCAGGGTGCCGTTATCTAACCTGTAGAGGTCTGTGCGTCCTTCCAGGGATATGCCTCCCCAGACCATCACTGACCCACCAAAAAAACGGTCATGCTGAATGATGTTGCAGGCAGCATAACGTTCTCCACGGCATCTCCAGACCCTTTCACGTCTGTCGCATGTGCTCAGGTTGAACTTGCTCTCATCAGGGAAGAGCACAGGGCACCAGTGGTGTAGTTGCCAATTCTGGTGGTCTATGGCAAATGCCAATCGAGCTCTACGGTGCTGGGCAGTGAGCACAGGGCCCACTACAGGACAGCGGGCCCTCAGGCCACCCTCATGGAGCCTGTTTCTGATTGTTTGGTCAGAAACATTCACACCAGTGGCCCGCTGGAGGTCATTTTGTAGGGCTCTGGCAGTGCTCATCCTGTTCCTCCTTGCACAAAGGAGCAGATACCGACCGACCCTGCTGAGGGTTGAAGGGCCTTCTACGGCCCTGTCCAGCTCTCCTGGAGTAACTACCCGTCTCCTGGAATCTCCTCCATGCGTCCAGGTACCGCAGTGATGCCCTGGTCCAGATCTGGGAGGAGATCCCCCAGGACACTACGGACACCATCCGTAGTGTCATTAGGAGCATGCCCCGACATTGTCAGGCATGCATACAAGCACGTGGGGGCCACACAAACTACTGAGAATCATTTTGAGTTGCTACAATGACATTTTAGCAAAATGGACCAGTGTGCTGCATCAATTTTTCACTTTCATTTTTGGGGTGTCTTTGATTTCCCCCCTCTATAGGGTGATCATTTTCATTTCTATCAAATGATGTGGCATCATTTTGTTACTAATACATCACCCACTTATTATCAGGAAAGATATTCAAGATCATTTTTCCCACAGTTTAGATCTGATGTGTTTTCGAAGTGTTCCTCTAATTTTTTGGAGCAGTGCAGTAATGTCGAAAGTGAAAAAAAGGGTACAGGGTTAAATGTTTTATTTTCTCTGATTATATCTACCATATTAGGTAATACAATGTAAAGGTGACTATATGGGTGCTATTCCATGTCTAGAGGGCTCTAGTAATGTTAAAAAACATATTTAGAAGGTCGTAAACAGGTTTTGTATGCCATAAGTACAAAACCATTCCATTTGTAAAGAAGGAATCCTACTTTGTGGAAATTCACTTATCATGGTCGCGTCTGGAACCAATTAACTGTGATAAATGAGGGATTACTGTACATTGAAATTTGTCTGACATGTAGGATTCAAGTAAAATACAATGGTCCGCTGTATCGAAAGCATTACACAAGTCAATCAATACAAAAACAGACATTGAGTCAAACCTAAAATTAAAGTGAAACTAACATTTTAGTTTGCATATTTGCATACCTGTTTGTTCCCAAAACTCGGAATACTCGACTCTCATCTGTAATCTCTTGTGTGATCTGCAAATAAACATCCAGTCAAATGGATCAGGTGAAAAGATTCGTATTCTTGCGTTCATCTTGAGCCTTAAATCACCTCATTTGAATGAAAACTCTTCCCTTTAAGGCCGTGCTTCCAGAAAGCTAGCACGCTGTCCTGCAAGCAAACTGCCACAAACAATGCAAATCAAGTACGTAGCTAGCAAGTTAAGGTGCGTGCATGTGTCTGCTTAAAATGAACTCTAGTCCGTTTGCTTTGCTAGTAAACCCAACAGAAAGCTGAGCGAAAATCATCTAAGCATCCAGACCAGAGTGCCAAACTACAAGTGTTAAAGCACCCTTAGTGTTTTTTTAAAATGATGGTGATGATGTCGTTACCTAATGTTTCAATGCGGAAGTCAAAGCCCATATCAGCAGCAAACTCTTTGGACGGAAGGCCCTGCAGGTTGACAATCTTTACGCTTTCTGTAGCATCAAAGACCACAGTTAGCATGTTAGCATCATTCTGAAGCTTTGCTGGAACTTTGACTTGACTTTGCTTACTTTCTAATGCAATGAGAACAGTGTCTCTGTCCAACTGGCTGACCTGGACTGCTTTGACTGCACCATTTTCTGCGAAGAGACATTGTCAGGAAGTGAGTCATTGTTCTTGGCAGCTCCATAAACAGGAAGTAACAGGTACTATCACACCTGGTTCTGAAATGGGTGTGCCATTCAGCTCTATGATATCAAACTTCAGTTGCTGGTCGGTAAAGCGGTTCCCATTGGTGCAGCCCCTCACCCCGACACACAACTGGGGGAACTCATCGGTGACCAACACCAGCAGCTCAAATATTGGCAGAGAGTCCGGTAGCCTTGTGGCTATGTGCTACGAGCAGAGAAGAGGAGTTGGGACACTTTCAAACCACCATTAAGCGTCTTCGCAAGGCCACTAACCTTTAGATGCATGAACTTCTGGAGGGGCTCATACCACAAAAGTAGAACTAGGCCGGATGGAACAGCTCCGCATAAAAAAGTACTGTCCGTGTATGGGTTTCTAGCTAAAAGGTACAGAACAAGTTACATGATTGCACTAATTAGATTAGACAGTGAAGAATAGAACCGGCATCATGCATGACCGTACCTACACTACATCTCCTGCAGCCTTTAGTATCAGGGATCTTCACAGATAAGGCAAACTTCCTGAGGAGCAACATAAACAAATACAGTGGGGAAGTTTAGTATTTTATTTACATGTAAGTAAGTTTACTAGGGGTGTCACGGGACACCCAACTCACGAGACAAGACGATGATTTTAATGTTAATTTTAACAAAAGTAACCTACAATGAAAACATGACTGGACAAAAAACTTTTTTATTTAACCGAGTCACAAAACAATGCAGCTGCGTTTTGAAATGTTTACTGTCCCACAAATTGACGCTAAGCAATATTATTGTCAGCATTTTTCAGGCCAAAACAAACACTAATGTTATGATAATATATAATAATATATTATAATAATGCAATATTTCCTTTAATATGTCATCTTTCACTCTGTACGATTGTGGAATCGCCGTTTGTGCCATGTATTTCCCCACAGGCAAATTGGTACTGTCTGTCAAACGTTTACAGCATTTCTTGAAATGCTGGCTTTTCAACTGTATTAAAGAGCAGCATTTCTTTGACAATGTATTAAACTACACTCTGTGAACGCACACCATTTTGTACTGTTAGATTTGAATTTACTTTGCCGACCACACGTCTCAGTAAGTGTTGACTGTCAGGATGAAGGCTCTACATCTCAATGTGTAGTTTTTTTCCCCAGATGGGAAAACTGGATCAGGTGGAGTTGTTTGAGGTGGGCAAGTTAGTTTTGTTGCCTTTTATGTTGCTTCCACTTTCAAATCATTTTGGCATACTGGCTCGTTCGTGTTGATGGGCTCACCTTGCTCATTATTAAAATTCCCACAAGGGGGCTGAGGCATTTGGCCTTGCAAGCATCTTCTTCCCTCCTAAATTCTAGAACGTTACCTTGCATTGCTCCTCACAAAGCGCCATTCTTTTGCTGTGCTATGCTAGTGGACCCACCTCAAAGTGACTGTATAACTGACAAGAGGTCTCACTCTGTTCGCTGTTGTTATATGACGCATGTAGGTGCTGAACCAATGCACAAAGTGAACCCTTTTCCTGCCTGGTTGTGGAGGAAAACATGCACATGGCAATATATGGAGGCCGGCAAAATTATAGAGTTCCTTTTCATTTATCATGTGATGAATTTATTTATTATCGCATTTAAAAAAAAAAAATTCTGAACAAGAAATCTCATCACGCTTTAATCTCTTGGGATGTTTATTTCCCTCCACCAAATACAAATTAATTTATTAACTTTATTTAAGGTTTTTAGCACTTACTAAACATATTTGCATAGTGTGTGGTAACTGCTGTGACATGTTAGCAGCCTCTTTCAACACTGACACACAATTTCGACTTCAAAGTATGGCAAAACATACCGACAATTGTTTTGTCCTACCTGGTGCCAATCCTCTCCGTGAAACGACTTGTGCCGAGCGACAGACTGCTGTATTTTTTCTGTAAGTGTCCCTTCTGCTCGAACAGAGCGGTCAGACTGTGGGAATAAAGCTGCGAAGACTTCCCTGCCAGAGGAAATCTCTGTGTGAGCGCCACTTCCAACAGTTCTTATGATGTAAAGCATCCTTAAAAGCTACCTGATACGGACATCAGCACGTTGTTCATAACGTACAACCATGTGCAACGCTGAGGGAGCAGCTGTGGGACAATGACTATTATTACTATTATTACATGAACATAGTTGGAACACTTTATGTTGTTACCTTCTCAAGCGTATCCTCATGAAGTTCATTCAGGTTGAGCGTGTAGATTCCCTCCTCTGTCCCAAGAATAAGGTACTGATCTGACAGGGAGATTACAAAAAAAATCAAGTTTTGATTATACCAATTTTATATATATATTAAATTCACAAAAAGTTAGGTATATTCAGCTTTCGGGTGAAATTTAGGATGAAACGAAAATGCACTATAAAACATTTTCAAGTGAATTTAATTTGACCTTCTCTAAACTTCTGAATGCTAAATGAAAAGGACTGTCAACTCTACCGCAAATTATTGGAACAGAGTGTAGTACGCCATGATGGTGAGCAAGAGAGGTAATTCAACTAGTGTCCTTGATAGACGCTAGTATCATATGTTTTAATAGAAGTCATAGACGGCAATTGCATTTTGATCTGACAAATCTTAATTAACTTTGACCAAATGTAGAATTGCTACAGCTTCTGCTTGGACAATAATACCACCGCAGCTCTGTTTAAAAAAAAAAAAGTAGTAGTTTATTTTAGTAGTATATTTTACCTCTCGTTTTGGGAAAAATCCAGGTGACAGCACAGTGGATTTTAAGAGGGCAGCCATTGAAGACTTTGGAGAAGCAGGCCCCCATCTACATCATAAAGAAAGCAGCTGACCTCATTGTTTAACCCATTATACTCCACTTTAAGTGACACATTTGCTTTGAGATATCAATGAATATATGTCAACATGAGGCAGAATGATTTTCATTCGGACTGAGGAGGGGGAAGTGACTCTTTTTGGGGGTTCCATGCGGTTAGATTGGACACTTACATGGACTTGAGGGGTAGGAGGAAGTCCATGAAAATCAGCCCTCTAGAAATATCAAATGGTTACAAAAAAAGGGTTGGATAAAACATGTAAATTCAAATCAAAATCTTGCTTTAAGAGGATTCAAACAAACAGGGTTAGCGGAACGGACAAACATACAAAAATGATAATAAGAACACAAAGGTGGCATACAGAGTCCTCAGTCTTCTTTCTCAGCGTGCTCCATTCGGGTGAGAGTGGTGTCTCTTTTTTGGGGGAGCAAAGAGTGCTGGCAATCACAGCGTCCCCCACAGGCAGACATGGGTCACTGCAACGCTGCCTGATGTCCTGTGTGGCTGAGCACCTCGCCAAAACTGCTGACGGGAGAGCTTTCTCAATCCTATGCAGCTTTCAGGAGGACAGGTAAGGTAACGGGAAGTTACCTGATGAGCAGGTCGAGTCCGACGTGGCAGAAGCATCCGGACCCAGCGTACAGGTCGGCCTCTGTGTTGTATCTCTGTCACTTGTGTTGATGCTGAGAGAGCAGAAGGCCGGCAGGGAGGCTGTTGTCGGACTGAATAAACCGCTCCTCTTCCCTCCCTAGAACATTACCAAACATACAGAAAACAACTGTGTAATGTAGTAACTCAAAGATGTTAGAAAAACACAAGGAAAACCAATAGGGATCCTTTTTTAAATATAATTGAAGTGAATCTCCAATTCAATCAATAAGTATTAATCATCAACAGTCATATTTTTAATGACTGTATGCCAATTAAATACAAATGAAATGAAATGGAAATGCTCACAACAATCGACACAATTATGTCTGTGATGATAATAATACTAATTATAAATCACAATTTTGAAATGTAATTTGAAGTTAAAGGTGCATTCACACTTAACCTGAAAGGTGTCATGTTGTTTTGGGTGCGTGTGTTTTGTCCGCCAGGGGTAGTCTTTTAAAACATTTTTGGTCTGGGTGCGTTCACACTTGTAGTCCGGTTGTCATGTGCATGTAACCCGGAAGGCATCATGTTGTTTTGGACACAAGAGTTGTGTCGGACATTGTCCACATCACATACGTGGACCAAAGAAGGCATGACGTTATACATGTCTCTTTTTATCGTATCTTATCCTTTTTAAATGTTTGGTCCGGGTGTGTTCACACTTGTAGTCCGGTATGTGTAGTCCAGTATTTGAGCATATATAACCCGGAAGACATCATGTTGTTTTGGACAACTGAGTTTCATCGGGCAATGTAGTGAATGCACCGATGGTAGCCTTTCTTAAATGTTTTGTCCAGGTGCGTTCACACTTGTAGTCCGGTACCCAAGTGTATGTAACCCGGAAGACGTCATATTGCTTGGAACGTGTTGGTTTCGTTGGACAACGTACACATACAAGATCGTTCTACAAGTGTGAATGTATTCTAGGTCTAACACAAGTCTAATTTAAATGTGTTGTGTACAGTAGATCCCCAAATTTGTTTAACAAAAATTGGCTGGGGTTCCAGGCTAAACTGTATATTTATTTCTATACTGTATATATGTTAGAGATTCTCACTTTTTTACTGATATTTGATATTCCAAAATTGTCCGGTTTTTCATTTCTGATACCGATCTAATCCAATACCGATATAGGCAGCAGCTCTTCCCCCAAACTTATGTCAGGTCACACCTTTGTAATGAATGAACATATTATGGTTCTTTTGCAGTGATGACGGTGGATGCATTTCGCTAATAAACATTGTTGACACCATGTTAGACAAATATTGCAATATGCAAAACCCGCCGTCCTCAAACAAGGAAACCCACAAAGACGTGTGATCCAAGCCTATAAATCTGATGGTTCAATTACAACTGGAAGTCACACAGTCCTCTTCATCATGCCACATACATCTCAACACCATGAGACCAGGATGACACCCAGCGGCGCATCAACTATCAGTATGGCCACCGCCACATCGCGGGGCACCAACAGATTGCTTCCAGTGGGAAGCAGCCACAAGCCCGGAGTGCCACAGAGCGCCGCCCGCAGGGTGTTGGAATCCCAGCCACCCTACCCACCCGCAGAGGCCACAGCTCTTCCCTAAGCTCCAACTATATACAACTTGAATTATTTTTGTACTGCACTCTGATTAGCTGGGGTCATTTTAAATGTGCTATATAAATAACATTTGAATTGAATTTAAAATGTGAACTATGAAACGTGAAGAGTAGAGTATTATGAAAACATGAACGTCCCTCGGGCCGCACAGTGGTCTAGTGGTTAGCATGTTGGCCCATGTGTGCGTGGGTTTTCTCCCGGGTACTCCGGTTTCCGCCCACTTTCCAAAAACATGCATGTTAGGTTAATTGGCGACTCAAAATTGTCCATAGTTATGAATGTGAGTGTGAATGACTGTTTGTCTATATGTGCCCTGCCAGGGTGTACCCCGCCCGAAGTCAGATAGGCTCCAGCATACCCCTGCGACCCTGATGAGGAGAAGCGGCGTAGAAAATGGATGGATCCCTTGTTTACTTCCCCGGCGACCTCTTTGACATGTTGTGCAATCAAGCAAAACACAGCAAAAGGCGATAAACTCACATTCCACACCTCCCACATTCCAAAAATATGCATGCTATGTTAATTCTAAATTCAAGCAATCAATCAGCTAGCGCTGCTGCAGTCACACAGGTTGTCGTCGTCTTACACCTACTTCACGTCATTACGTACATGTATGCTGGATATTTTAAGTTTTATTATTACATATTTATGAATTTTTACCGGCTTAGGGTGAATGACTTAGGGCTGCAAAAATACATCTTATTGTTGAGGAGAAAAGCACGAATGGGTGGCTTTTCCATCCATCCATTTTCTATACTGCTCGTCCTCATTAGGGGGGGTGCCTTTTCCCACAAATTTACAAGACGTCCTCAAATGCTGAATCACGTGTAGGTGGGGATCCAATGCACTTCAATTACCAATGAGGGAAGTTTATTTGTATTTTGTATTCATTTGTTTTTTTGTGCATGTAGTTAGCACTCACATCAGTAGATGGCGCCCTCCTAATGGTTAAACTCCTGCAAGAAAAGAAGGCGCAAACTGATTGATTGGGTCAGAAGAAGCGGCAGGGGATTAGACAGGAATCACACAATTTAAACAGGACAATAACAAAAACAGCACAACACTGTGAGCAGACTACTAACAGCACATAAGGACAACAAAAATACGACAAACGCAAGAGACAAAAAGCAGAAAAAAATAGTGGGTTGTGATGATTCCCAGGCAAAATCCAGATCATGAATACGGCAGGATTTGAGAGGGATTAGGGTCTGGATTTACAGAAGGGGGAGGGGGGGCTGAACACAAACCACTGAGGTCAGGGATGTTGAAGCTGATGTTTATATAACAACATCATCACATCATCACGGGATGGGCGTGGCCTACCTCAGCTGCAGAGCTTGCTCCACACATTCCAACAGGCTCCTGCAACAGGAAGACCTGCTGTTTATCCGACTACAGGCCTGGCGGCCCACAACAATGGCAGGGAAGGAACTGAGGGGGCGGCCTGACATTTACTGGTCCTCCAATACCACATACCACTCACGATGCTGACATTTGCACCGATTTGCACTTAACTTGATTCAAGCACACACACTCTCAATATTGAACCCCCCTAGGGTGATGTGCATTGGAGCCAATTAGCGGCCATTAGCGTCCCCAATTCTCCTCTCATCAGTTCTTCCACAATGGCACACATTCCTTTTAAAGGTCTAAACTAAACCTTATTCTAAGAAGGTAAAAAAAAGACAGAGAGAGTCTTACGGCGAGTCGTCTTCATCTCCAGACAAACTCCAGTCGTCATCATAAGAGCCTTGCTGAGAGAAAGACGTTATATTTTACATTTTTGGTCTTTTTTGTTTTGTTTTTTGTAGGCAAGCAGAGCACTTGGGTGTAAATCTCCGTTACCAAATCAGGGTAGGGTTCTGTGACTTTCCTCAGTGGGGGGCCAAATTTCACTTGATCAACTGCAAAAAACAACAACAACAACAAAAAAAATCTGTCACACAATGGTGATAAATGCAGAGGTTAAAGCATCCCTGAGAAGTAAATTGTACTTTCAAGTGTCAAGTTTTGTGTCCAGGCAGGTCCACCAACATTATACGCCTCTAAACAGGTGATCGCCATGGCAATGGCAATGCTGCCTGTTCACTTTAATCCCAGTCATTGTCTCATCAACATGTCTCTGAAGTTCCTATTGTAGCTTTAAATGTGTAGCGTGTAGTGTTGACCAGTCAACAGCAGCGTCATTGATAGGTTGCTTCTGAGTCAAGTGTGACGCAGCATACAGTGAGTAGAACAGTACCAGCGTGTGTCACACACCACTGGCATGTCCTCTCTGGCGTCCCACATGTACTGTATGGACGAGGCCAACTGAGGGGCTTTTGTCCTCCTTCGTGTCATGCAGATGACACCACTGAATATTGAGACAAGGCAGCCACTCTTCAACACAAAATGTATTTCTACATCCGGTTGTTGGAGCTGCCTTTCCCTCTGCTCCGAATGCTTGAGAAATCTGCTTACAGTACACATTTCATTTTCCACTGAATATGAGTCAACACACAGCCATTATTGTCTAAATAGCTGGCAACACAAGTGAGTAGCAAGACAATTGTGTCTTGCTGACAGTCAAGCATGGTGGTATCATGCCCGGTGATGCATAAGTGCTGCCAGCACTGGGTTGCTGCGGTTCATTGAGGGCAAAGATGAATTTCAAAGTGATATAGTAAATAGTGAAAGTAAATAGATCACAGTGGAGATGTGGAACAGTGTCCTTGGTGTGAATATTTAGTGTGGGCACCATTGTTATGATGACATCATTGGTGGAGCTGGTGGATGTTGGACACTTTGCAATCCTCCACCTTCATTCCTTCTGCGACAGTCTCACGTCGCAGCGGTCTTCATACGTGCATGTAAACATTGTGTAACACATACACCACAATGGACACGCAGTGATACGACGGGAGAGAAAGTTACACCGAGCGATTGTGAGATCTGATTTTTTTCGAGGAGACATTTTTGTGATGCAAATGTATTACTCTTTTCAACGCATATTATTTTGAGAAGCCAAACTCTTTAGTTAAATGGTCCCAGCAACTAACCTGAACTACTTTCCTCATCACCAAAATATAACCAGAACTCGTCTCACGGGACAAAGTGTGGGCAAAGTCACTATTGATGCACTACACTGCTGATGGGGGTGTCATACAACTTCATGTCAAAAAATCCGAACTATCCCTTTGTCATCTTGAAGGTGTGTTTGGGAAAACACGCCTTTTTTTGCTTCACAGTGTCACAGTACATGTTGGAATTCATTTTTCCACTCAATGAACTGCATTTCTTCAGTGGTGGCAGCACTCATGCAGCCGCCGACCATAACACTTCCACCACTGTGCTTGACTGCAGGTAAGACACAATTATATCGCGACTCAATTGTGTTATTTATTGTGCTATTTAGACAATAATAGCTGTGTGCTGTGTGTTGCATTTTCAGTGGGTGGTAAATCTATACTGCTATACAAGCTGTCCACTGACTACTCTAAAGTATATTTTTCTATATTATTGTCCCTTGACAAGATATACAAAAATACAAATGCTTGCTGAAATGTGAGGGCTGTATTCACTTTTTTTAAAGATTGTTTTTTGTTCTTCTGTTGTGTGTGGACATCACTTACATTGTTCTTCAGACACTGTCCTCTCCACAGGCAGGTGTTTTCCTGCAGAGTGGATCTTGTCGGGAGCATCTGTCCCAATCTGTCAAGAGTCATAATAGCTGATATATAAATGTCATGGAAAAGCAACCTGCTGGCGGTGCCCACCTCCAGTTCGTTGTCGTCCATGTCGTGTGAGGGGTGCAGCTCGGGGTTGTTGGCCATGTCCAGCAGCTCAATGACCAGGTTGCGCGTCAACAACTGTGTCACGAACGGATGCTGGAGGCGGAGGAGGTCAAAGATCATGGCCTGGAAATGGAAGATATGACCTGACAAAGCTCACCTGTAGCAGCGTCTCAGCGGACGGCCTTTTACGAGGGCTTTTGATGAGTGCCATTTTTACAAAGCTTTGGAAGGCTGAAGACCTGCAAAATGAAGAGGATACTAACTAAAAGGGCTCCTATTAGGCTTTTTATGAGCATCAAATGTGAGAAACTTCTATAATCGCCCTCACTTGTTTGCTCCACTTTTGAGAGAAGCACTCGCTTTTCATAATGTAATGAAGGACAAACCTCCTTCCTCATAGACATGATAGCGCCTCTGACCTGCCCCTAGCTAGATAAGACAATTTTGCAAAAAAACAAAAAAAAAACATTCTTCTTCTCTATGCATCTTAAAATAAAGATCTGCAACTGCTTCTTCACTGATTAGGAAAGATAAGACATGGGGTGGTTGAGGGGAAAAGACAGTAAGATGAAAAAAACTCACCACTTAGTTTTCTCCTTTAGCTTTGGGGGTTGGAAACTGCTCTTGGACATCAACATCAAAGCTCTGAAACACAAGAGCACAAGGTTTCAATGTGGCTCCCATCCACAAGCCAAAACAAGGAAAACAACACCAAGGCAGAGCTTTTGTGTCTCAAGTGCTGCCGGTGGTCTCGGACGACACACCTCATTGGGTGGAGGTCAAACATGGGGGGCTGGAGCTCAGCCAGCTCGATGGCCGTAATACCGACGGCCCAAATGTCACACAGGTGGTTGTAGCCGCCCTTCTTTTCCACAGCTGCCACCTCTGGAGCCATCCTGCACATGCACAGAAAGCAAGTAGTTAGCCATATTCACTACACTAGGTCTGTTTCCTGCCTTTCTCTAACCGCCCCACAGGCAGTATAGCAATCATCTGTGGTTGGAGTTTCTCAAGGTAGCTTTCTAGAGCCACTCCAATTTACTATAATGATTTACTGGTGTGTGATCTTACCAGTAGGGTGTTCCTATGAAAGACTTCCTTTTGGCCACAGAGGCGCTGATCTCTGCAGCCACGCCAAAATCCGCTAAAAGGCGCACGCACACACGCACAGACACACGCAATAATGACAGATTATTATTATTATTGTTGCAACAGGTGTGTTGAATGCATGTCGCAACTGACCCAGTTTGACGTCTCCTCGCTCTGTCAAAAGGATGTTGGCGCCCTATAGTGAACACATTGCATTTTTATACATGATACATAAAAAAAAAAACATTGTAAATTAAAAATGATACCTTGATGTCTCGATGCATTTTGCCCGTTTCATGCAGATGATACAAGCCCTGGGAAAAATATAGAGTTTTGCACATTGTAGTACAAATTTATGAAGCAAAATATTGACTGTAATCAATGGCTCACGTTGAACACACTCCTACTGTATTATCATTGCGTTGGTGTTGTGTGTTAAAATATATATATACAGTATATATATATTACCATGACAGGATAGCATTAAATTCAATTCATTTTCATTGTTTCATTTACAAAAAAGGATTAAATAACCCCTCCTGGTTATTCACTTGCATGTCTCAATCATCTGTTTCGGTCCATGGTACTTAAAATTGTACTGTATAGTATGCTCATATGGCCTCAATCTTTCTTCAATCTTTATATTACCTTTATATTATCTGTATATTATGTTTATATCATTCATTCTTATATATTTATTCATACTCCCATATATTGTCTTGATCTGTACATTATAATATGTGGAGTATATTTTTAGCATCCAAATTATCCGTACATTATATTTCTATTCACCTGTATGTCTATTTGTATTATAATGTTTATTGCACCTTAATTTGTTAGAATCTATAATCATAATCTGTGCAGTATATTACAGCCTCCGTATGTGTATACTGTATCTATTTCCATTCAATTATATCAGTCAGTATAGTATGTTCATCGCGCCTTATTCTGTATGTACATCATCTGTAAGTATGTCCATACCATCGCAATAATCTGTACGTTATGTCTCGTCAATATTTATCTCTTTACATGCATTCAGTGTATATACCTGTACATATGTAATTCTGCGCTTGTTGTTTGCACTTCTTTTTAGATGCCAAACTACGTTTTGTTACCTTGTACTTGTGTATGTGTCATAACAATACTTTCTAATCTAAAAGTGCAGTATTTTTGTCATTGCATTTAAGGCCATTATTCATTATAAACTTAAACAGGAGTAATCAGAATGAAGGGAAGTCAAAGGAACAAACAGGCATGGTTACAAAAAGGGCATTAAGAGTGGAGATTAAGTGTGAAAGTCACCAGCATGTAGATTACAGTGGATTAAGTGCAGATTATAAAATGAAACCTTGAACAAGGTCATATTTACAGTCAGTGCTTCAAACACAATGTGCTGAGTACGGCGGCCAACAGGGGCAAACGCACAACAATGTCCAAACACTCCAGACACAGAAATGATCCAAAGCCAAAAACACACAAAGAAATGCAAGGGGAAGATACTGCAAATGAAAAATGCTGAAAAAAAAAATGCTGCAGGATGAAAAACAAATGTAAAAGAAAAATGCTGCAAACGCCAAAAACAGACACAACCCCCAAAAACAACTGCATGAGAGAAATGCTACAACTTCACGAAACAAAACGGAAGTTAGCCAGGCTACCAGGGGAGCCAGACCTGAGGGATGTCCATCTCCAAAGACGTATGTGGCATGCCCAGAAGAACGTTGGCTGACGTTTGAAGAGCCGCAATAAAAAGGTACATTTTTCTTTGTCTTTGACACATAAAATCATTCGCTCGCTAATACTGTAAAATATTACGACTGAAGGAGGCCCTACTCTACATTTCCAATTTTTCAAACTAAAGTACATGTTTGGAATGTTGTACTGATACGGAAGTGCCATATCATGAGCGTGGTGTATTTTAGTTATCCCTAGTCTCATTTTTCTGCCAATCTCGTGAATGGTTGGGTACAAGATCTTCACATTTCCACAAGGTCTCCTTTTATTTCTCACATCACAACTTTAGGAAGTCTATGTATGACAACTTTCTCGTGTTTGGGGACTGCTGCTCAATACAGTTTGTGGCTTTATCTTGAAAATGGCAGCCAGAATGTGTTCTTTTGTACGTAAGAATTGTGTATCTAAAAAGGAGTAAGGCAGCAATCAAAATGCTTTATGTTTTTTGAGGAGCTAAAGAGCTACCTCACGGACACTGCATCTCTGGTTTCGTCACTCTGTGACTGTTTTCTGACCCTAAATCCCTGACCAATCGCAACAGAGAACCCCTGGTACCCCTTTAGTTTAGTTCTGTGAAGTTGCAGCATTTCTTTCATGCAGTTTGTGTGTCCATCCATCCATTTTCTATGCTGCTTATCCTCATTAGGGTCAAGGGGTATGCTGGAGCCTATCCCAGCTGACTTTGGGCGAGATGCGAGGTACGCCCTGGACTGGTCGCCAGCCAATCAGGGCACATATAGACAAACAACCATTCACTCTCACATTCATACCTATGGACAATTTACAGTCGCCAATTAACCTAACATGCATGTTTTTGGAATGTGGGAGGAAACCGGAGTACCCGGAGAAAACCCACGCACGCACGGGGAGAAGATGCAAACTGAGATTCGAACCCAGGCCTTCCCGATCTCCTGACTGTGTGACCAACAGGCTAACCACTCGGCCACCGTGGCAGTTTGTGTTTTTTGCATTTGCAGCATTTTTCGTTTGCATTTGTTTTTGATTCTGCAGCATGTATGTGGTTGCAGCATTTTTAATTTACAGCATTTTCCTGTCGCATTTGCTTTAAGGTGTTTGTGTGTTTTGGATCATTTCTTTTTAAAAGTGTTTGGACATTGCTGCGCATTTGTCCCTGTCAGCCACCGTACATGAGTCATTGTGTAACATTGCACAATTTGTTTTACCTGGAGGGTCTCCCTGCACACATATGCGATCTGTTTCTCCTTCAATGGGCCTGTCACTGTCAAACAATAGCATTAACAATAGGTCAGAACAAGTCAAGTAAATGCATTATTTTTGACAGGCCTAATAATATATATTTATACTCCTGATAAGACCAGCTGAGAAATTGTGTTTTATTTACATTTTGCACTGTTGGATCTTAAAGAGGTTCTAAGTAGAGCTTCAAAATGCAAAAAGAAGAAATGGGAGTGAGACAAAAAAAATGTGAGTAAGCAATTTATTGCAAACCATTAAAGTGAAATAGGGTGTTCATTCAAAGTTTCAAAGTTTAAGACCACTGCTAAAAAAAACCTTAAAATAAAAATACAGTTTTCAAAAAAGGACTCAGTAATGAGTAGCTCTGCCATTCTTGTTAATCACCTTAAAAATAGGTTTGGGTATGCTTGATGCCAGTGTTTCCAGGAGGCTAGTGGAAATGTTGGTCCAGGTGGTGAAGATGGCTTCATGGAGGGCATCCATTGTCTGGAACTGATGTCCATTTTTGTATACTTTCCTTGCCATCCATCCCCAAATGTTCTCATTTGGATTTGGATTTGAGGAACACGCGGGATGGTCCAAAAGAGTGAGGTCTTGTGAACTGCAGTGTTGTCATGTTGGAAAAACCCAGTCATTACCACACAGATGAGGGCCTTCAGTCATGAGGGATGCCCCCTGCAACATCTCTGCATAGCCATCTACCATTTGACGCCCCTGCACAACCTGAAGCTCCATTGTTCCATCCATCCATTTTCTATGCCGCTTGTCCTCACTAGCGTCGTGAGGGTATGCTGGAGCCTATCCCAGCTGGCTTTGGGTGAGAGGCGGGGTACACTCTGGACTGGTCGCCAGCCAATCGCAGGGCACATATAGTATATATACTCACATTCATACCTATGGACAATTTAGAGTCACCAATTAACCTAACATGCATGTTTTTGGAATGTGGGAGGAAACCGGAGTTCCTGGAGAAAACCCACGCATGGGGAGAACATGCAAACTCCACAAAGAGATGCCCAAACGGAGATTCAAACCCAGATCTTCCCGATCTCCTGACTGTGTGGCCAACATGCTTACCATTGCCAACATTACTCCATTGTTCCGTTGAAGGAAAAAGCACCCCAGGTCATGAGGGCACCCGTCCACTGTCGTGTGGAAAACATCTGAGGTGGGATCTCCTTGTCATGCCAGTAACGTTGAAAGTCATCACCACCGTCATGGTTACATTTTTTTAAATCAGAGAATAAAACGTTCTTCCACCTTTCAATGTCCCATGTTTGGTGCTCTCATGCAAATTCCAAACGGCATGGAATCCATATCTTTACCAAGATTTTTGCTTTTAAAGGATGTGGTCCTAAACTTTTAATCAGCTGATGAACAGCCTGTTTCACTTTAATGCTCGTTTGCAATAAATTGCTTACTCACATTTTTTTGTCTCTGTCCCATTTCTTCTTTTTGCATTTTGAAGCTCTACTTAAAACCTCCTTAAGATCCAACAGTGCAAAATGTAAATTCTTGCAATTTTTCAACTGGTCTTAAAATTTAGATTAGGAGTGTATATTTATACACACACACACACACACACACACAGTATTTATACCGTGGTAAATATCCTGAAGGGAGCCTCCCCCGCAGTATTCCATGCAAATCCACAGTTTGGTGTTCCTGCCCAGAGACACAACTTGTCTAAGCTTTTTCACGTTAAAAATAACATCCTTTCCGAAATAAAACCACCTGTGGTAGCTGCCAAAGTAGGCCACGATGTTTTTATGCTTGCACTCCTTCATCATGGTAATCTCCTGCTGGATGGACGTGATGTCATCACCTGCACAAGCAGACAAGCTAAGTTACAACATAAAAACTATGAACTTTGCGACGCACACTCCGAGACTGACCTGGGTCCAGCTTGACAATCTTGATGGCTGCTAGTTGGGACGTGCGGATGTTGCGAGCCTGGACGGGGACGAGGAAAATAAGACGGTGCTCAATATAGAAAGTTTGAAAGGCCGAACATCGTAACCTCATCAAAAAGCTCCTGTGCTTATTTTCCCTTTAACACCATCTGAAAGGCATCAGGCGATGTTGTCGCCAGCCCACAAACACAAAAACAGAAGCCGTGGCACGACATGAAATAAACACCATCTGCTAATAAACACCATTCATTTTAATGTCTTTGCAGCACGGTAACGTTACACATTTGTCCTGGCTGGCCACTAAAGAAGGTGATGCGGGGGTCACCATGGGAGCAACAGCATAGCCTCCCAGCCAGTGTAGCACCCGCACAATTTAGAAGCTGTAATCTTGAGGTCCAGTGGTTTTGGTTTTGGTATCGTTGCTTTGACCATCGGCTGGATGAAAAAGCACCAACGCAAATATTGTCAGCGACTCATGCAAACAACAGGTGAGCTGTGACGTACGTGTTGCTGAAAGCGCTAGAACCATTTACTGTAGCTGCTAAGCAGCCCAGCTAACACCCACCCCCGCCGCACCCCCACAAAACCATCAGTCAGCAGTTTGCAGGGTGATTCAGGTGACAGACATTAACTGGGCTGGAACGCTCGCACCACAATGATGATGACACAGTGTTTCCCCTACCATTATATTACGGGGGGCACCCCCCACTCCCATGAGAACGTCAAGTTAAAGTTTATTTTCTGTATAGCGCCAGATCACAGCAGAAGTGGTTTGACAGTATCTTTCATATAAAAGAGGTCTACACACTGTCCTTTCTTAAACAATCTATATAGCCTTATTTGATTGATGTTATTTATTTGACAGCATGTCATTTCTGCCTCTGCATGGTCACGTTTACAATTTGTCATCTGCTCTCTGTATCGTGCGGGGAGGAGTGATCACATTAGCTGAATGACATGTCTTGATTTCGACTTTGTGAATTATTTTCTGTCACGCTTGGCCTGACGGTGCACATTTTTGTTTTTGGTTTCGTCTTAATTTCCTTTCCTTTCCTATTTTATATTGGAATGTTACTCTACTATGTTTATGCTAACGTTTTCTTATATTTTCCCACCATATTTGGTGGACTTTGAATATTTTGAAGGGCCAAAGGGGTGAGTTTGGGAAGATCTTGGAACGGATTAGGCTATTTACATGTATTTTACGCTTCGTATAACATAAAAACCCTGTAACATAAAGGTTCTCGGAACGGATTATTTACGTTGTAGGGGCGTCTACTGTACATGCAAACGCACACATACATATATATACATACACATATACATACATGTACAAACACATACTTACACACATATACAGTATACAGGTACACATATTTTTTTTTAATAGATTTTTTTCCCTCTTTTTCCCTCTTCCTTTTCTTTTTTATCCTTTCCTTTCTCCCCTGTTGATATCCACATCCTCCGTCTTTGGTGTTGCACCGTGAGTGCCACTGAATGTAGACACACGAGTTCCTCACCTTATTTCTTTATTGAGCTGGCCCTTGCAACAATTATGTTATTGAATGTAGTCCTTCTAGCTGCATGCTTCTTTCTTGTAGGTTGTATCCTCCATTGTCCTTATCGCCATAGTAATGTGATCTTTAATATGTGTCCAGATCTCTTATATCTTCATGCTTTGTATCTTTCACTGCTTCCTCAAGTCTCGTGCTTTCCTTGGCGATGTCGGCATTGCGTTTTGTCAGAGCAGAGCAGCACGCAAGGCAGCTTCCATCGGGTTTATAGCCTCCTTGAGAGCAGCGCACAAGGCAGCGTCTTCTCCAATAATGCTCTCATATCATCCTGCAGAGCCTTGATATCTTCTATAGGGTTTTTAACCTCCTTAAAAGCAGCGCTCAAGTCACTTCTTTTCTTAGTGCTTTGATAGCCTTGCTCTGTGCTCTATCTTCTTCCATGATGTTTGTGACACCATTATTGACATCCATGATGAATGAATAGAGGCCACTGTACTTAGATTTAATCTCTGATTCCAGAAGCGATATACCCATCCTTATATTTGCAGAATTTTTCACTGCTTTTAATTGCAGATTCTCAATTCCTTGCATTATTTGTAATAGAGTAATCTTTCGTGTCTTCTTGAGAAAATCTTCGAGTTGTTTTTTTATCCGTAAATCCAGAGCCAGAGTCAATGTGTTTGGCATTGTTGCTAGGCAACCGCTTTGAACTTCTGCAGTTAGCTTGATTTGCTAGAAGGTATCGACGCTTGTACTGTAACTACTTTATTTCAAGGAATCTGTACCTCTCGCCTATCCAAACATGGGGGGGTTCAGCAAGCAGTGCTGATCTTGTGTTCATGAAGTGTAGTCATGAAAGCACCAACATTTCCGGTATCTTCAACAAAGCTCCTGCCATACACGTCCTTCCCAGTCGAGAAAAAAAAAAAAAACATCTCTGAGCTGAGTGTAAAATAAAGTTAGACGCTGTGCGTACACTTTGATGAAATTAATGAATGCTATTTTAGGAACACAATGAATATATATATATATGCATATATATATATAAATGTGTAAAAATCCATAATAGTGCAGAAATATGACCCACAAGTAGATGTCAATAAAAACCTGAGTGTCATGTTGGCTCTTTTTTGCAGTGCACTGCTGGTCCTGCCGGGGCGAAGCCATCTGCGCACACCTGGCAACTATTGTAATCAGGCCCTTACACTCACTTAGGGTTCGTCAGCCCAGCGGTTTTGCTCGTAGTTTTACTGCAGATATTCCCATTTGGTGAATATTGTCCATGTTTCCAGCCGAGGTTATTCCAAGTTATTTAGTTCACACACCAACCACAGACAAGCTACTAATAACGCGTCTAATCTCGCACCAAAAGTTATTCTTAAATGCGGGCGGGCCTCTCAGAAGAGTCCATATTGTTTGCACCCGTGTCCCATTATGAAGTTGAAAGGGTTTCTTTTTAACTTGAAGCCACATCACTGGAGGCACAAATGATGACAGACATGAGGCCACGAAACGGCAACAAGGTCAGCGCCGTAAAGGAATGCTTGGATGAGTTTGGTGTGGAGCAGGGGTCTCCAAAGTGTGGCTTGGGTGGCAATTTTGTCCTGCAGCTCAATTTTCATAATTGAAATTATAATTGAATTACAATTCATTGTTAATGGTAAATTATTAGATATTACACTAATTTGTCACCTATAACACAAAGCTAGGACGTTTTGTTCAGATAGTTGAGCATATATTGACCTACATCAAATTGGTTTTAGCGTCTTTAGTGTACAAAATGTATCAAAATGGCCCCCACATCCTTCAATTTTTTTGCATGCCGCCTGTGCTGGATAAAGTTTGAGCACGGTGTCTAAGAAGCCCATTCAACACCTCTGACTTCACAAACACTCCAAAACATCCAAAAACAGAGCTATTATTTTCTTCACTTCCTGTAGGTGTCCCAATACTTCTGCACCAGAGACGTGAGATTCTTTTGTCACGTTTGCCACTCTCTCACCTCCTGGCAGTGACGTCATTCTTTCACATTTTCACTTTGGCATCCACGACCAACCAGAGAACGTCAGCACACAACCTGCGCTCACTTCCTGTTTTCTTTCCTGTTCAGGCAGCATGTTTCCTGCCATCTAAAGTTGGCGGAGTTACTTTTTTTGTATTACACAAGCCTGAGATGTTCATCCATTGAACGATTCTTGACGCTTTAGGCCTCACGTGAACCTCATGAAGGCCCACACTGTCACACGTGCTGAGGTCTGGTTTCCCACTGCTTGAATGACGACAGCGGGAGGCCAAATTGTGCCATTGTCTCTTCATGGACGTGCTGCTTTTATAGTGTTTCATTCTTAGCCCATTTGAGACACATTTCATCTATTCCATCTGTTCTCCTATCAATCATCGTTCATTATCCTTCATTAGTGGTGAGAATCTATCGTTTTTAACATTTTAAACATTTAAACTTCTTCTTGTTACATTATGCATTTTTGCACGTTTTCCGACCTTTGCTGTTGGGTTTTCTTGGTTAATTGTATTGTTTTTAGAACGTGCCGCGGCCAATAAAAAAACAAGCTGCGAGCCGCACATGACTGCATCTCATCTTTGATATAGGTGAAGAAGCGTATTATAAACATTAACTTTGGTCTTTTCTCATTTTTTCCCAAATATTTAAACTTTCTTTTTAAATAGTCTTATGTAATTGTACTTCTCGTAATATCATGACTTTTTTCCCCCCACAATATTTTGACTTTATCCCCATAATATTATACCCTTTTTTCCCAAAACCTAATTTTCCAAAAATATTTTATTTTTATTTTTTGTTTCTCATATACAACTTTTTTTTTAAACATATTTTTCTTTAATATTTCAAGCTTATCCGACTAAAAGTATGTTATTTTCCCTCATCACATTATGATGCTTTCTCATGAAACTCTTTCTCGTTAGATTACAACTTTTTTCTCTCAATATTTTGACTTGTTACTGCAGATTTTCACATTTTTGCTGGGGTTTTTTTGTATTTTTTACTTTTCATGTTAAATTATATTTTTAGAATGAGCTGCGGGCCGCAAATGGACCTGGGGCCGTACTTTGGGCAGCCCTCGCTGAGTGTCCAAGTTAGGATTTTTATAATCTAGTCTCTGTTTTTCACAAGATCCACTGTATGTACACCACACAAATAAATTCTGTTTAATAATTAATTTTTCAATAAATACATACTTAATTTAAAAAAATAGTTTAAAAAAAACAATATAAATATCATATATACTGTATAATAACATAGAATTTAATTCTCTAAAATTAATAATTGAATTAAAAAATAAGAAAATATGTATTCATGATATATTTATTCACTTATATTACTCTCATGACTACTGTAATACTGTATATCAAGGTCAGCACAGGAAAGAAAGTACTAGAAGAGAAGAGAAGAACAGCAAGAGGAAGAAGTGTCTTGCAGGCACAAGTTTACACGTCAAATTAGCATTTGCGCCACTGTTGATGCGTGGGACAAAACAATGGCAGTTTACAGGGAATAATCCAAAAGATTTAAGTGCGATGTACAAACAACCTCACCTAAACAAGTGACATTATTCTAAATTTAAAAAAACTCACCTTGAAGACATCCCCGTAGGTGCCGCACCCAATCCTGTGGATGAGCTCGTAGTCGTTCAGAGGGTCGAGGAATGACACCCCGATGTTGTTCATGTCTGCGGGCTGCCACCTCAGGCTGCTGCCGAGCTTCTAGGCGCACATCCCGGGTGAATGTGACAGGCTGTCTGCTGGAGGACAAAGAACACGATGGACGTTTCAAGCTTACTGCGAAAAAAACCTCACTGGGCGCCAAGAAGGACGTAAAAACACGGAAAGAAAAGATTTTTAAAGACACAAGCACGAATGTCCTCGACCACACTGAGTCAATCACTAGAGGTGGGCGGATCGATCCAAATATCGATTTTATTGATGGACTCGTATCGGCTCGATACTAGTGCGATGAGATCGACATTGTCTAGTTCTCGTCTATTTTCAAAATTACCTGTTTTTGTTGTGTTGTTAAAATACACTGTATATGTTTATATATTGTTTACAAACTCAGAGAATGAGTCATTGGACACAAGAGGACTTCGCGGGCAAAAATCCAAAGGATTTGAATGAGTAATAAAAGAGAATTGCATTACTTTGTCAATATTGTTTCATTACCGTTATGTATGATTCAAATAGCTTACGAGTGATAACTTTTTTAATTTGCATAAAATCTGGTTTGTTTTTATTCAAAATGTAATCCCGATGATCAAAATAAAGGGCAAAAGCAGTCATTCAATAACCTTGCAAATGTTCAAGTAAAACTTACATACCGACATCATGAACAGATTGATATTAAAAAGATTACCGTATCGTCCACTCCGAATGAGCAGAATTTCCACACGATAAGCGAACTGTCACCTCAAGCACATTTGCTTCAAGGGCTCATGTCCAACTAGAAAATACACTACTAAAACATTTGAGTAGACAAATCTTTAAATACAAATGTATTTAATGGTAAAACCAAAGGAAAGGCAATGCAATGAAAGACTAAATAAAAATAAATAAATAATAAATAAAACCATGCAGCATCTAGTTTGATGAGGTCTTTATTACTTGTAGATGTGGCAGGACCACCTAACGTGGCCATGTGGACAGTGTGTGGTCTTTCTTGGCTACTCTACTCTAAATCCTCCAAACTAACCAACAACAACAAAAAAAAAAAAAAAAAAGGCGACATAAGGCAACATTGAGCTAGCAAGAAAGAAGCTATCCTTAGCGCGGTAGTGGACAATGTTACACAGTAACTATCCTAAATTGAAGACATGTACCAAGCTTTCAGTCATGGCCAGCGTCCTCATGATGCGATGAGAGAACGATAGTGGATTTGGCTAGCAACAAACTAAGGAGGCAGAGGTCTAAACACTCATGTTTGTTTGCGTGCTGTTGCTAGTAGATTCCAGGAGGTGGAACTATGGATGGGGACGGGCTTTGGCTTTCACAGCCTAAAGAGCCTTGCGTTGTCTCTTCATGAAGGACATGGAGTAGTCCCCGGGCGGCGTGCTCTTCTGCCTCTTCATCTGGACCTGAGATTGAGCGGTGAGCTGCAGCTTGATGGCGCTGGAGTTCACCTTGGCGGCGCACAGCAACCCCTTCATCCCCTTCATCTTTTCGCTCTGGAAGATGACCACGGGGGCGCCCGGGCAGGGTGACGCAGTCTGCTGCTGCTGAGGGGAAGGCGCCGCATTGGGGCTGGGAGACTTGGGCTTGGCCTCGGCCCCCTCTGCGCCCCGCTGGCCCTGCAAGGGGCGGCGACGGGCCACAGCCTCGCCTACTTTCTTGGGCTGAGGTGGCGCTGCCACCGTCGTCTGGGAGGCTGGGGAGGTGGGGGCAGCAGCGAGTGGAGAGTTCTGTTCTTCTAGTTTGGACTCCCTACGGGACCCTCGTCTCCGGCCCTCCCAAGGATCCTCACTGGACGCGTCGTCGTCCTCCTGACAGTCTGGCTCTTTGGTGATGATGGACACTTTCTGACGCACCTTAGGATACAACAACGTCCTCTTCATTAGATACACCTGCGCAGTGACTCCCAGTGCAAGTGTAGCAAGCATCAATGCAAACATGTCACATTTATTATAGTGCTTCCTCCTTACCTGCGCATCAAAGCGGCTGAGGGACTGGACCAGGTAGGTGGCCCATCCCACATGCAGCACCGGCGTGGGACTACCCTCCTCCCACTTGCAGATGCCGTCGTAAAAGCACAGCAGGTGAGCGAAGCATTCTGGGTCCTGCAAGGCCGAGAGGGCGGCTGCCTGCTTTGGCTGATCCTGCACACATACAAAGGATTACATTTTGAGGACTTCGCTACCCACAATGCAACAGCCCCTCCACTCCTGGCTCGGAATGCTTACTTTATCACAGGCTTCTCCCGCGTCGCCGCCCTCCGTGGGAATCTCGGCAGCAGTTTCCTTCAGCAGAGTGGGAATGACGTCGTTTGCAATGTCAAAGAATTCCTTGTAGATCTCCTCATCCTCGCGGAAGTAGTTGTAGCTGCAACAAAATGAACTTTTTTGTAAATGCTGTTTAGTTTTATTTGCATAAAGACTACAGGCAGAAGTGGGACGAGATCAAAGTGAGGTGTCACAAAAAAATGGAAATTAATGCAAAGAATTCCCAAGAACGGAAGGAAAAGGAGAACAATGAGGGGGCAGCAAAAGGAAGCTGCTAGATGTCGCCTCAGGTGCTATTTTTAGCTGCAGAAGTTCACTTCCACCACACCCTCTGTTTCTTTGACCATAATCGAGTATGTCTATACATTAAATATTTTTAACCATTTTTAATAACAGCATTCATGGCAACATTAATTGACATGCCCATCAGTTAACGATGGGTGCGCATTTACTGCCCCCTGGTGGTCATATGAGGTACGGTCACCACAGCAACCATTGTGCTTGTCAACTTCGATTATTTCAACACCTGCATAATATAATCATAACCAATCGAAGAAAAATGCTAATACTCCATTTACAGATGTACCATATGTAATAAACTTACTCCTGCATGACCTGGGCGGCGTCAGCCCACGCCCTCAGCGCGTCCCGCACGTTCCTGTGCCTGTAGTGGAAGCCAGCCAGGTACATGTAAGGGTAGATGTGCTCGTTGTTGTAATGTTTCTGGGCAGAATTCACGGCCTGACCAGAGAGAGCAAAATTGAACATCTTGCTCTAAGCGGAAGGACGACAAGCAATCTTACCTTGAGGTGGATTTCCAGTGGGCTCTCCTTGCCTGGGATTGGTTCCTGGTCCTCCAGGTCTGCCAGAGTCCCCATTGCCATTGGATACCTGGCACAGGGTGCAGCAAACAGTTGACGATATAACTTCAGGGTAAGCTTTTTGGCATCTTTGCCAGAGCACTCTCACCTGTCCAGGTTGCCTCGTTCATACAGCAACCACAGCAACTTCTGTCAAAGGAAAACATTTGAAAAAAAAAAGGGATTAATGTTGCAAAGTAATGCCATTTTTGAGACTGCATTGTGTGCTGACCTGCTGTAGCTGCAGGAGCTCAGAGCTGTCAGTGTGCAGGTCCAGTGAAGGGTTGATGGCACACACCATGAAGGCCACCTCCATGTTTCTGTCACATTTCATGTAGGAGCCCTTTAGGTAGAGCCAGCTCTAAAGCAGACACAAACATGTGAACCACAAGGCATGCAACACTATGCCATCATGCCACGGTGTGGTTCATTTTTGGTAAAGTAAGGGTACAAAATACAAAACAAATTGCTGTCCATGTAAATGATTGTTAAAATGAAACAAAAAAAACTTTAAATGCTGTCAGGCATAAATACAACTCTTAAAAAAAAAAAAAAAAAAAAAGTACAACATCATAACTAAGATGCATTTTTTCCTCTTTCTGATCTCATTTCAGGCGTTTTCTTTGTTAGATTTGCATACAGCAGCCTCGCCTCTGAAACAGTTTCTCTTGCTAGCCGTTGACCCACACAAGCAACAACTTCGCAACATCTTCAGTGCTCTGCGGTCTGTTTCGCAACATTAGCTCACTTGATTGCGCTGTTATTCTTCAGGATGGTACGAATTGTTTGAGGGCTTGCAGTATATTCTGGCAAGATCGGCAACACGAACACCATCTTCGAACTTTCCGATGACTTCCTTCTTGTATTCAATAGTGGTCTTCACCCTCTTTGGAATGTTGTTGCCACTCGCAACCTTCTTTGGACTAGAAGACTCTAAAAAGACTGTAAAAATGTATAAAGACTCTTTGGACTCCATTCATCCATTTTCTATGCCGCTTATCCTGATTAGGGTCGCGGGGGTATGCTGGAGTCCCTGCTGACTTTGGGCGAGGGCACATATAGACAATCGTTGACGCTCACATCCATACCTATGGACAATTTAGAGTCGCCAATTAACCTAACATGCATGTTTTTGGAATGTGTGAGGAAACCGGAGTACTCTGAGAAAACCCACACACAGGGAGAACATGCAAACTCCAAACAAATAGATGTCCAAGCGGAGATTCGAACCCAGGTCTTCCCGATCTCCTGAATGTGTGGCCGTGCGGCTTCTGTGGACTCATCACGGCTTGTTTAAAGTTCATCGCACTTAATGAAAAAATGCATGGACAGGAGTCATCAATGCCGAGGGTCCATTGTTTGGCCATCGGATTCCTTACATGTATGAATGTGCCTTACAGGCTGCCGTAGTAAAGTGTGAACTAAGTAAGTATCATGAGATTGTCTTTTGAGTGATCGAGGATGACTGTGCAAACAAACCAAGCACAGATACAACAGTTTGTTGCACGTGCCATTCTGCATGCTAACCAGGAGGGCAAACACAAACCAGGGCAATATTTTAGCCCAACTTTTGGATGTTACCCAAAAAAACTCACCGAGGCGGACGTTAACCAAGATTCCACTGTGTGAAAAAGTTTTTGCCCCCTTATTTATTTTGCATGTTTGTCATATTTAAATATTTCAGATCATCAAAAAAATATTAGTCAATGACAACAGAACTGAACACAAAATGCAGGTTTTTTTGCAGTTATTATTAAGAAAGAAAAAAAATTCAAACCTACATGGCCCTGTGTGTAAAAGTGATTGTCCACTAAACCTAGTAACTGGTTGGGCCACCCTTAGCAGCAACAACTGCAATCAAGTGTTTGCAATAACTTGTAATGAGTCTCTTACAGCGCTGTGGAAGAATTTTTGCCCCCTCATCTTTGCAGAATTGTTGTAATTCAGCCACATTAGAGGGTTTTCCAGCATGAAGCCTTTTTAAAGGTCATGCCACAGCATCTCAATAGGATTCAGGTCAGAACTTTGACTAGGCCACTCCAAAGTCTTCATTTGTTTTTCTTCAGCCATTCAGAGGTGGACTTACTGGTGTTTTGGATCATTGTCGTGCTGCGGAAACCAAGTTCGTTTCAGCTTGAGGTCACAAACAGACGGCCAGACATTCTACTTCAGGATTTTTGTGGTAGACAAAAGAATTCATGGTTCCATTTTTCCACAAGTCTTACAGGCCCTGAAGCAGCAAAAACTGCCCCAGAACATTACACTACCACTACTATGTTTTACTGTTGGTATGACGTTCTTTTTCTGAAATGTGGCATTTCTTTTACACGGGATGTAATGGGACAGACACCTGTTAAATTTTTGTCTCGTCAGACCACACAGTATTTTCCCATCGGTCTTGGGGATCATAAAGATGTTATTTTTGTTCAGCAGTGGTTTTCATCTTTGAACTCTGCCATGCAGGCCATGTTTTGCGCAGTGTCTTCCTTATGGTGGAGTAATTAACACTGACCTGAGGTAACACAGAGGTTTGGATTTTTTTCTCCCTTAATAAAAAGTTTAATTTAAAAGCGATTTTGTGTTCAGTTGTGTTGTCATTGATGAATAGTTAAATTTGTTTGATGATCTGAAACATGTAAGTGTGACAAACATGCAAAAAAATAAATAAGAAACAGGAAGGGGGCATACACTTTTTCACACTTATAATATAGCCATAACACACACCAGCCAATGGCCTCACCCAACCGCTTGTGAAGCTAATCTTCGCACGTCCAAGGCTTGTATTTCCACAGCCGCTTTTTTTTTTCTCCACACTCCCCGGGCTTGTGAAGGTGCCCTGCATGCCTGGATCTCTGCTGCTGTGCTGAATGCATCACCTTTTATGACCGTTTGTATTTAATTACATAGTAAACGCATCATAGAACAAACACTTCCCATCCTTCACTGCACGAGAACTTAGTACGCATCTTTACCCAACCAATGACTCCGTCCTGAAACGTCAGAATATAAACATGTGTGCAATGACACCCCAATTAACAACGTACACGTCATGTATGATTGCGTCAAGGGTGGATCACCTTCTCACTGACTCCTGCTGTGACCGTCTGTCCTCTCCTGTCCTCGTTACCTTTCCCGTGCCAGGTGACCTCGGCCGTTTCTTCACCATTCTTGCCAAAGATCACCCAGGCGTGGTCCTCAGACAGAGCCAGGTGCACATCCTTCAGACCCAGGACTTGGCAGGCGGCCACCACAGCAAAGGCCACCCCAGAGCTGTCCAGTTTGGTCCCTTGAAGAAAGGGAGCATTTGTTTGCTATGTAACAAGATGCCTGGACTCCGGTTGCCTTACCAGTGATGAGGCTGAAGAGAGACTGGATGTGAGCCCGATCTTTAAAGTAGGAGCGACTGAGACTGTTCCAGATCACGTCTGACACTTTCTTCACCAGCTCTCGACTGGAGCCTGCAGGTGTCCTCCTGTACTGGGACAGGTCCACCGCCCCGCGGATCTGCGCCGTGAAGCGCTCATATAGCGCCGAGATCATACCCAGCTCCACGGTGGGGAAGCACGAGTTGGGACAGTCTGGCTCCAGCGGCTCAAAGCGTACGCCGGGCACGTTGATGGGAATCACACGATTGACCGCCAGGAAGTGCTCGACAAAGCCCAGGACCAGCGAGAGGAGGGCCAGGTCTGGCTCGGACTTGCGGAGCTCGGCGTCAAACAGCTGAACGACACCGTCGATCCCCCGCAGGGGAAAGTGCTTCTTCTGAGGCGTGTGCAAACCCATTATGTCCTCTCAGTGTCACCTGCTGTGTGACACAATGGAAAAAAGTAAAAATGAGAGCATATCACTATGTTTCACTATAGTTACTGGCACCTTAAATTCCCCCACATGCTTAATTGCTATTATTACTATGATTGCAATATAATATAATTTGTGGTCATGTTGTATAAAGCACTGCAAGCAAAAAGACCATTAGATAAGGCTTAAGATAAGAGTGACTCATTGCATGATGTCACATGTTCCACCAGTACAGCTACATGGTGAACGGGTGGGCGGGGCACTCTCGCAGATAATACAAACACAATAAATATAATACTACGCTTCTGAAAGTCTTTTGAGATTTACTGAGATTGGTAATGCCCAAATATGTTGCTTCCAAGACGAAAACAATGAACATTACTGTCCACGGCATTATGACGTCGCTATTGTATATGTTAGCATGCGGCTAACTTTGCGAAGTTGGGCACATCGCGCGTTACTAATATTTGATTTAAATATGTCGTTGTTCGTCGAGCGAAAGCTGTAATCGGTTATATAAAAAAGCAGCCTAAAGTCGGGAGAGGACGCCAAACAAATCCGAAGGTAAACGCTTTAAGGCGGCATCACTGGTAGAAAGCTGGCTTCATTGAGCGCGATCAGGTGCAGCTAGGCTGGCTAACGAGCGGCTAGTTAGCCAAATTAGACTAGTTTGGATTACCGCACGTCGAGGAGAAAGTCTCGGAAAATTTATCGTTAAAGTTTACCTACCGAATAACTCGCTCCGGTATCCTAATAACCGCCAGTGTGGAAAGAAGAATATAGCCGGTTCCTCAGTGTGGCAGCCACATGTTTTTTGTTTGCGTCCCACTTCTTTTGCCGCGCACTTGAGGCTGCCGGAGAGTCACACGCACTCTGTGTGCGTCATCACGTTTACGTACATGACGTCTTTTGCGAGTATTTCAAGTACAGTCGGAAAACCGACAATTTCTCAATAGACACGCTTGGCGGTTCAATGGCTGTGTCTACTAAGGGTCTGTAGCCCACAAGGCTGGTAGCCAACCCGGTCGACGAAGGCCAGACATTCAGAGACCCCTCCACAAGCCGCGAACCAGCCTTGTGAATTCAGACGGTCGAGCCCACTGATCTGTACGAAAAAAATGAAGCCACTGAAGCCACAGAGGCCATCTTACCACTCACATCTCGTACGTAGCAGACTACATTCGCACAGCGTACTGTACAGAGTGTACAAAGCAGATGAAGAGGCTCGCAGAACATCTATATTTTAAATTAAAAAGCGAGGAGATTCTCCCATTCCTTCAAGTAACACAACCTTCGTCGCTTAAAAACGATTTGATACGTTATTCTCTATCTTTTGGCTATATTAAATGTACTTTTTCCCCTTCCAATTCTCATTGCCTTTGGGACAAAATTCTACTCTGCACCCTGGCTCAGCACTCCCCTATAGCAATGCATAGTTTTACTCCTCTAGAAAGAGATTTTAATTTTAACTGCATATCCCATCCCCTTTTTCCACTAAAATCCATGGTCATGATCTTTTACTTTTTTTTTCTTACTTTCATACAATTCACTATGCTCTCGTCTGTACAAAATATGAATCATAAAATAGAGTGACTTTGGACAAGTTTTAAAATCATTTAACATTTTGCTGATTTTTTTCTGATCTTTTTGTTTGTGTTATGAAATAGAAATAACCTCTTTTCTGAGATAGAAATATATTTGAACAAAAACCACAGGAATAATATGTAATATAATATCTAATAATATATTGTATAAACATTGCCTCCATATGAGGGTTCATTTGAAATTCGGGTAAACAAAAAAACTTATTTTTTACATTTGTAAACAACCGCAAATTATTTAGTAGTCTAGTCGCGGTTGTTTGTTTGCATATCCCCCACGGCCCCCTATGTGAAGCCGTTATGACTCAGGTATGGTGTATCGACAGACTTTTTAAAAATGATCATACCCGAGTCCTTATGACTAAGCTCAAGCACACCTGTTGTGCGAGGTTAGTCTGAAGACTAACCTTTTTTAATTTAGTGTGAGTGGGTAACAAACAACAGACTTAACAACTTACAATTTCTGACATAAGTCATTGTCCGAGAAGCGTTTCTTGTGAGTGGTAATATGGCGGCCGCGTGGCTTCACAAGTCATTGACCAATGTGCTATCCAGATTTTTTTCGTACAGATCAGGGGTCTAGCGTTCCTCACACTTCCTGGTTGTGTCACGTGTTCTCATGTTTACCCTGACATGACAGAATGATACCTGCCTTCAATCGTAAAAGAGCGAAAACCTAATTTAAGTGAAGGAGAACAAGCAAAATGTGACATTACAGAAGCAAAGTTCTTAGTTTTTAAATGTAGGCTTTACAGTAAAAATAAGCGAGGTTCTCCGTCGGCAGATTTATCACCAGCTCAGAGCTAAACCTAACAATAGTAATATTTATTGCTACTTAGAACACACATAGAATAGGATACTTTTAAACTTCTAAAGAATCATGATCAGGATGGAGCTCCCGAGACAGCAAGGTATGTGTACCACCATGGAACATCACTGATGACCTTCCAAACCTTCCCCTCCTTTGACTTCCTGCACCTCATCATTTCACCTGCCCTGCAGCTTGAAACCGTGTCGAATGCTGCATTGTTTTATTACATCAGGTCATATATGTGATCAAATAATACATACATTAAAACTTAGAAATACGATGCAAGTTGGTGGAGGTATTGAAATGATCCTTAAATACTCGCATCTATACATAAACACATTCCATAAATGTGTTGTTGCTGAGTGTTGTACAAATGAACGAAGTAGCCAAAGAGTAACACATACGTAGCTATTAATATTACTATTGTTAGGTTTAGCAAGGAACCTCTCTTCTTTCTACTGTAAAAACTACATTTAAAAACTAACAACTTTGCTTCTGTAATGTCACATTTTGTTTGTTCCCCTTCACTTTAGTTAGGTTTTCGCTCTTTTGCGATTGAAGGCAGGTATCATTGTCATGACGTCAGGGTAAACACGAGAGCACGTGAGACAACCAGGAAGTGTGAGGAAGGCTAGACCGTCTGAATTCACAAGGCTGGTTCGCTTGCCTTCGTCGACTGGGTAGGTTACAGTCCTTGCGGGCTGCATCCCCTTAAATTAGACACAGGCCACCTGACTAAACCTAAATTTATGCGCATGCGTAAAATTGTTGTTCAGCACAGTACATTAGTGCGCGGAGTATACAGGCAGAGCCATGCTGCCTCCTATTGGTTTTATTGGGTATTGGAATCAACTTGGCCAGACACTTGTTATAAACATGTCGTTCTTTAATAGCAAAATATAGCATTCAAAGTGGGAAAAAATGGGGGAAAAAAAGCTATATTGTAAACAATCCATATGTTATGTCGTTGGAAGTCAAAATGCTAGAAATAAGGCTTCCCTTCTGGCGTATGCACAACCTCAGCTGTGACAGCAATCAGTGCAGTTATGATTCGTACATTACATGTCATTATTACACAGATAGCATACCTTAATCATCCCTTTTTGCAAATGCATGGTAACAAAATAACATATTAGGGTGTACTGTGTAAGTAGTTTGGTAAAAGGCAACCACAAAGGATTATGATTCTCTGAATAAAATCGATTTAAAACAGAATGCTAAAACAAAATGTCAAAAGTGGAGAAAAATAAAGTGATTTCAATGAGACACTTTGAGAAAAATGTGCCCTTTAGTGCCCCTGAGAGCGCACTCTGCCTCACCCAGCCACATCTGGGGCATGGTGGCCTCACAGCGACTGGTAGCCATCCGTCCTCCTCCTGCGGCCCAAGAAGTAGACCACCACCACCACCAAGATGAGCACCAGCAGTGTGACACCCACTGCAATGGCCACGCGATAATCTGGCTGGTCGGCTACACACGAATCAGCTGAAATAAAAACACAATTTGTTAGCACTGCACATTGCATATTCTCCAAGCTGTATGAACTATGAGCATTTTGGATTGACCCAAAGCAGTGTAGTTGTTCCATAATAACTATCCTCATAATACTACTTGACTAATCATTAAAGATGCCAATTCAATGCAGGTCATGTATGCTAAGCTATCTGAACAAAACATCCACATAGCTTTTGTTGTATAGGTGATAAAGCAAATTGTAGGTCCACTTTGAAGAAAGACTTGTTGGCCACCGAGTACTTTTTAACGTATGTCCTACTATTCCTAGTAAATATGCTTACTAATGCCAAATTCGTTGCTCTTGGTCAGATTGAAGGCCTGCATCCTGTCTTGCTTGACGTCCAAATACAGTCCATTCCCCATGTAGAGTGACTCGCTCTTGCAGGAGTACGAGTGGCCAATCTTTGCGGCAAAGCTGTGCATCGACTGGTTGCTGGCAGCGTACTGTCCGTTGGCTGCAACAGACACGGGCGTGACATATTAAAACATTCACCATCATGATGACACGAAGTAAAAACAAACCCAAAAACAAGTAGTTGCAGTAGATTCCCCTCATATTCATGGTTAAGCAATCGCTCCTCCGCATATTCATGGATTTGTTTTCTCTGCTTTAAATTGTAAATAATTTGTATTTTTTTATGGTAACGTCAATAGAAAGTGGTTTGATGGCACTACCTACAGTTAGAAAAAAAGCTATGAATCCAGGGCGCTGTCTCATTAAGTCAGTTGTTGGGTTGCAACTACGTGACTAAGAGGCAGTCTGTCTCACTTCTGGTTTAGAAATGGGGGTCAAATGTTTCAATGTAGCCATGCGGCGATGTTGGACTTAAAAAAATGATATTACAAAGGTTTAGAGCCGATATTACAAGCAAGATATCGTCAAAAAATCCATCCATCCGTCCATTTTCTTATACAGAATGTGAAAAAAATTCAGGAAATCACATTGTATGATTTGAAAAGAATTTATTTGTATAATGTTGCAGAAAAGAAATATTTGGTCATTAACCAACGTTCAAAGTTGAACTCAATACTTTGTAATGTATCCCTGTTTGTCAATGACAGAGGTCAAATGTTTCCTGTAGGTCTTGGCCAGGTTTGCACACACTGTAGCTGGTATTTTGGCCCATTCTTCCATGCAGATCTTCTCCAGATCTGTGATGTTTCGGGGCTGTCACTTTTCTATGCGACTTTTGGCACAATCTTACTGCTGTCACGTGGCAGTTTTTCATAGTTGTAGAATTATTTTTTTGTACTTGAAGGGTGTTTTTTGTATACTTGGATATTTTTGTGTAAAAAATATGTTCATTTGCATGTGTAAAACGTGCTGCATTTGTTTGATAGGTACGTTTCTTATTTGCAAAACAAAATGCATTAGTTTGTGAATGATGTTTTGTATTTGAAAACCACACAGAGTTTGTCAGTTGTTGGGCGTGAAAACAAGTTTTGTATGTTTGTGAGGTTCTGGCATGATTTTACCTCCTTGTATTCTTTGCTGCCGTATACAACGGGTTTAACTAGTTTTTTTGTTGTCAGGCAATACTTTACGCATTTCCCATTTTTGTGAGCATTATTGAGTTCCAACAATATTTTAACTTCAGTTTTAGGATATATTTTGCTTGTTGTTGGTCACTGCGAACTAGAGTGTGTTCAGACTGCTCCACTCGACAAGAATGATTTTTTTTTTGGTTTGTTCTTTAACTTTTTCCCCCTTGATGATGGACTATCTTAGGAACTCATTTTCAGAAATCCCTATATGAATGAATGTATGCAGCATTTGTGGCTCTGATTTCATTTAATGTCTTGCTACAACTACTGTGTACTTGTTTGCCCCCTCTTGTGCTTGAGCCTGTGACGACTTCAACAGGATGCGATGTCACATGCAGCCCAGCACTCAAGACTCAACTCGGTCAACATTTAACATTTTCCAGCAGGAAGATGCTTTCACAAGATGTGATGTTGTGTAACTGCACATTTTCCAAGTATCATCAGCTTTCATTGAATATATAACCAAGCTGCTCAAACAATAAAGGGAACACTCAATTCACACTCAGTCAAAAGTGCTGCGCCATTATTCAAACTGTCCACTTCGGAAGCAACACAGGCTGACAATCAATTTCACATGCTGTTGAGCAAATGGACTAGACAGCAGGTGGTGTCTTTTTCCACTTTAATTTTGAGTGTGACTCCAAATCCAGACCTGCATGGGTTAATAAATTTGATTTCAGTTGATAATTTTTATGTGAATTTGTTGTCAGCACATTAAACTATGTAAAGACCAAAATATTTAATCAGAATATTTCATTAATTTAGACTTAGGATGTGATATTTTAGTATTCCCTTTATTTTTTGAGCAGTATACGTATATATATATATATATATATATATATATATAAATAATTTTTGCCTGCATGCTGGGATGCTGAGGGCCATTGTGATATTTTGTACAACAGGTATAAACCAATCCAATATACCAAAAGGTTATACATATGTAAAGAGCTTTGCGTCACTAGCCTCAACATTACAATTTCTCTTGTGCCATTTTTGCTATTTTAGCCCCATTTTTGCTGTTTTGTTTTTGTTTCCATATGTGCCGAGGCTGCACTTCGGACACCCCTGGTTTCTAGTATCAAAAATAGGCATTTTTAGGGAATTCTATGGGTGCTTCCATTATTTGAGGTTTTTCACCAATGGCGGGGATGTACTGTACAATGGGGTTTATGGGCCTTACCTGTGCTGAAAGGGTAGAGGAGGTTAAAGGACAGCGCATCCACATAGACCATGTTTTCAGCCGTGCTCTGAGGAAATAAAATTGGAACATGCTCTTAATTGCAAAGTCAACATCTGGTTCATTGTGTATGTGTGGGTGTGACAGTGTGTGATCTATGTCACATGCTATGATGCTGACACACACACACACACACACACACACACACACACACACACACACTCACTCACTCACAGGCTTGTCAAGTCCACTTCCCCTTTCCAAAAATTCCTTATCAGTCAGACAGCATCACACAACACGAGCTGTTTAGCATCAGCAATCTGAGAAACAAATCAGGAGAGGCAAACACACCTTGTTGAACATGAAGGTGATGAACCCCTCTTGGAAGACCAGGGTAAGGTTGGCCTTGTTTTCCTGACACTCCCCAACTGCTTTGGTCTTATTGGGCTGAACCACAAAGGTCCCGTTGGCCTGGGAAAGGAACACAAAACGCTCACTTCCTAAACAAAAAAAAGACTCGCTGACAGCTGCATGTTCTCTAGAGACGTGTGCACAACTTCTACTGACGAGTCACTCAGCAATGTGACAAAGTGCAATAACGTACCTTTGGTGTCATCAGACGGATCTGCAGCGCCATGTGAGCCATGAGGCAGACCACCTTGTTCTTCATCAGGCTGTAGTTACCGACGCTCAAATCGGCGGGCGGCGTGGGCTTGGGAGGAGGAGGAGCGGTTGTCGGCTTGCTGGTTGTGTTCGTGGAGGGCACAGGTGTTGTGGTGTTGGTTAAGGGTGCAGGGTTGGTTGTAGCATTGGTGGAGGGCACAGGGTTGGTTGTAGCATTGGTGGAGGGCGCAGGGTTGGTTGTAGCATTGGTGGAGGGCGCAGGGTTGGTTGTAGCATTGGTGGAGGGCGCAGGGTTGGTTGTAGCATTGGTGGAGGGCGCAGGGTGGGTTGTAATGTGCACGGTGGTGGACACGGGCATGACTGTGATGTCCTTGCTGGTGGGATCAGGCTGGCCCGTACTTAAAAACTCTTCAGCAGGGGTTACAGTTGCAGGCGGCTTGTTCACTTGAGCCAGCGACAGTGCTACTTTGATCACACACAAAAAAAAATTATAATTCATGCAGCGATAGAGCAAAAGAAGTCATTTGTGGTGTTCAGTCTACTTTTTATGCCATTTAGCAACAAGGACATTATGCGTGAAACAGCATATTGGTCTGTCAAAACATGAATATATATATATATATATATATATATATATATATATATATATATATATATATATACACACACACACATACATACATACATACATACATATATATATATATACACACACCCTTGGCCTGAAAATGGGGGGTAATGGGGGAAAATGGGGGGTCCGGTTAATACACGGGTGCGGTTTATACACGGTGCTTTACGGTAGTAGTCATGCCAAAACATTGTGTTGCTGCTGGATGTTCATACTATCCGAGTGACACTGTAAGTTTGCTTTCTTTTCAAAAAGACTAAGTTTTAAGACAACAATGGATGAAGAAAGTGCAGCGAACGAGAGGCAGATGGACGTCTGACCTTTGCAGTGATCATTTCACTGATGACTGGTATGAAGGAACACCTTTACAAGAAGCATTTGGTTTGAAAGTAGAGTATAAACATACAAGGCCTTTATTTTTCAAATCACAGATATTAAAATTTGCTGATTTTGTAAATTTTAAAACTGCTAAAAATTTATGTATAAAGTTAACGATAACTTGTTACCCAAAAACGTTATACAGTATTTCCCTATAATAGAGGAGAAATATGATCATAGAGGAAAATTAAACTTAAAACACGTATTTGCGAGAACAACGCTGAAAACCCACAGCATTTCAGTATGTGGAATTAAATTATTAATTAACGGATTGAGCAAGGAACTCAAACAATGTACCGAGACGAGCGAAATTAAAAAAACAATACAAGCAGTTGATGTTTGCTAAATATAAGCCAGAAGAGGCTTGAACTTGCTTTATTATGCTTATCTTCATCTTATTTATTATTATGCTGATTATTATATTTAGCGTTCTGTCATGCTTTTTAAAATTACATGTTAACATAAGATCCCTTCTTTGATATAACCTTCACAATTCTTATGTTCAACTTGTGAGTTTTTGGAGCGTTTCTGCTTGAATTTCTTTGCAAGATGTCAGAATAGCCTCCCACAGCTGCTGTTTTGTTGTGATCTGCCTCCGACCCTCACAGATTTTTTGCTTGATGATGCCCCATAGGTTGTCAGTTGGGTTGAGGTCAGAGAAAAAAGGGTGGCCAAACCATGGGTTTCTCTCTTTTTATGCCCACAACAGCCAATGACAGAGCGGTAGGTGTTCTTTGCATCATGATGGTGCACAGTCATGCTCTAAAGTCATTTTGAAGGTCATTTTGCGACAGAAGGTACGGTTCTTCTATTGTACCATGGAAGAAAGTGGTCAGTCAGAAACTCCACACTTTGCTGAGGTCATTTTCACGCCTTTAATGACCGTAAAGGGCCTAGCAGCTCTTTCCTGATGATTCCGATCCAAAACATGACTCAGCCACCTCCTTGCTGACGTCACAGCCTTGTTGAGATATGCTGGCCATACTCTACTTCATCCATCCGGGCCACCCCCAAGGTTTCACGGCCCTCATCAGTAAACGGGATTGTTTGAAAATGAATCTTCATGTCTTTGTTGGCCCACTGCAACCGTTTCTGCTTGTGAGTATTGGTTAGGGGTGGCCAAATATTAGGTTTATGCATAACTGCAAGCCTCTGGAGGATCCTACACCTCGAGGTTCATGGGAGCTCAGAGGCACCTGCAGCTTCAAATACCTGTTTGCTGCTTTATAATAGCTTTTTAGCAGGTGCTCTCTTGATTCAATAAATCTGTCTGGCAGAAACCGTTCTCATTAAGCCTTTATCAGCAAAATCCTAGCTGTCATCTGAATCAGCCACACATTTCTTCACCGTACAAAAGTTTCTGTGAATTATTGAATATCTTTCTCATATTGCTTGAAATCTGTGGCATGCTTAATAATGTGGAACATCACTTTTACCTTGCACAAACTAATGAAAGTCGTCCCAGATTGATATCAGTAGTCCGAGAAACAATGCCATCCATGAATTTCATTGAAAAACAAGATTTATGTTTATGATACTAACATCCTATTTGCATAATAATAAACCGTATGGTATCAATATCAAGTCAATTTGCAGGATACAATAATGCCACAACAGGCTGCTTTAAAACAGAAAGTGAAAGTCAAATTAGGAAATGAAAGTATACCTAATTAACAATGTAAATGGCAGACAAGAAAAGAAATGGAAAATGAAATCATAAACTAAACTACAAGATTCAGATGGTTAATTGTATGAGATAGTTCCAAGGCTTGTTTTGTCTTGAGGTTGAGAATAAAGAAAGCTACATTGTGGATTCCTCCTTGCCATCTTTTTGAAACCAGTCGTACACAAAATATGACAGGTTCGGACAGGTGCGATACTACAGTGTGCAAGTCTGATGCCGCTCACAGAATTATCAGGTTGATTTAGTGTATGCTCAAATACTTCAAAAATTAGGCGGAACATTGTTGATCAACAAATGGATGGGCTGCAAGAAATAGCGGATGCTTTAAAGAAGCAAATTGATGAAAAGGATCATTTTATATTGCAAATTGTGTGCAGAGTGGAAGATTTGAAGCAGTCGACATGCATGAACAATGTGACTGTGACTGGGCTTCACATAACACGCAGGTCTCATGCCAGTGCAGCTGACACAAGAGGAGCGCAAGATGATATTGCTCCAACAGAGCAACAGGTGGCCAAGTTTCTGCAATCAAAAAGTGTCGATGTGGATGTCAACACGGTCAATACGTATCCCAACGTAATCCCAACGTATGGCAGGAATATAACACCACACCTGTCGTCATCATAAAGCTCACCAACAGGAAAACAAAAAACAAGCTGGCATTGCTGAGGCAGAGAAGTAAGCTGAAAAAACCCAAAACGTCCTCATCAGGGGTGTCAAGCTCAATCGACAGGGAGCCAAAACTCAAAGCCTACTTTAGTGGGCTGAACTGGACTTTACCATTAACATGGATTTTATTTTTTTTTTTACATGGGGGGGTGCATTTTTTGGCGATATGCAAACTGTAGGGGGTCCACAGTGGCCGGGATGCTCTTTTTGATGTGGGTCGTGACTATTCTTTCAAAGCACTTCATAACAATAGGAGTGAGTGCTATAGGGCGATAGTCATTCAAGCAGGTCATGTTGCTCTTCTTGGGTACGGGCACTATGGTGGTGGACTTAAAGCAAGTCGGTACAGATGCTTGTGCAAGCGACAGGTAATATGTCAGCAAACACATCAGCTAGCTCTGATGAGCAAACCCGAAGTGCACGTCCTGAGATGTTGTCTGGGCCTGCTGCTTTTCGTGGGTTTGTTTTGTTCAGAACCCTGCACACATCAGCTGATGTCACCATGAGAGGTGAGTCCTGTGTGCTCAAGCCCAGCCACCCTCTCTGCTCATCAGGAGTTTGGGTTTCAAAGCGGGCATAGAACTCGTTCAGCTCATCTGGAAGTGTGGTTTGGCTGGATGTGTTTGGCTACGCTACTCCGCTGTCGATAGTCTGTGATGTGCTGAAGCCCCGCCCACATGTGCCGAGGGTCTGAGGTGGAATAGTAGCCCTCCAGCTTCTGTCTGTACTGTCTTTTGGCCTCTCATATGGACCTCCTCAGGTCATATCTGGCCTTTTTGTAGTCCTCAGCGGTGCCCATGACAAATGCAGCCGAACGAGCACGTAGCTTAGCCCTTACATCACAGTTCATCCACTGTTTTTGGTTAGGGTATTTTTGTAATACTTGGTGGTGGTAACAGTCTCTATGCATGTGCTAATGTAGCCAGTAACAGCGGAGGCATATTCATCCAAATCAACAGTACAATCTTCCCTCCCCGCTGCAGATCTAAACACATCCCAGTTTGTGCAGCCAAAGCAGTCCTGAAGTACTTGATCGGTTTCTTCATTCCACACTTTAAGAGCTGTACTTACAGGGGAAGCTTGTTTAAGAAGTTGTCTGTATGTTGGATAAAGGAATATGGAGATGTGGTCGGCCTTTCCAAAGTGGGGTCTTGGAACAGCCTTCAAAGCACCTTTCATGTTGCTGTAGACATGGTCCAGGAAGTTATTTTCTCTTGTGGGAAAGCTCACATGCTGGTAATATTTGGGGAGAACAGTCCTGAGGTTGCAGTGGTTGAAATCGCCAGATATAATGAATACAACGTCCGGGTGTTTGGTCTCGTGTTTATCAAGGATGTCATGCAGGAGGCCCAGTGCGTTAGCGGTGTTAGCTCGTAGTGGAATGTAAACAGCAGTTAAATACACAGCGCTAAACTCACGAGGCAAATAAAAAGGTCTGCAGCTCAATGTCCTGCGAGCAGTGCTTTTCCATCGTCTGTACGTCTATGCACCACCGTTTGTTTACGTAAACACAGACGCCGCCACCTCTGTGTTTACCAGACTTTTTTTCTTATTATTAAGAATGGTTGTGAATTCCGTGCTATATATATTGCTTCCACTTTTAAAATCAGAATGGCAGGAGTAGTAGTTTATGCCGGAGTAATCGCTTGCTTACGCAGATCGCTGTAAGCACTTTGTTTGATAAGGTCTGTGACTCAACTCGATGCTATTTTCCAAACAGTTCCGCAGGCCAGATGAAATTGCGGTGCGGGCCGGATTTGGCCCCCGGGCATGAGTTAGACACGTGTGTTCTACATCAGTGACAAACTGACAAAACGCAACACTGACATCACAAAGAAGGCACACGACTTAAGGAAGCGGGGAAAAGCTCAAAGCACTTGGAGGACCGGACAAAGTAAAAGGAGATTAAAAGACACAACTCAACGACTTGATGCACCTTGAAGTCTACACCCTCATTATTCCTATTTATTAACAATCTATTTCTAATGTATCACTTGTTAAATTGTATTTATTCCCTTTCCTTAACACTACACAAGGTTTATAGTGTCATTATTTTAACTCCTATATATTTTATATGTACTATATTTATTTACACCTTCCTTTCTTTCCACACAGAATGTGAACAAAATGTAAACGACAAAATATAAATGGGGAAGCAGTAGGATTAAAATATAAGGTCTGCTTCTTCCCACTCCTCCTCAGACAATTGAATCGTCCACATGTAACCACATTATGTTCCTTCATCTAACTTGTTAAGCATGTCTGAAACAAACATATCATGCCATATATATATGTGTGAGGTGGAAGGTGAGAGCAAAGTGACTTCTGTGTTGACATGAACTGATAACGTCCTATTTATCCAAGTGCAAAAGTCCATGGCAGTCTTTGAGGCTTTTGCTAGTCTGAATTTAGCACTTTAGCACCTATACACATGTAACATATGAATGAATAGCTGCAAATGACAGACATTAGGCACATCAGACTACAAAAAGGTATAATTTGGCAGGTCAAAACTCCAAGCATTTGGTGAATTTTTGTCTTCAAATCTCACCTCCTGTACATTACTACGACATGAATCATCAAACAAGCAAGAGGAAACATGTCAACGAGGCGTAAAAACGCCTTTTTAAAAACGTTTTTTTTTTTAACAAAAGCATGTGACGGCTACCTGAAAGACTGCGGAAATGGATGAATGAACAATCCGGAAAGTCACTTAAATACACTGATCGACATGTGTCTGTATGTACCGCATTAAAACACAAAATTGGACAAGTTTGAGGCGAGGACGACATCAGCCGATGTACTTTGTTGTTGCTGCCTCAAAGCAACATAATGTACTCCAAACTCTAATTTCAAAGCGTGCAACCTATTAAAACACAACGCAGTGGTGGCTACAGGTGAGATCTGAGATTACCTGAGAAAGCACAGCAAAGTAGAAGTGACGATTTCATGGTGACGATCGGCAGAGTGGACACTTGGCGTGAAATGACGCACAATGTGCAACATCTGCCTTTAAGGCTGATCAAAACTATGTCAAGATCACAACACCACACACGGAAACACCGAAAGTAAACGGAAATATACAAAAAATACAAATTGTAAACGTTACATGACATCTACGTGACATAACTCAAGTTGTGGAGAAAAATACTGTAAACAGTTTAGTTTGTATTTTGAATTAATTCGACGTTTTAACTTGTCTGCAAGTAAATTATACTGTTTTTAATTTTGAAAGAAATAAGCGGAAGTAGTTGCATTTGCAATATATCCAAATAAAGTAACTGACGGAAAGTGCTTGGGAAACGAAACTACTGACGTTCAGACTAGAGGTCATTGCCGTGCAAAAAAAAAAACAACCCCACCTTGTTTCGTGTTGAGACAACAAATTGCACCAGTTTAAGTAAAGATAACATATACTACTCACATATGCACAAACTGTTTATTTTAGGGAACAGCAAGTTGTACGTTAAGTATTGAACATGTTGGACATGCGCATTCAAAATTAGAGAAGCTCAACTTAAGTTCACCTGTAACGTTTATAGAGTAGTACACTTTCGGTTCATTCTAACATGGATCTGAAATATCGCTAACTTATTGTGAATATTATAAGCATTAACGTATGATATTTATAAGGTAATATTAACAGTAGTAGTAATAGCACTGGCAATCATGTCGTGACAGTGCCTTTACAGTGAAAAGATAACAGTATAACAGCATTCCATTTAAGCAGTAATTTAGCAAAAAGGGGCGAAAACGGGCAAATCGATACTAATATCGATTAAATCGATAGCAATGGCTGTCGGATCGATACTAGCTGGATTAGATTGATATTTTTCGATGTTAATCTGTGTGTTTTGATTTTTTGCTCATATTGTTACATTGTTATATGTATATGTCGTTTACAAACTCAGGGAATAAGTTCTTAGACACAGGAGGGCTTTGGGGCAAAAATCCAAATAATTTGAATGGGAGCCAATAATAGTTTTTGCTTTTTGTTTGCTTATCTTGTACTATCGACTTCATTTTGCTTAGAAAATTTTATGTAATAAAAACGAAATAAGAGATTAATTTTATTACATTGCTGATATTTTTACATTGTTAATGTTAAAATATTGTTAAATTGTTCACAAATAAGTGTTTTTTCTTTTGTCTAAAATCTTTATCTTGTGTTTTATTCTGATCCTAATCAATAAAATTAAAATTTCATCTAAAAAAAAAAGTACCGGTATCGGCAATACTTGATCTTTCATCGATAGCAAAAATTTGCAGTATCGCTCACACGTATCAAAAAATAATTGACGCAACAGCGACATCTAGTGCAAACTCCTGCGAAGCACCTGCTTCATATAATTCAAACTGTTGTAAAACGTGTTAACACTTAAATAAACATGTTTTGCATTACATCACTCAGTGTTGGTCTACGTTAGAATAAATATAAGATTATTGTATTACACTGCATATAGTCGTAGTTCATTTCCTCGTTGCTGTAATTTCCCGGGAAAATATTATGCTCCTCTCGGCCAATCGCGACCGAGAAACTACCACTAGCCCCGCCTTTGATGACGACACCAAAGTGTGGAAACAGTCAAATACCATAAAAGGAAAATACTCACGCATGCGCAGTCACTGCAGTTTTGTTTGAAGTGAAGTGCTGCCTGGAACTGCCCTTACAAGCTGCAAAGTCGTCCACATTTGAATTGAACGCAACATTTTGCACATTTCCTCGCTCTCTATGCATCGAGGAGACCATGTTAGGCCATCACTATCCCAATGCTGACAAGTCGCAACAACTGGTCAACTACGTGGAGGATTATCTGGAATGTGTGGAGTCCCTGCCTTTGGACATACAAAGAAATGTTTCTCTGCTCCGGGAAATTGATGCAAAGTATCAAGGTAATGTGTCTTAACGTGTGTTTACTTTCTGAACCGACATGAACGACCTCACCGGCAGAGTGCTGCGATGGCCAAGCAGTCGCCTGCGTTGTTTCCCAATTTTGCACAAACCGAGCTTTCCTTGTTCTCAGCCTCCAAATGTGACGTGAATACGCTGTGGATAAAATGATTCGAACAAATAAGAAACAAGTCTCCATTAAACCCGGTAGATGAGCTCCTTTGCACCATGTCCAATTGGAAAAGGCGGACATTTTATATTCCTTCGTGTCAACAAAAATATACATGTGGTTTTTTACAATATCCAGCAGCCGGGATGGATGCAATGAATCCCCTGGTACGTTCGGCCTCAACGTAATGTCTAAAGTCAAGACAATACGATGGTAAAAATCAACTTTCATTTGATTCAAGTCACTACACGATGCGGGTTGTATATTTTGAATGAGTAACACATCTGCAGACAAGTAAACAGTTCCGTGTTGGATCATACAGCGTTAACAAAGTCGCTGTAATGAATGTCTAAAGCGTTGTCGACAGCCTCATTTTTGTAGGAAAATAATTCATTGTTATTGCATGCTGATACAAGTTGGCAGCGGCGACGAAGCTAGCATGTTTAGCTACACGCCCAAATACACGGTGTATTCAAGAGTTGAACTTAAGTGTTAATAAACGTGTTGGTGTGATTCTAATGTGGTGTTTTCACCACCGTGCTGCTCCGTCGACTCTGAGCTTCTGTAAACCCCGCCCCCGTCACGTGATCTCGCTGTGTCGTAAGTTCCTGTGGAGGAGGAGCTTCACTCAGCAGCATAAAGTTGCTTCAAAATGGTCATACAACAGGCTTACTTTGAAGTTGAGCAATGCAACAGTATGAAGTAATGTGACCAAAAATATGTGTTGCTACTTGCAGAGGTGCTGAAGGAGGTGGATGAAGTGTTTGAGAAGTACAAAGGAGAGCAGGATGCAGTCCAGCGGAAGCGCCTGCAGGTCCAGCTGCAGAGAGCTCTCATTATCAGCCAGGAGCTAGGTGACGAGAAGATCCACGTGGTGACCCAGATGACAGAGTTGGTGGAGAACCGCTCGCGTCAAATGGACTCTCACTCCTTGTGCCTCCAGGACCCCTGTGATCCTGAGCACCTTGTGCCGGAGCGCCGCCCCAACGTCCAAGAGACCTCCGCCCATGAACGCACATCGGCTCGTCGCCCGCGTCGCCAACGCAATAGCGAGAGCCGAGACTCCAGCCACCCGTCGGCCAACGGGTCTCTCGTGGACGACCCCATGGATGAGCTGTCCATCCCGCCTCCTAGAGAGAAGAAATCCAAGTCTGCCAAGAAGAAGAAGCGCAAGGCCAAACAGGAGCGGGACGCTTCACCGGTGGACTTTGCCATTGACCCCAATGAGCCCACCTACTGTCTGTGTGAGCAGGTGTCTTACGGTGAAATGATCGGCTGCGACAATGATCAGTGCCCAATTGAATGGTTTCACTTCTCCTGTGTGGGGCTGACCTACAAGCCTAAGGGCAAATGGTACTGTCCCAAATGCAGGGGGGACAATGAAAAGACCATGGACAAAAGCCTGGACAAGAATAGAAAGGACCGCAGGTCCAGGTAGTGACCCACCTCCCCATTTCAGTCCCAGTGTCAAGACTATCCTTTTGTAGTCAATTACAGTGCACATGAAAAAGAGCACAATCAAACTGCAGAAGAAGCAACATTATTGTCCGAGGACATCACTGACGCCGTTTTCATGAAGCTATTTGTTTTAGTCAAGTTATTCTTTATTTTTGACATAATAAATAAATAAATAAAACTGAAGCATCTCTGTTCAGGATCAGTGTCTTGCCATTTCAAAATTCCATACTTTTTCCAGACTATTGTAAATAGATGTATCATTACAGCTGCAACAATTAATAATGATTAATCTATTATCCAATTAGTCAGCAACTAGTTTGGCTTTTGGCATTTAAAAATGGAAATATCTTGATCAGCCTCTCAAATGTGAATATTTTTCAAATTTCCTCAGTCATCTATGAAAGAAGATCTTTGCATCAGCTCTGTCCTACCTAATCAGACTAGTGTTTGTTTCTCTTGGACGGGCCAAATCACCATGAACCAAACACAAAGAGTTTGCAGTTTAGTCTGCAACATGTCAGAATGATCACTTTCCAAAGTCAAAGCTGATGTGTGTGAATATCTTGTTTTGCCTAAATCAAAGATAATACACCTGTGAATATTCTTATTCATCCAGGTTAATGTATTCGCAGAGCTTTGAATCGCCTCTCATCCCAGCAGTCTTCATTACTTCATGCTCCATGACAAGGTCATGGTGCACCTAGTCATGGAGCATGAAGTAATGAAGTAATGAAGTTGCGGACTAAACTGCAAACTCTTTGTGTTTGGTTCATGGTGATTTGGTCCATTTAGGGCCTATAACCTAGTGGTTGGAAACCTTTAGCATCAAAAGAGCCATTTGGGAACGTTTTCACAAAATTAAACCCCACTTGGAGCCATAAAACCAATTTGACCACTGAATTGAAGATAACACTAAATATAGTTTCCTTAAGTGTATGACATGTTGCCTTTCTGTCTTCCTGTTTCTCCTGGTGGATTGATGAGCCACACCTGTTGACATATGGCAATTAGTCATGTTTTTAAGCCTTCTCCACTGATTTTGGATTCACAAGTGTTCTAACACATAGATTAGTTCCAGTTCTAATGGCACTCTTCGTGTTGCTTTAGTTGCCATTGTTCATTAGCCACAACAGAAGCTAACAAGCAAAATAGTTGACCAGGATCATCATGGTTTCTCACCATGTTGCAAGTTGAAGTTCGGCGGAGAATTGCAGGGCACACGCTCAACTCAGGCGGTGAACTTTAAAAGGCTTGTGATGGCGTCAGAAGAGACGGCATGGTGACTACACAGAAGCATAAACCAGTTGGAGCCAAAGAAGAAGGATAAAAGAGCTGCATGCGGCTCCGGAGCCGTGGGCTGCAGACCCCTGGCCTAACCGATTACTCTATTAATCAAAACAAATACACATATACATATATGCACGTATAAATACATATAGACATGCATACATGTATTGTCATATATATATTTTCTGTTATTTGTATATTTTCATAAGGAGGTGGAAAAGTGCTATACAAGTGAAAGACCAATTACCATAATAATGATGGTGATGTCATGTTATTGTTAGTCATGTTCTGCTGCAGCTGCTCCGCTGCCGCCTATCTGCTCTATTGCAGGACACTGCTGGTCCTGCCGGGGCGGAGGCACCTGCACACACCTGGGAGCGATCGTAATCACGCCTTCATAAGCCAGGCTTGGACACTCACTTCCTGCTCAACCATCTCATGTTGTGCTACCTTGCGTGTTTCTAGCTCGCTGGACATTTACTCCCTTTAGTATTTCTGCGAGTACCGGGGCTATTCTACTTTGTTTTTCTGTTTTGTATTTTTTCACTCCGTTTGAGGGCACCTTTTGTTATTAAAACCTTTTTTACCATCTTTGTTGCCACTGCTTTGGGGTCCAACCACTGACTTAACGCTATTCCTAACAGTTATGGGTTGTTTTTTTATTACTATTACTTACAATAAGTATTACTGTCTCAGTACATTATTATCACTGTGGCTGTTGATATCTTATTTCTATTGTGGACGTTATGATTGTCAGACATTCTCTCCATCATGTCCTCCCTGCTTGTCCCCGCTCTCCCCCCTCTGTCTCTTTTTTTGTCTTCTTCTCTGTCCCCTCTTGCTCTGGTCTGCTCTACGCATCCTAATGAAACATCAAATAAAGTCAAATACAAACTATGCAACTGGAGAAGAGTATTTTACACTTTTTCCTGGCAGAGCAAATATGTTTAGTATATAAGGGCATCTAGATCAACAATACTATTTACCCTATTGTCTGGCCAGGACAGATTAGAAAAAAACCCCACCTAAAAACCCTCAAAAAAAGGTGGGGACATCAGGCTCCCAGGTGAGACCCCAGGACGAAGCCAGAGCATCACATCTTTGCCCGGGCCTCCCCCGCAACTCCTGAATGCACTCGTCCACTGCTCAGCGCCCCAGCATTCCTTGTGCACCTCGCTGCCCTCCATCAAGGAGCCACAACGACCAAACCCACAAGGGTGTATGATCCATCAGCGGACCAACAACTGTGAAGGTTCTTTTCGATCGGTCATTCAAACAGTCCTCTTCATCATACCACCGACATGTCAACGTGTGTTCAAGATGACACCCAACCACCAACCATCAGGACCTTGCTATTGCAAGGCTCCAAACAGGATGCTCCCACAAGAAGCATCCACCAAGCCCGGGCACCACAGAGCGCCATCTGCAGGCTGTTGTGGCCCCAGCTCCCGCCAGGCAACAAAAAGCTTGCCAGCAAGTCTTGCAAGAGCGCCAAAACGGCAAACACCCTGACACACACACTCGGAAGGCCAAGATCCAAGCCGACGTTCCACCCAGAAGCACCCTCAACCCCTCGTATTCACTGCCTTACAGTATTAATTCTTTGAACATCAATTATAGTACTTTCTTTAGTGTAGTTTGTGGGGGTGTTACGAGACAACCAACTCAAAAGACGAGACAATACATGAGACTGGGTTCATGAGAATGAGACGAGACAAGGTTTTAACGAAATAATATGACTGGACAAACAAACTTTATTTAACCGAGTCAAAACAATGCAGGTGCGTTTTGAAATGTTTACTAGAATTGATACCAAACGATATTATTGATTATCTTTTTTGAGACCAGTTATGATATTTAATCATAATTATTATTATTATGAATAATAATAAATAATATATCTTTCAGCATCTTAATGCCATCTTTCGCGCTGTAAAGTTGTGGAATTGCCGTTTGTGACGTGTATTTCTCACAGTCAATTTGTACTAATGTTTGCAGCATTTCATGAAATGCTGGCTTTTCAACTGTATAAAAGAGCAGCATTTCTTTGGCGATGTATTAAACTACACTCTCTGTGAACGTACACCATTTTGCATTTGTGTTTACTTTGCCAATCAAATGGCTGTTAGTGTTGACTGTCGGCGAGTCGTTTTTTTCCCCAGATGGCAAGACTGGGTAGGGTGGATGTGTTTAGGTGAGCAAGTTTGTTTTACGTTGCCACCCCTTTCGGACAAATTGTGCTTACTGGCTCGTTCGTGTTGATAGGCTCACCTTGCTCATTAATAATATTCCTACACAGGGGCTGTGGCATTTCGCTTTGCAGCCATCTATTTCCTACCTTGCATTGCTCCTCAAGAGGCTCCACTCTTTTACTGTGTGTATGCTAGCGGCCTTTACTACTTTGAAAAATGTAAAGTGTAAGACATATTTAGAGTTATTTCACACTTTTTGTTAAGTACATAATTAAGTACATAATTCCACATGTGTTCATAGTTTTCAATGTAAATAGTCATGAAAATAAAGAAAATGCATTGCAAATGCAAATGTATGGCTCAATAAAAATTTGGTACAATAAGTGTCGTGAATGTTTGTTGAGGATGTATTTTATTTAATGTCCTATTGCAATGAATGTATGCAGATCATACAAAGTGTTAGAGGAGGATAAGAGAAGAGGGCTTCTCAACTTGTCAATCTTCCCAAATGTTTTCTGGGATGCGCCGCATACTGTGTGCTCACACACACAAACATCTTAGCTGCCCTAGCAAGCGCCTTAGAAACACAGATCAATCACTTTCTTTCTTTTCTTTTTTAAAGTTATTTATCACTTTGTTTTTGTTTTTAGAAAACAGACAGTGGTAACAGTCTTGGAAACATACTTGAGTTTCCATTCCATTCCATTTTCCTCCGCTTATCCGGGTCCGGGTCGCGGGGGCAGCAGTCTCAGTAGGGAAGCCCAGACTTCCCGGTCCCCGACCACCTCCTCCAGCTCCACCGGGAGGACACCGAGGCGTTCCCAGGCCAGCTGTGAGACATAATCCCTCCAGCGTGTCCTAGGTCTTCCCCGGGGCCTTCTCCCGGCTGGGCATGCCCAAAACACCTCACCAGGGAGGCGTCCGGGAGGCATCCGGACTAGATGCCCGAGCCACCTCAGCTGGCTCCTCTCGATGTGAAGGAGCAGCGGCTCTACTCTGAGCTCCTCTCGGATAACCGAGCTCCTCACCCTGTCTCTTAGGGTGAGTCCCGCTACCCTACGAAGAAAACTCATTTCAGCTGCTTGTATCCGCGAACTTGAGTTTCAATTTCCATATTTTTCCACACATGGAAATTGATCAAATCAAATTCCATACTCGTGTAGGAATCCTGTATGATCCGTCTACAAAAAACTCATTGGAAACTGTTTAGAAAAGTGCAACAAAAGTAAGTAATGCTCTATGATGTCAATATTGATTTATGGAGTATGGAAAATTCCTCTACATGGGTCTCCAAACTTTTTTGTGAGAGCTACATTCATGAGATGAAAATGGCCGAGAGCTACTCATTTTTGTAACATTTATTTTCTAGCTTATTTCAACCCAAACAAGCTGAATATGCTTGTTTTACCAGAATATCAACATGTTGGTATCCACAACTCACATTTTCTATTAAAGCATCAGCAATTTATTTTTGTCCACCTGCATATTTCAGAATGCAATTCTTTCTAGTGTATCTCACATTAGTAACTGCAAACCTGAATAAAAACCAGGCTCGCAGGCAGCTCATGCGCTCATAGTGGGCTATCTGGTGCCCGTGGACACCGCAATATTGACCCCTGCCGTACAATCACATTAGTATGAATTTGTCAAGCTAGCACATGAAGCAACTGTTTTATATAGGCTCTAGTAAACATCTTTGATGCAATGATATGAACCGTCAGGCAACTGGGTTGTCAATTTGGACCGCATGCTTTGAATGAGACTGCCTGGCAGGAGGCGCTCAAGAGTGTCATACCTTGATGACAAAGTCTGCTGGCTGGCATGCCTTAATGACAAAGTGTGATGTCAACCCTTCATGACCAAGAGTGCCGATGTCATATCCTGATGCCATTTTGACGGCTCAGATCGAAGAGGAGAAAGAAAGGTTTGTGATCGCGGGGGGTAAACTAACAGCAATAATCTATAGACGCGTCACCCCTGAAAGGAAATAGTTTCTGAAGAGTGCCACCAAACATGAACAACGGTAACCTGAGGTGCTCCGAGATGAGCAGTGAGGGTGCCACAAACGGGCCAGTAGATGGCATCCTCACCCTTGAGAAGATTCAACAGCACATAAAAGATTGTTTTGCACAACGAGGGATGTTCGGTGAGGCTGTGAGAAGTTCTCACCAGGGCCAGGTAACGAACAAACCTTACAAACAAGCATATTTATATCAATACCTCCTTGTTATTGTACAGTCAATTAGCTTTGAAAGGTGTGGAAAGGATCTGCATGCTGATTAGATGATTGTATTTCTTTACCAGAATACCATTTTAAGCCTGAAGGACAAAGAGAGGGATGACAAGATCAACAGCATCATCAAGAGCATTGTGGAGAAGAGCAGCGTGGACATTGCCAAGTTGCGGCAGCTCATCACTCACTGGGACGCAGAGGAGCGCGCCATGTCGGACTGTTGCATAGACGAGGCGTCATATGGCGTTGTCACCCAGCAGAAGATAAAAAATTACCTGAAGAACTTTTTCTCTGAGCGCATAATGTTTGCTGAGCGGGAAGAGGACTTGTGCTCTGGTACCACTTCACTGGGAATATTTGCGAGGACGACGGCCGTGATAACCAAGAAAGCACAAGACTCTGATTTTTTGGACCCTGAAGAAGAGGACGATACAGGAATATTTGAGGAGGATCTGAGCGGCTGTACAGACGAGCAATATATTCATCCGGATAGCTTTGATGACCTGCAGACAGAAGAGACTTCCACGTTTTCCCAAACATTGGATGGCTCCCTTTCTCCCTCTGAGGCCGACTTGGCTTCTCCTTCCTCCTCACCCACTTCCTTCCTAGGTCAGGCCAAAAATTTGGTCCTCCAAGTAATTAACCCTGTTGTTGACACCATTGACTCTGCCGGCAAAATCATTGTCGAAAAAATGAAGTCCACCTTGCAGTCTACTTCAGATGAGGAGAACGCCAAAAAAGAGGAGGAGCCCTTTAAGTCGGAGATAGAATCCATTTCCAGCCTTTCTCCCACACTGGATGATGCACAGACTCAAAGTTCATGTGCTTCAAACATTATGAGCACGAGTGACAACAAAAGTGAGAGACCTCCAGATGTCTTGGATCAAGAGGCAACGGAGGACATGTGTCATTGTCCTGGTTTGTCGGAAGTGTCAGTGGAGTCTCAAATGAGGGATGCAGGAACTGATGATCCGGCTGCTGACATTAAATTACTCCAGTCTTTAAGTTTCCCCAGCAGATTAGAACATTCTACTCAGACACCAAGTGGTTACCCTGCAATGTTTTCAACAGAATCCATTCAGAGTATCAATATAGCATGTGATTTAGCTTGCACAGACACCTCAAGGCTCAATGACCAAGCTGTCGTTGCAGTAGGTTTGCCAGATTCGACAGAGTGTGGATTCTCCCCAATCCCTGCTTCTACAAGCTACATGTTACCAGAAGACATGGACGCCACGAGGCCTTCACTAAAACCAAATGTTACATTGAAGTCACCAAACGACTGGTTTACAAAAAGGCCTTCATCAGAAGAGGACGCATATGCTGAATTTATGTCACCAGAAGACTGGCAACCAAGGAGTCCTTCATCAGTTTCAGGAGTAGATGCTGAAATTAAGTTCTCAGAAGAATGGATGAAAATGAGGCCTTTATTTGACACAACAGTAGATGGTCTTAAATCACCAGAAGACTGGTTGGCAAAGAGGCCTTCTTCTGAGACAACAGAATGTGCTGATCCTAAATCACCAGAAGATTGGGTGGCGAAGAGGCCTTCTTCTGAGGCAACAGCACGTGCTAATCTAAAATCACCAGAAGACTGGGTGACGAAGAGGTCTTCTTCTGAGACAACAGCATGTGTTGATCTAAAATCGCCAGACTGGGTGACAAAGAGGCCTTCTTCTGAGGCAACTGTAGGTGCTGATCGTAAATCACCAGAAGACTGGTTGGCAAAGAGGCCTTCTTCTGAGACAACAGTACATGCTGATCTTAAATCACCAGAAGACTGGGTGGCAAAGAGGCCTTCTTCTGAGACAGCAGTAAATGTTGATTTTAAGTCCTTAGAAGATTGGATCACAATGAGACCTTCATCAGAGGCAGAGGAATATGCTGATCTCGAGTCACCAAAAGACTGGGTCACAAAGAAGCCTTCATCGGTTGCAGTCATAGATAGTGATCTTGAGTTGGCAGAAGACTGGGTCACAAAGAGGCCTTCATCAGAAACAATAGTAAATTCAGACCTTACATCCCCAGAAGACTGGTTACCAAAGAGTCCTTCATTGGTTGCAGTAGTAGATGCTGATCGTAGGTCCCCAGATGATTATGTACCAAAGAGGTCTTCATTGGTAGCAGTGGTAGATGCTGACCGTAGGTCGCCACTGGACTGGATCGCGAAAAGGCCTTCATTGGAAGTGGGAACATATGCTGACCTCAAGTCTCCAGAGGAATCGGTACCAGAGAGGCCTTCATCGGTTGCAGTAGTAGATACTGATGGTAGGTTCCAAGAGGACTGGATCGCGAAAAGAGCGTCATCTGAAGTGGGAGCATCCGCTGATCTCAAGTCTCCAGAAGACTGGGTACCAAAGAGGCCTTCATCGGTTGCAGTAGTAGAGGCTGATCGTAGGTCCCCAGAGGACTGGATCTCGAAAAGACCTTCATCGGAAGCGGGAGCATATGCTGATCTCAAGTCTCCAGAAGACTGGGTACCAAAGAGGCCTTCATCAGTTGCAATAGTAGAGGCTGATCATTGGTCCCCAGAGGACTGGATCTCAAAAAGACCTTCATCGGAAGCGGGGGCATATGCTGATCTCAAGTCTCCAGAAGACTGGGTACCAAAGAGGCCTTCATCGGTTGCAATAGTAGATGCTGACCGCAAGTCCCCAGAAGACTGGGTACCAGAGAGGCCTTCATCGGTTGCAGTAGTAGTAGACAACGCTGACTGCAAGTCCCCAGAAGACTACGTGCCAAAGAGGCCTCCATTGGTTGCAGTAGCAGATGCTGGCCGCAAGTCCCCAGAAGACTGGTTACCAAAGAGGCATTCATCAGTTGCAGTAGTAGATGCTGAGCCCAAGTCCCCAGAAGAATACATGCCAAAGAGGCCTTCATCAGTTGCAGTAGTAGATGCTGAGCGCAAGTCCCCAGAAGAATACATGCCAAAGAGGCCTTCATCAATTACACAAGAGGATGCTGACCGCAAGTCCCCAGAGGAGTGCGTGCCAAAGAGGTCATCAGAAGCAAGAGCATATGCTGACCGCAAGTCCTCAGAAGACAGGGTACCAAAGCGGGCTTCATCTGTTGCAGTAGTAGATGCTGACCTTAAATTGCTTAAAGTCAGAACAGTCAAGAGGCCTTCATCAGAAGCAGGAGCTTATGTTGAACTCCAGTCACCAGAAGACTGGCACGCAAAGAGGCCTTTATCAGTTGCAGTCGTAGAGGCTAGTCCTACATTTTCTGAAGGTCAGCTGTCCAGGAGGTCTTCATCCAAAGCGGCCATAGACATTGTCCCCAAGTTGTCAGAAGGTAGGATATCCAGGAGGTCTTCATCCAAAGCAGCCATAGACGTTGTCCCCAAGTTGTCAGAAGGTAGGATATCTAGGAGGTCTTCATGCAAAGCAGCCACAGATGTTGTCCCCACGTTGTCAGAAGGTAGGATACCCAGGAGGTCTTCATCCAAAGTACCAGTAGATGTTGAGTCTAAATTGTCTAAAGACAAGGCAGACAAGAAGTCTTTATCAGAAGCAGTAAGCAAGATGGACATCAAGGTGTCAGAGGACATTGTAGGGAAGAAGCCTTCATCTGAAGCAACAACATACCTTAAAGAGACACCATCTGTAGAACTTAACACCAGGCCATCCCTTTGGAAAAGGTGGCTCACAAGTCACCCAGGGAAGCTACACCCACTTCTAGAGGACTGTCCTGGTACCATCCTGGACTGTATAGGAGCCAAACCAGCTATAAGGCCAATCTTCAAAAAAGTCAAATCCATGTGGAAGACCCACTATGGGAGGAGGAAGAGCAAGAGGGTGAAAGCAAAGAGCGACAGAACAGGCGAGAGACCTTCTCACTCAAATGTCTTGAACAAGTCAGAAGAGGACTTGTGTCATTCTGTTGACTCGCCCGTAGTGCCAGTGGATTTCATACTGAGCGATGGTGCTACCGATGATGATCTGAGCACTGATGACCGGTCCTCACAGTCTGTGGAGAATGCACATGACATCCATAGTTTCTTTGAGAACATATTTAGGAAGGAGTTTTCCACACAATTAGAGAAGTCCCTTAAAAGGGGTCTCTTTAACGTGGTCAATGATTACGTCCCCGACAGATGTTCACCGGAACCTGGAGTCAAATCAAACGTTAGGCGAAGCAGCAGCAGACGTGAAAGAGATCCCCCCAGTTCTAGGGGAGGATTTTAAATCTCCACGGACTATATCTGTGTACAGAACTTGATATACAGTACATGTGGCACTTGTTGTAATAAAAATATTTCATACATCAGGTTATGTTTTCTCAGTTTGGCTCATTTACAATGTGCAGAGTCTGTAGGGCACGTGTCAATGGAGGGCCGAGACACTGCAGGTTTTCTCACCAAACCGTTTCACCGGCAGGTGATTTAATTGATGAGCTCCTTCCCTCTAATTGAAGATGGTGTTGATCATTAAAATCATCTGTGTTAGTGACCAGCGGGAAAGAAACCGTGCAGTGTCTCGGCACGCCATGGCACGAGTTTGACACCCCTGTTATAAGGGTGCTCTGGAGTAAAAAAATGTGGCACACAAACCCTTTAAATGTGTATCGTTTAAAGGGTTTGTGTACCAAAATTAAGCGGCTGCCTAGAGTTTTGAAGCCTTATATCTTGCCTTTTCTCTAGTCATCTAAGACCTGTCCACAAGGAAATTTTTTCCTGGCAGGTTGAAAAAAAAAGGAAGAGTTCACACAGTGTCGATTAGTAAAAAGTCACACCCATAGGTGAAACATCCCTAGGTGAAAAACAAATGCCTAATACATAAAGCACACCTACCTGTGGTGAAGTAAACACGCGCAGACAGACCGACGAAACATAAAAACTATGGAAGAAGAAAGTAAGCATGCGCATAAAGTCCGTCAACCTCCGCTTGTCCAGTCGTGATATTCGATACCACTGATTTAGTTTCTGATCAGATAGTAAAATTCAGGATGGTATCGGCAATACCAATCCAAAACTTAAAAATTCACCTAATGTGCATGGTAAATTAAAAAAAGTAGTGTATTTCATATTGTTGCATAAAGAATAAAGGACATTTAATTTATTAATTAAATAATTGAAATAATTTATTCATTTATTTTAAACCCTGAAGTATACTGAGGTAACGGGTTGAGTGACTGGGGTGAGACATGCCAGTCTAAATATTCAGATCTTATGTTGGCTTGTCGGCAGCGGTCAAGTGATGCAACGGGGCGTGACATCATTTTCAGAAAGCGTGGCTTGTTTATCTATGCTATCAGATTATCCCACTCTGGAAGCCGTTAAAAAAAAAATACAGTTTAAGGACACGCAGAATGCATTTTCTATGGGGATGAAAGGCTGAAGGCCACGCTAAGTGCTGGAGGTGTGAAGATGTAGATGTCACAACATCTTTGTATTTTTTATATCTAAGGCAAAAGACAAAGTATAATATCTGTAAAAGAGATTCTGGTATATTATCCAAACTTGTGACCTCTAAAGCAGGGGTCCCCAACCTTTTTTGACCCACGGACCGGCTTGTGTTCCCACAAATCTCCCGCGGACCCGGGGGGGGTTTCGTACATTACAGCGATCTAATTTATCTTATTTATTATGTATTGTGTAAAACTAAGACATGAATAACATCAAATTAAAAGCACAAAATGAATGGCGACCCACCGTCCACCTGTTCCAAGTTCCAGCCAAGTTTTTCCAGAGAGGTTATTACATCGCTGTTTGACGTGTGTGGTAAAAGGCAGTGCGCTGGCATGAATTAACTTGAGACAAATGTGCACATTAGCACTCAATAAGTCATCAAAACTTACCTTTATGCATTCCCACATAGTATCAGCATTTGACACCAAATATGAGGTGAAAGAAAAATGGTAAAAATACAGTAGTAGTCTATCTGTGCGGCGAGATAAAGTTAGTACACGCACAATGGACATGCGTCAAGTGAGACGGATGTAACAGAGAGAATCTGGCCACTTTTCAAAATAAAACATAAAAAAAATGAAATAATGGAAATTATTTTTTCTTTCTGTGCGGCCCGGTACGAAATGACCCACGGCCCGGTACCGGACCGCAGCCCGGAGGTTGGGGACCACTGCTCTAAAGGACTGTATAAGGCAACTAATTTGAATATTCAAAACAACTGATTTGAATATTCAGTCTCCCGAGGTTGTCACAATGATGGTAGACGTCCGTCACACACATGCCACTCTTATTAATGATGTCTATGATGATAGTTATGTTTCTGAAATATGTTTATGAAGCTGTTTGTGATGTTTCTGAAAGATGTTTATGAAGCTGTTTGTGATGTTTATGGTTTCTACAAAACACATAAAATACAATCGTAATCAGATTAACAATGCAAAGCATATGCAAGTCTATCGAGACGTAGATAAATATATCTACTGTAAATACAAATGAAACTGACACCAAAAGAGTCCAATGAGGAGAATTACTGTCATTTGCGTCTATTCTCGTCTACCACTTAAAATTACAATTGTCCTTGAATGCACCGTTGTCTGGAAACAGTTGAAATTTCGGATTACAGAAGGCCAGTGAAGACGTTACAAGCAAACTTGCACAACAGCAATAAAATGTCTAAATTAGACACATTTGGGAGGAATTACACCTTCAAAGTGCTATATATAGTGATTCTGATGAATGTTATGTCGAAAAACACAGCAATAAACAGTTGAATTAAGTATGAAACCGATTACTTTTTGCACAGGGAACTGAATATCGCACTACACTTGTGAAATTGACCAGGTAATGAAAGAGGGGAACTTACAGTCCCATGGACGCATAAACATTGCTGAAGTGAGACGTGAGTGTCCACATGAAAAGGAAAGGACTTTAATGACGAGGAGTCATTGTTCCTCTGATGGCTGCCATCTGCCGACTGATGAGGGCGATGATCAAACTGAGAGAGCAAACTCTGCTTGATTGAGGTGGGTGGAGCCACGCGCCATAGAAAAGGAAATTATTATTATGGGATGTCGATGCATTCAGGGTGTCCAGGAACAAGTAAAACCCAAACCTTCCGAACAATATCAGTAAAACGTGAATCGCTTCTCTTGCACTAATTTTGTGCATGTGCACGAGAAGGCCATGAGTCTCAGGCATGAACGTTAGTCATCTTGTTTGGGCTGAGCGAAAATTTCTATTCAATTCAGTTTGTAATTGGACAAATGTATAGTTTGTCCTTTTCAACCACTAATGGTAACATATGCAAGGTGGTGGTCCCCTTGTATTTTGTGGTTTAAAAAAAAATCAAATTTTGAGTGCAATGCAAACAGTTTCTTTTGCTATTTTATGAACCTATCAAATTATAATACAGTATAATGTAGCAGTATGCTAACAAATTTAACACAAAGTTGGAAACTACTTCCAAAATGTTTTTATTTATATACAAAATGGTTTCAGGGCAAACAGAAATATAAGAAAATAGTAAACTGAGTAAAACTGTTGTTTTTTAAAATGACCATGTTGCCAGTAAGTCCAATCCAACCCTTGCGGGATCAGGGCGCAGTGAGAGCAGGTACGTTCAAGAAGGAGAACTTCTGGCCTCAGACGTTTGAGCAAGAAAGCAATCTTGTGGACACATGACTTCATTACTAATGCTCAGAAGTACAGAAGGTTCCCTGGAGTCCAACGTTTGGGAGGTGGATGCGGTTTATTGTGAGAAGATTCTTGTAAACAGCAGCGAGACTGCAGCTCTCAGGCTTTAGTCGTCGTCTTTGCCTCCTGTTTTACTCAGCTGCAACACAGTAGGGAACAACAGAACGCAACACAACAGAAGTGTGAACGAGTCTTATCCGGTTTTAATTCAGATGTTGGTCCACTTACGTGCTGGATGTAGAGTGAGCAATGGGAGAAAAAACAAAAGGGAAGCAAGAATCAGTAGTGCACTTTGTTAGGAGCGTGCCATGTTGTGGTGGTTTAAATTCATACTTTGATAACGTCAATCCAGTTCCATCCTCTGGGTAGTTCCCCTTTGTGATCTGAAAGTACACCACAATCCATATATTTGTCTTAAATCTCACTAGATCTGCTGTCATGATAGTGAAGGTCTGAACATGAAGTGACCGAGCATCATCCTCCACCTGTTCGACTGATGATCCTCCTCTTCTGAGCTTTGGTCAGCTGCTCCCTCTTCTCCTTCTTTTTGGCAGTCGTCGAGGTTGTTGTCACCTCACTGCTGGACGTTAAGGTCTGAGGATTGCGAGCAGATTGTCAGAGCAAAAACATTCTTGGAATAATAAACACTTTTATGATAAACTATGCAGACCACAGCGGTGACTACAGGTCTGTGGTTCTCCATCAGGGCTTCCTGGTTCTCCTTGGCCCACTCAAACAGTGTGTACATCATTGCAGTGCCCAGGTTGGCCTCCACCTGCTCCTCCAGCTTGGAAAGGATGAGCTGCTTTGTCTCTGGAGCGCTGACATTACCAATAAAATACATTTCAATCGACAAACTATTCACACCCCGTAACACTATGACATGGAAACTTACAGTCTGTTGTTAAAAAAGCCATCAAGGGAGATTTGTGGACTGGTCTCAGGGTATGTCTCTGGCCATGTGATGTCCAGGATGAATGCTTTGGAGTCCTCCAGGTCTCCTATCTGTGGATTTATGGATGAAACAGGTGCAGAGACAAGAAACTTTTGTGAAACACCTTTTCAGTTTTAGACTATTCACCGAAAGAGACAAGCAGAGCACTCACCCGTAATTGAAAGGAAACCGGACTAAGCTCTTTAAAACACTCATCGCCCTCATAGATGGAGCGAAGAGCCTCCAACTCCATCTAAAAACATTCAGCATAGAAAAACAAATTCATTATTCCTGGTTTTAGTGTTGTTACAGTGGAAAGCGCTTAACTTGGCGCCCCTCAGGGTTCAGGAATAGGGCTCTTGTGGCAGTGACTTTTACCTGCTAGCTAGAACTGGCAGCCAAGGAGCAAAGAAGGGTTGCCAATCTGAGTTGGCTGCATTGAAGAGGAGTGCATCTTGCTGCAAGCTATACAGCGCTGTTTTGTAGACGCCAAAAAAAGCTGATTTGTGACCTCGTCGTCATTACAGTATTTCTTACTCTTATGTAATATACCCGCCACTGTAATTGTCTTGTAGGTCTTGGCTACAATGACAACAAAGCTTTCGTACATGCACATACTGTATCTTTGTCCCAATGACAACCTTAAACAACAAAAAGTAAATAGAATCCAGGTTAATACCGCCATGCTTTTATTTTGAAGCTTATTTTGCACTGAACAGAGGTCACTGTGAGCATGTTTTAAAGCTGTGTAACTAGGTAGTACGGGATCCAGATACAGAGCACTGCACACTGCTCAGTGATTTATTGCCGGAATAGACAGTCCAAAAAAGCAGATTTGTCATTTTTCAAGTTTCCCAAAAACAGAGACAGGTATGTGTCATAAAAAATGTTGTAGATTGACAACACAGTGGCCAAGACTCAAAGTGTAGTCCCACACAATATACTGTATCTTGAAGCTGCTTTGTTTCTTCATATGAATAGAATACATGCAAACTTCATTTTTATATTCTTTATTTTTTTTTTTTTAACTAACTCCTTTGGACCCGTGATGTTCTTGTTTGATCATAATTTGGGTACAAAGTACATGATAAAATGTACACAATACACTTTAATGAAGGGACAGACAACAGCTAGTTATTGAATGTCATAATAAAACACGATTTTTCTGTTATGCACTCCAACAATACTCCAACGGTGGATGTATTCAAGATGTCTGCTTCAAACACTTCCACTTTTATGTTTATGTTCCATTTCCATGATTTCATGTACTTGCATTGATGAAGTTCATGCAGCAGTTGCATGTAAGAATGTTGTCATCATTTTTGGTTTACAAATGTATATATATATTTTTTATTTTTATTTTTGTACATTGCTTAGTGAGGGTTGGGAACACAGTAGGGAAGGAAAAACGGAAAATAAAGAAGGAAAAAGTTTCTTTCATACTGCTTCTCTTGTTATTATTGACATCTACATGTAGGTTAATTGGTTCCAGATCCGACCGTGATAAATGAATTTCTGCGCTATAGAATTTAATGTTAATAAATTAAATATTTTCATAGTGAAATAATAGGAATAGGAAACCTGTTTGGCTTTCTACAGTTTTTTAACATAATTAGAGCCCTGTATACATGAAATAACACCCATACAGTCACCTTTACACTCCTATTTTTCATTGTTTACACCACATTGCTCAACTCTTATGCTGCTGGGACTAGAGACAGCCGCAAGCTAGCAAGCTAGCGAGCAAACCAGTTAGCCTTGAACTTATTTCTTCTAAACTTAACAAGCCAAAAACGTACTACTACCACATGGAATGGAAGGAGAACTTTCTCAAATAGTGGGGCTGGTCACCCTGGGGGGTGCGGAGAACTGTCAGGGGGGCGTGAGAGGCAGGGAGTACTTTCAATGTTAGTGCAGACCTGCCAACATGTACAAATTCATCGTATTCAACATGCAATTTGATTCTTGAATACGCTTGTAAGCTTCGCAGCTCTCATTTTGTTGCAGTTTCCTGGTTTCAGTTTTGAGTTCGGTCTGTACAGTACAGATAGGGGGAAAATAACTGAGAACTCGTGTGTTAAGGCAATGTGATGTAAGGTAATGTCTCAATGTTTTGTGTCATTACTGCCGCCTAGGGACCAGAATACTACATACCACTTGTATTTTAATATGTTTTGACTAATAATACACGATAATAATAGTCTACCACGAAACAGCGATCATTTATTAATGAATTTCTGAAAAACTGCAACATAGTACAAGAGCGATAAATGAACCGCGATATTGCGAGGGACGACTGTACACTGTTGTGCTCCTAGCCCCGCCCAGCTCTCTTGCTGACGAACATGGCGGACTTTCTGCTCCACTGCGTGTTACAGTGTTACATGGATTTTCGGCAAAGTAGCGCCTCCGGCGCTGTCACATGAGTAAACAAAGACAATTCATTTAATACAATTTAATGTTATTTTATCCAAATTACATTTAATTTATTGTTTTTGTTGATGTGATATTGTTGGGCAATATTTGAATATTTGATTCCCATTTTATATTTTCGTCTATTTGACGTTCATGCTCTGATTTAAAATAATATATATATACACATCAAGAAGCGTTTTCACTGAATACTTACAGTACTCTTACTGCTCAAGTAATTAATTGGATGACTGCTTTTTACTTTTTACTTGAGACATGTTATTCAACAGGAACAGTACTCATACTTGAATACCATTTTAGCTACTTTGCCCATGTTGGCATTGCATCGCTAACGGCAGCTAGCATCGCCATCCTTCACTCCTACCTCTTGATCCTCGTTTGTTGTCATGATCCCGCTCGTCTTTCCCTGTGACGTACTCTGCTTCCAAAGATGAATATTTGCGAAATGTCAGCTACCAACAAGCCATGTCGGTCATTAAAAAGCAATTTAACAGAAATCCATCAGGTATGACAGCGAGCTCCACCATGGTACTGGCGATTGCGCAGTCAACGTTGTTTCTTCTTCTGCTCACTGGTGGCGAGCAGCACAAGCTGAAAAGCGCACTACTGCCACCACCTGGACAGAGTGGGTGAAGCCGCAGCGATGAAGTACGTTACAGTTTCCACCATTCATTATTTTTATTTATTTATTTGCTAATAACAAATTGATTCCACCAACTAATGAAGAACACACATATCCTCTTGACAACCCAACCAAGAAAAAAAACTGTAGAATTAGTTTTGGTTTATTTTTCCTATTGCCTTGGGTGAGTTTTTTTTTGTACCAGGCCTATTAGTTTCCAAAATATTCATAACATGCTATTTTCAGTCTCTTCACTTTAACAAATCTCATCTGTGTGACTGTGCAAAACACTGCATTTCTGACATTTCCACAATAGTCAAATAGTCAATTTGAATCACACATATCAACCATTTGGTTGAGCATGTGTAAAAAAAAAAAAAACGAAAAAAAGACAGTTTACTTTTTTCTATCAAGTAAAACGTTTCTATTAGTAATGTAATGTAAAAAAAACCCCATCTGATTTTCACCTGTGACCAATCATTTACAGCCACAGTGGCATCTGGTGGATTTATTTAGGTTTGCACACCGATGTTAAGTGTGGCAGGATTGAAATAGTGACTGAAAATGTGTTACACTATTCGGCAGTGGCGGAGCCAGAGATTTTTCATTGGGGGGCCAAGGTGAGACCATTTCCAACAGAGGAGTGGCAATAAGTTGATACTTGAAGTGTCTAGATGTCCAGTGGGGCGGCCGGAGGGACACCACCCTGAAGCTCCGCCGCTGCTTTTGGACCGTCTGTTAGAGCAACTAATTGCTGAGCACGTGTGCCGAGGACATGTTTTCAATGCATAGCTTCTGGATTCTGCTCCCCATCATGGTGGCCAAACTTGCCAGAACTTGACCGGAACCGACCAATTAATAATGGAAAACTTACCTACCACTTGTAGTTTATGCAAGACACGGTTTTAGTGACTGCTCCTTCACTCTAGCGATGTGTCAGTCCGCGTCGTTGGGAGCCAATTCGTTTTCTCCTCGTCATTTTTTCTGTTAAAGGCGAATGTCATTGGACCTGTTTTGACTTAATTTGTCTGTTGAGATGGGTCTTTTTTTGTATTTTATTTATAATACTGTATAACATATTTTTGTAGCTGCTCATTGAGGTTTAAATTTTAAAACATTTGATATCATGTATTTTTTTACATACATTAGTAATTCATTTTACACATAATTTGGTAATAAAATTAATTTAAGACAACATAAAAATTGGGAGCCGAAAGAGCCAGTTCTCTAAAAAAAAAGCCGAAATTTCCATCACTACTCCACACGGGAAGTTGTGTGCTGCAGTGAAATGCGTCCAAGAGGAAACGGAGGTTAGGTTGGACTAAGGTTCTGCACCACAGAGCCGCGTTTGTCAAAGTTGTCCCCCAGCTGTGGGGGTGGCCGGAAGGTGACAAAGGGTGGCCACGGCCACCCCGTAGCTCCGCCACTGCTATTTGGTCAGGAAATTGTATATTGCGATCCCCAGGACAGTTTCTAGTTATGAGAATGAATGAGGAGATATTAAAATAAATAAAATAAATACATTTGTAAATTGTAAAACTGTACTGCACATGCGCACCTCACTGCTACTCTTCATTTTGATCGCATCCAGTGTTTTGCACCAAGTTAGTTTGGCCACTTTGGTCCATCTCCCCATGAGAGCAGTCATCCTCACACAGCTCTCCACTCCGAGCTCACACTCTCCAAAAGCATTAGTCTCCATGGAGAGAAACAGGCGTCTCATTTCTAGCACAGTGGAATCCATTAAGAACTGAAGATGCAAAGCCTCAAGAAATATTAGATCATCATGGATCATCTGGAAGTCTTTGTTTCAGCACAAAAAAAAAAGTTTTCCTTTCACTATTCAGCAAAGCACACTGGGGCGGCTTTAATTACGACACAAATGACAGCTTTGTAAAAAATATTTTATGTAACATTTCAAGACAACGCAAAAGACATTCAAATCAATGCGAGTGGCGTGGATGTGCTGCATTCACATGTAAACAACAGTGCTGTCATTATTTCCTCATCCGATACAATAAATTATGATGATCAGTGGACTTGTCGTAAACATAATGAAACATGATCTTCGAGACGATTTTCAAGCAATTGTGGACACAAACCACCCCAGGCATGGAGAGACCTCTTTGGCACAGAACACAAATCCTAAAAACAATTGTAAACAAGACAAGAGCTACGAAAAAATATTTTAAAAAATGATGTGAAAAAGAACTGTTTTGGCAAAATGTCTCAGTCTGCAAGGCCTCCGTGCAAAACTGCGTCAGTGTGGCTAAATTTGGAGTGCTCTCTCTTCTTCTTGTCCGTTTTTGTTTCTTTTGACATTGTCCTCCTCCTGCCGCTTCTCTGTGGTCGACCAACACGGCAACGTTGCTTTAGTGCAAATAGGCTTTGGAGGGGAGGGCCGCGCGCGGGGCCAGGGAGAAGGTCATCTTCATGATGGCGGTGAGGATGTGTTTGGTTTGGCACCTGGGACCGGTCTGGAGGAGAAAACAAAGCAAAGAAACGCTCAAGCTTGCATCAGGACCTTGTTGCAAACAACCAAAGTGTGCCCACCTAAGAGCTCTGAGAGGGGGGATGGCTGAGACTTTGCCCACAGGTCTGAGTCCTCCTGCCGGGGGCATCACAACCAACAGGCTTGGAGGAGGTTTTGAGGTCAGCACACGAACCGGACTCGCTGTAGGTGAGGTTCCCCTGGTGGGACTGAGGGGTAGGGGCCTCTGCGGTGGGAAGGGGGATGATCTGGGCTGCAGCTCAGACACTAGCTAAAAAAAAAATATTTATCTGTAGTTATTCATTTGCATGAATAAGAACGCAAAGGGCAGCCTCACCAGTGGGGAACGCGTCGGGTTTAGGGGAAGGGGCTTCTTGGGCGGGCTTAAACGCTGCGGGGGTGGCAGGGATTTCCTCCTGGGGGGCTTGCCTGCCGGGAGAGGTGGGCGTGACCCCTTTGGGATGGGTCGCACAATGTTGACCGGCTGGGTGCCGGCGGCCGGTGGTCCTGGACGGAGAGGAAGGACCTCTTTGCTGGTGGCAGGAAGCTGGAGGAGTGACAAAAACACATCAAGTCAAATTATGAAATCATTATACCAACTTGAATCATAAGAGCGGTTCAACAATGTAACACACCCCCTTGTGGCCGCTTGCTTTGCTGATTGGTCCCACAACCTTTAAGTGAAAGGCGGGATTCAGATGGCCGTTCTTCTTCCCGTTCTCCAATGATGTCTCCGCCCTGTCCACACAAAATATTCATTAATATTCACTTGCCGTTGGATTCTTATTCAACTCAGGTGTGTCCAAACTAGTTCCACTGAGGGCATTCACATTGATATTCTTCACGTTTTCTTTCTTAAATGCCCTAAAACCCGATACAGGTGCGTCTCAATACTGTAAATTAGATTATCATTGAACAGTTCATTTATTTCAGTAGTTCAAGTTTAAAAAGTGAAACTCTTATATTCCAAAGATTCACTACACAGAGTGAAATATTTCAAGAACATATTTCTTCATAACTTTAGCTTACGTCTAACCAAAACCCTAATTCAGTTTCTCAAATTTAAAAAAAAAAATTGTCAAAACGTTTGATATTGTAACCTAAAAGATTCTGAGCCTTTAACTGGTCTCTTAGTCTGAATTGAACTCCTGGAGTCAAATAACGTCTGCCGACATTCTGATTTATGGAGATACTTAGCGAAAAAAACAGCTTTGTGTCTCCTATAGCGTTTTGGTTCCTGTGGAGTTCACATTTCAAAATTCCAGACTTTCCAAAATTTTTCCATATTCAGTAAATAAATATGTATCGTTAGAACTGCAAAAATTAATCTATGAATTGATGATTAATCAATTATCCAATTAATCAACAACTATTTTGGTATTCAATTAATTGTTTTAATTTTAAAATGTAAATATCCTAATTTCAGCCTCTCAAATGTGAATATTTTTTTCATTTTCTTAGTCAATCATGAAAGCAGACCCATTATATTTATGTTCATGTTACTTTGGAAAACTGTGATCAACATTTTTCCTCTTTTCTGATTATATGTTGCAGACCAAACCACTAACTGTGTTTGTGTTTGTTTAATTTTGATTTGGTTTGTTTAGGGCCTAACCGATTACTCAATTCATCGAAACGGCAAGCTTCAGATTACTCGACTAAGAAAACAATCGTTACTTGCAGCCCTGGTGTTATGTAAATTATTATGGATGAATGGTTTGTTTTCATTATTTTGAATATGTATACCATTATGACCATTGATCATTTCCAGAAGACTATAGCTGGGTGATGTAGCTCATACAAAAGGTTGGAGGAAGATAACAGCAGAGGGTTATGCCATTCAGCTTGTCAATCTTCCCAAAAGTCTTCCGGAATACGTCGCCCACTGTGTGCTCTCATACAAACATCTTAGCTGACCGAGCAGGTGCCTTAGAAAAACAGATTGATCGTATTATTTTTCTTTTTTAGTTATTCTTCTTTTTTAGTTATTCATAATTGTATCTTTAAGAAAACAACTGTGGGAACAGTCTTGGAAACGTGAATGTTTTTCCATACTTGAGTTTCCATTTTCCATACTTTTCCAGACCAAGAAATGTATAAAATCAAATTCCATAATTTCCATATCCGCGTAGGAACCCTGAGAATAAGCCAATAAAAAACAATAAATAAAAAACCTGATTGACGTGAACAATTCAACGTTGCTTGTCCCTTTAAGAGTATTTGGCATCAGTATGGTAACATATTAGGAGCCAGTTGTTGGGTTTTCTTCTATCTGCTCCCATCAGGACATATTTCCTGTCTGCTTCATTTGCAAGGCTGGGCTCGTTAAAGGACTGGATGGTCTCCAGAATCTTTTGTGTTGTGTAAATCAGTGTGCTCCGTCACGCAGCGTCAGGCAGAGAGATGAGCTCGTAAAAGAAGCTCTTGAGATGATGAGGACTTGGATTTTGTTTGCTTGGGATGGTGGCGAGTCGGCGTGGTCGTAAAAGATGTATTGACTTCTCTGAGTGTCATACGATACATGACATGTCTTCTGTTGTGGGTCGCACGGTGAAAGCACAATGACATCACATCAACGGCTGTCATACTTGTTGCTCTTGCTCTTCTCTCGTTGCGTGAGCCACTTGTGGAAGTAGGACGTCTTGATGCGGTAGCAGTAGAATAGCATCAGCACAGCAGGGAGGACCACCAGGAAGGCAAACAAAAGGCCAACCACCAAGCCCACTTGACCTGCGCGCACGCACGCACACACGCACACACACACACACATTTGGAAAGTTAAGTCTGTAGCTGAATGTCCTCATAACCTAATGATTTGGCGTGCATGAGAAAGTGGAAAGGAAAACGTAGCTCTCTTTTGACCACATGGTCATGTATTAAATATGTTGCACAAAACAGCAAGAACAGAACCAGTTTTATGAATTTCTCAGCCAGCATTAATAGAGCTGATGAGCTAATTGCAAAAAACAATATTATAAATGTAACACACCAACAGCTGAGTAACAACATTTTTAAAGTGCACTCAGAGGTGGATAAAGCTGCTGGATGCTGATCACGGTGATATGTTTAAAATGCAGCTACAGCAGATCCCAAATGGCAAAACTAACGAACTAATGGCAGCACCCATAAAAAGAAGTAAAAAATGGCTATTTTTGATATCCTAAACCAGGAGTCTTCAATCAGCGGCCATGTGGCCTGCCAAAGCTTTTCATTTGGCGTGCCAAACATCACCCAAATATTGTAAAGCATTCAATCTAACTAGAGAAGGGCTTGTTCGTGCTTCCTTCACTCTGCAGGGGGCAACAGCGAGGTGTACAGCAGCACTAAGAGGACAGCTCTCTAGCAGATGCCAGCAAGTGTAGCTGTTCAATAGTAAGTTAAGTAAACCTCACTCACCGACGCCTTACCAGCCAGCTGGTGTTGAAAGCCTGGGCTTTCAGGGTCAGTGTAACTTTTGGTCATTGAATTTTCATGGATGGGAATTAAAAAACAATAATGATTGCTTTATTTGAACTTCATTTTGATAGTTAAAAAATAAAATTGAAATACAAAGCGTTCGTCTTTTTCAGTGTAAAAAAAAAAAAAAAATTACAGTCGCCCCTCGTTTATTGCGGTTAAATGGTTTCACACCCGGCTGCGATGAGTGAATTTCTGCTCAGTAGGATTCAATATTAAATGGAATATTTTCGTAGTTATGGCATAGACAACCTGTTTACCATCTTCTAAATATGTTCTTTTAACATGATTAGAGGATGAATGGATGGATGGATGGATAATAGGCTGTATTCAACCACGAAACAGCGATCATTTATTAATTACGGTAATGAATTATTCAAAAACCGCAATAGAGCGAGGGAGCAATATTCGAGTGGCAAAGTTTGATTTTTTCAATATATTTCATGTAACAAAAAAATCACCAGTCAACAAAAAACAGCAGTTTCTATTTAAAGGCAAGACCGCGGACTGGTCTGTGGGTAGTTATACAGTAATCATTGATCAGTATGTTGTTTTTACAAACAACAGAGGAGTGTCTTTGCAGGAGTTTTTTGCAGATGACATGCCTCGTTTTGCCATGTCTAAAATTATTTCTGAGTAGGGCTCCAAAGACATTTTGGTCAGACCCACAAACACGGCAGAAATCAACCGCACTCTTGCTTTGAAAATGAAAACAAATCTATTTTTGGTCTGTTCCCCCAGCCCCCATGAAAATAAGAACATGCAATGACCAAAGTTACACTGGCCTGCTGGTTAACACACGTGACTCTCAATGTGTGGTCGCGGGATGGAGCCATAATGGCATAGAAATCAATGTTTTCATTATTATTATTCTTAACAATACCATCTGACCCTCAGTGTCTGCCAAGAAAAATTCTGGCCCTTGGACAAATGTAACTGAAGACCCCTGCTCTTGACACTATAACATGAGAGACATATTATAGGGCTATTAAATGAATTTTAAATTCAATTTTACACATTTTGAAATAATTACAGGCATACAGTATACAGTATCGTACCTATAAATACCTTGTCATGGTATCTTCCTGCTGGAAAATATTGAGTAAATTGACTTGTAAGACAGCTCCCTCTGCTGGATTTATAGCAACAGCACTCTTTTCTCCCTGGCAGATGGCGCTATCAAACCATTTTTATTTAAGTTAAGCAGAAAAAAGAAACAAAATCTACAAATATATGGGGGAGCGAATGCTGTAGAGCTAAGAGGTGGGAATCTACTGTACTGCCATTTTGTGGCATTAATGACTAAAAAAAAACAAAAAACAACATCCGGAGGCTGCCAACAGCCACAGCTATTAATGCCACTGTTGTGTGACTTGGTGCTAATTAAAAACACTGGCGGTTATTTGCTTTTGTAGGCTACTATAGGAGACTTGGCGGTTAACTGAATAGTGTCATTAATTGAAACATTTATGTGATTTGTTCCAAAAAGTGTGCGTGCATGCGTGTGTTGTACTCACTGTCGTACTGTATGGGCCCGCTGTCCACGCTGCCCCCGAGGCCTGGCTTCTCACAGAAAGGTGGGGCCCAACCTCGATTACAGTGGCAGTTGCCATTGCTGTTACACACCTACAGTACACACACAAAGAAGAGGAAGTATTGCCTCAAGTTTTTTGTGTGATTTTTACATGTTTGTGTTTTTGTGTTGGGGTGGACTTTTTTCTGGTAATTGCGTCATCAGATGAATAGTGAACTGGGAAGCCATCAGAGCGTGAGTTGATGTTCTTTTGTTGCAAAGTTAGAGTTAACACTAAAAACTAAATCAGCCAAGCAGCTTTCTTCCTCCAAATTGATTGATTTATTTATTTTTGCTGTCTGACATGTTTGAACCTGACCTAGGTCCCGAAAGACAATGCCTTGAACAGTGTGTGCGGATGCAGGCTGCAACAATGAACAGAACCAAATGAAACTTAATATATACTTCAAATCGAAGAAAAAAAATAAACAATCCGTTTTTATGAGACGTTGGGAGGCCCCTGGAAATCTTGAGGCCCTAGGCAATTGCCTGTTTGCCTAGTGGTATGTCTGCCCCTGGTCAATCTCCAAATAATTAAAAATTAGAAATACAATAAAACATCGGGTCCATACAAAGCGCAGAGGTTGACATCAAAAAACAGTAAGAAGACTTTTCTGAGCAATACAAGTACTGAATATTGAACTTGCTGCTTTTCCTCTGCTTCAGATAATATAAAATAGAAAAAACAGACCCATCAATCACAGTGCTGTCAGTTCACACATCATTGTTCATCCCCATCAATAAAGTGTCCAGTCACCCCCAAATAGCTGCGGTTGCCAGCTGAGGTCCAGTGATCTCTGGTATATACAGTAGCAACACACTTGGGCGAATTCTCCAACAAAATGTTAACGTTTGTTTTTCCTTTCGCCGTTGTACATCTTGCAAATTTTGGTCATCACTGTAGTCCTGCACTTTGGCTTGTATGATGGTCACTGGACGCAGTTTGCAAGACCTGTGTTGACCCCTTGTCTTCCACAATGTTTATGGGCCTGCAGTTCATCGCTTGACAAAAGCCTGTTGGCCGCAGACTTGCTCATAAATGTTCTCATTTAACATATATATAATAATAATATAATAATAATGATATAATAATGAAGGGCTTGGCTGTGGCTCACTAAATTGCTAACATCTTCGCTGCAAACGTGAGCTGTGGCTACACTTGCAACTGGGTGCTTTGCGTTGATGTGGTAGGCTAATCTGGAGCTGCCTTGGTGGTAAGCAAACTCCTGCTTACAAAGGATAAATGGCATATTAATGTAGCTTCATCATTAATAAAGGAGTTGTGGAGGCGTTTTTGAAATGTAAATTACCCATTAGTTGGACTGACAACTCTCACATGCTCCTCCATTTTCAAGTCTCCTCTCCACTACTTACCTTGCCCTCCACACTACAATGGGAGCCTATCATCTTCTAAACAGGCCCAAACACAATGACAGCCAATCAATGTCCACTTTAGGTTGTGATTGACTATTGTTGTCCACCCCCAGGAGCTCAAGCATAAGAAGCCTAATGCATGAACATGGATTTTATGAAAATCCACTAGCATACAGAAACTGTGAGGAAAAGTTAGGGATAAAAATTAGATTTAACATGATTTAAAAAAATTACGCACTAAACATGGCTGTAATTAATTAATCACAATTCATGCTATAATCTGACACACCTAAGTATGTTATCAGCAAAAACCTGGTGACCATCACCACAATGAAGAGCTTATGGACTCGTAAACCTTGCATGATTTCGCCTTATCTGCCTCAGGCTTGCTTGTACGGTTCCAATAAATAGCTCATTACCTCGGAGGGCTGCTGTATTTCAGCTGTTGTTTTATTTTATCTTATTATTCCTGCCTTTAATGCGGCTTTGTGCGTTGGCAAACACTCTAGCTTCGCCCAAGGACACAGTGGGATCAGGGCAGTCTTTGTGTGTGCACCCTTACCCCGTTGCCATGACAGCGGGCGATGCAAACCTCCAGTTCGGTAAATGATGCATTTTGACACCGGCGGTCTCGACACACCTGTGACAACACAAGCAAGGGGATGTGGAAGGTTAGACACACAAACACACCTTGCCTTGCACCCAATACAACGTAAACAGCTGTTTATTTGCATGGCTCCAATTTGTATTTGAAAGCATGATGTAAAAAAACTTGCTACTTACTGTATGTGGTTCGTTTTCGGAAATGGATCATGCAAATTCAAATTATTGTGCCCCCTGCTGGTAAAATCCTCAGTTACTTGCTTTGTGGACGCTTGCTATTAGTGATGGCGAGATGAAACATTTTTAATTTACAGCATTTTCTCCTTGCATGTGTTTTATGGTGTTTGTTTGTTTTTGCTTTTGCCCATCATTTCTGTGTTTGGACTGTTTGTACGTTGCCCCCCCCCCTGTGGGCCACGGAAATACTACTGCACAGAAAAAATGTGGTAACTGGTGTCACACTGTTAGCAGAAGGGACGCAGTGATAGATAGGTACGTTATTCATCCCCAAGAGAAATTCAAAATGCTATGTACAAGTGTATTAATGCTAAAGTCGCTATAGTAGAGCACAACTGACTGGCTGGCTGCTTCTTTTTCTTCTTTCTAATATATATTGCTCATGGTGCACCCCACAGTAGTAGAAGTGGAATGTGGCTGGAACGTGCTGCTGAGGGAAAGCAAGGTCGTTCTTCCAGTTCAAACTTTGCTATTAGAAAGGTAGCCCTCACTGTTCAAACATGAGTGTCTTGGATTCTGGCTTCGGCTGATTTTTAATAAGTTGTGGCCCACTTTGCTGAGGCGAGGACCCACCTTGCCCTCACCACACTTGGTGCCGGTCACGACGAGGCCGGGGTCGGGAAGGTCGCCCTGGCCATCCTGGGTGCTGTAGACATAGGTGCCGCGACACTTCACCTCCATGCCTCCTGTCTTGATGGTGGTGTCGATGGACACGGCGTTGGTGCCTTTGGGCTTCTTGGCGGCACTGTGGCACTGGATCTTTCCACACTTGGCATCACTGCACATAAACACATGCAACTGTCTTAATGTTGTTTACGGCTGAAAAGCACTGCCTACACACCAGCAGGGCAATGATACACAACATGGGTCTCCAACCTTTTTTCTTCTGAAAGGTACTTTTACGAAATGAAAATGGCAGAGAGCTACTAATCTTTTTAACAATTTATTTTCAAAGCTTACTTTAACTCAAAGTTAATAAACTTGCCTTGCCAGAACATAGAAGCTGCCGTTTGCAGCGGTTTGGAAGGCGCTTGCATTCACCAAACGAGCTGCAAGCATTATATCCCGCCCTCTTCCTGGTCCGACCATGTAAGCTATTCCTTACCAATACACACGCATGCAACAAAATTCACTCACCAATGATTTCACTCACCGGTTCAACCATCAAGGAACCATCATCATAGCGTCAGTTTTTAAATCCTTTTATTCTCCATGATCTCGTGTCTCTGTGTCATGCATGTGCGCCTGTCATTTGCATGAATGTGCGTGAACGCCAGCCATCTTATTCTGGCCCAACGGCAATTTTTAAACAAAGTTTAACTTGTAATTGTGACAAATATAGACAATTATTTGTTAAATATATTCTTTCTATCTCGTACATATATGCTAGCCGTTGGTGGTGTTCTTATATTTTTGGGTTGAAAAAAAATTTACATAGCCAGTGACATACAGCAGGCTTTAACAAAATGTTGGTATCCACAACTATATTTTGTATTAAAGAATGAACAAAAAGATGTTCATTTGCATCTTGTATTTCTGCATGCATTTGTTTTTAGTGCAGGGGTCTCCAACTTTCATCACTGTTACTAGAGCTACTTTGACATAAAGAAAGGAGAGGTGACAGACATATTTGTGCTTTATTTATATGAGTGGCAACATTGAAATGCTTTATTTACAAAGCAGATCTCCACTCCAACAGTGTGGTAAAGTAATGAAATAAAGGCATCATGTCTGAACTCGACAGTTATAAAAATACTAATAGTTGCAGCAAATATTCTTTGACCTTTGGTGAGCAACTCAAAATCAGCTGGTAGCTCAGGAGCTACAGGTTGGAGAACAGTGTGGAGAATAAGTGTTTGATCCCCTGCTGATTGTGTAAGTTGATATGAATAGTCAGGATTTGTATGGTAGGTTTAATGTAACAGAGAGAGACATCCATCCATCCATTTTATATGACGCTTATCCTCACTGTGGTCGCAGGGGAATGCTGGAACCCATCCCAGCTGACTTTTGGGCGAAAGGTGGGGTACACCCTGGAGTGATTGCTAGCCAAACGCAGGGCACATATAGACAAACTGCCACTCACACTCCTCACATACCTATGGACAATTTAGATTCGCCAATTAACCTAACAGAGAGACAGAAGGTAAAAAATAACATAACATGTTAGAAATTAATTTGTATCTGATTGAGGGAAACAAGTATTTGATCGTGCTTCAGTAGTTGAAGAAATCCCTGGTGGAAAGCATAAAAGGTCATTTCTTGTACATCTCAGTTGGGTTTTTGGTCAGAGAAACAGCCCCAAAGCAGAATGTTTCGACCTCCGTGTTTGACAGTAGGGATGGTGCTGTTGGACTCATATTCAGCATTTCTCTGCCTCCAATCTTTCTGCCTCTAATCTGACCACATCCATTCTCCCAAGCTTTGTCTGAGTCATTCAGGTACTGATTGTCGAACTTCAGAAAGGCCTGTACATGTGTCTTTTTGAGCAAGGGGGACCTTGTGGTCACTGCATGATCTCCTTCCATTTTCTTGGTGACTGTGGTCCCTACTCCACTGAGACCATTAACCAGCTCCTCTGGTGTCATTCTGGTCTGGTCCCTCACCTTTCTCACAATCATCCTTACCGCACAAGGCAAAATCTTGCATGAAGCTCCAGAGTGAGGGCAATTGACTGTTAACTTGTGATTCCTTCATTTACTAATTATTACGCCAACAGTGGTCTCTTTCTCACCATCTTGTAGTCTATTCCAGTCTTGTTCAGGTCTACAATCTGACTCTGTCTGTGACAGGTGTTTTTTTTTTTTTAATCCACATAAGGAGTTGAGATTAGGACAGGACTCATGTGTGCTTCAAGGTCTTCACTGTCTGAGTTACAGGATGGTGGCTTGGATCAAATACTTGTCATATTTTGTTACGTTTATTATTAATGAATAACCTTGATTTAATGTTTTTTTTATATTCTGTGTATCTCTCTTTGTAAAAATCTCAATAAACCTAGCATAAAAATGATGGATCGCTTATGTGTGAGTGAGTAAACAAATATTCCCCACTGCACGTTTGGATGTTGTTGATGCATTCGTAAGGTTGAAGACTTTATCATCAACACTAACATCTTCCTCATTGATATGCAGATGAAGACTGGCAAGTACACAAACTCACATGTGCCGTCTGAGGGGATAAAAACTGACAATTACAGGATGATGGCGCAGTGACTAATGCTAAGATTAGTCAGGTTCTGTCAAGGGACATTTTGCATTTACATATCCTCTAATCAGCCTTATGTATCCGCTGCAGCGTTTAATGACTCCTGTGGGGCCACATCATCATCATCATCATCATCATCATCAACTTCCTCATTAACGTAACTAAATTGCTCATTTGGCTCCATTCATTACTGGGAGCAGCACCATGGTGAGGCTTTAGCGTGTTAGCATGTATGAAAAAAATCCATGATTTTTTTTCCCTCCCTAAATATTCACCTCGGACAGGAGGAGATAGACGATTATGTTCTCTCCACTTCATCTAATCCACCAATTTCCTCTTCCTAAAATAGTCTCCTGTTCATTGTGGACATCGTGAGTCACCACACAGCCGAGTACATCTTCATTCACCATTATCACTCACCTTTTCGCACATTTAACGTAGTTGCCATGCTCATCTTTCCCGCAGTTTCCAAAAGCATTCCCTGCGGCGTTGACGTCTTCAAAGCATGCATCGTGGGCCGGCTGGGCACCTGGAAACACCATGCATCCCATAGTTGCTCATTTTGCAAGAAAAAAAAAAAGTCGCAATTGAGCTGCAGGAGCTCACTGTCAATGTGTGGTTTGACCTGTTTGACGGAAACATCACGTTTGCTAGAATATTGAGCATGATGTCAATCAGAAGCGGACGCGTCCTTACCAGAGCCCCACAGCTGCAGGCACTGCTGCTCGTGGGTCAGACACATGCCATTGTAGCAGTATGCCCGTCCGTACTGGCAGGTGGAGCCATCCAGTAGGTAGACGTTAGCGGGGCAGTAAGGCGACGCCCCGGTGCAGTACTCGGGCAGGTCGCAGGACCCGGCCGGGCCCCGGCACATCGTACCCGCCTGTTTCAACTGGCACGGGGAGCAGAAAAAGGAGGCGTGAGGACATGGATTACACGCACAAACTCATGTTTTTGGTTTGCTCCACAGCTCCCCCTATAGGTGTGGAGAGTGATTTACTTTTAACGCAAGGCAGCAATGTCGGTGTTGACGAGGGCGCTGTTAGACCACAAAGGCTGAGTCACCATGGCAACAGCAGGGATGCAAGAAAAGTTGATTAAATGATCCTAATACTTACATTACATATCAGGGTCAAATGACGAGACATTGGGATGCTTTAAAATTTATCATCCATTAATTTATTAATTGTTATTTTTTCATAATAATTAGGGGTGTCACAAGTTCTCGAGACGAGACTATACACGAGATACAAGATTTTAATTACTTTTAAGAACAAGAGGTACAATGGAATAAAACAAAATCGGACAATATATTGCGATCTCCTAATATTACTTCTACTATGTTACACTCTTCTGTACTCTGTGTGTATGCTACAGGCCCTGCTTCCACACACTGAGACAAAGAGACTGTATGGCTGACAAAAGGGCTCACTCCGTTCATGCCGTTGTTCTATGGAACAAACACGGTGCTGAAACCAATGCACAGACTGCACTCTCCTGGCATCTGCCCGTTTGGAGTAGGAAACAAGGAAAACAGACACTAGTGCCCATGAGACAGTTTTTTCCTTAACGAGAAATCTTGTCACATTTAAGATCTTGCAAGATCTTGTGGACACCCCTAATAATTTTAATACAACTTTATTTATCTCTGCATTTCACTAATCCTCTTGATCGGCACCCTGGGATGGAGGAAGCAGAATTTGAACATCCCTTTACTGGACGATCCGCTCTACGTCCTGAGCCACGCTGAGCCAAATGTGATGTAAGATCTTTCTGGAAGTATTTCGAAATCATCGCTGAACAGTGCCTCGGCAGTGGTGCAATCCATTACACAATTAACCACAGAAGACCCCCGCATCCTTCATTTTTTATGTATGCGGTGGAAAGAGTTTGGACATCCCTGGAATAAACAGAGCAGCCACTCGGCTTTGACACCTCTCACTCTGATAGCTGAATGTCAAAATCTGCATTAGATCACTGAGATGAGCGCCGATGATGAGAGGCGCCGGTGTGGTTTGAAGAAGACATTTGATGTGCTGTGACAGGAGTTGTGTTAAAAGTCTACAAGGGTATACAATGGAGTGGTGTGCGTGTGTGTGTTACCTTACAGCCTTGACAGCACACTCCATGGGCACACTGAGCCTCCTCCTTCAGGGTACAATTGTTGGCATTGCAGCAGTCATTGGTGCATTCCTGCAAACAAATGAGGACATTCAGGCTATGTCCACATGGATGTTTTAAATTAAAAGGCATATCCTTCAATGTGTTTTGACCTTTTTGTCCTTAAAAACTTTTTGGAAAGATTTTCAAAACCTTCACCATCTCGTGCATTTAAACCTTATTCAACAACAGAACATAAAGCAATTGACTTACGAGTGCTGATTTCATTACATGCAATGGTAGATGTGCGTGTGTGACTAATAAAACATTAATGTTTTATTAATGTTTTAAAAACACTGATTTTCAACATAATGTACATCATTGCACATTTAACATATCATTATATCGATGAACATAGGCGTTATAATGCAAGGCAGCTTTGGTTGTGGATCTGAGTTCAGCTCATGAAAAATGGGAGTAAAAACAAGTGTTGCATTGATATTTTTGTTGAGTGTATGTTGACGTCGAGTTACGCAGGCACTTTAAACTAATAAGAACACGGTAGACTGATTTGCTGAGCTACTTACACGGGTGTTTCGACTTTTTGGGGTTCCTCTGTATCCGTGTTCGTGTGGTCATGGCCTTACATTTCAACACATCAGAAAAATATAATGATCCTGTCTGTCATGGCTGTTTTGTTTTGTTTTTGTAATCATTTAAAATAAAGTACTTAAAAAAAAACAAAACACCACATGAAGGAATTGCATGAGCAAAAGTTTCACTAATGAAGCCCCAAGTCATGTTATTAAGTACACCATGACACTCAGAAAGTATTAAGAATGAGTGACTTTGCAGTGTGATTCATGAGGCAAGAGAGGATTAAAAGGTACGACAGGCAAGTCAGAACTCTAATGTGTAAAAATAAATGCAGAGGTGCAACACATTGCTGCACACAGAGCATTTCCTGTTGCCATGGTGCCCCCTGTAGCGCAGCTGTTACGCTCCTGCTAACAAATGTGGGACTTGATTCAAGCAAGGAGGAGGAAGGTGATCATGCCGGCAAGCGAGTACGGAGAGGAGATTATGTGTGACGGCAACAACAAGAGCATGAAGTCATGCATGCTGTGACAAAGAAGAAACAATGGAATAATCTCTAAGCAAAGCAAGGACTCTTTTCAAACTTCTCTTTGGATTTTAGTGAGTTGTCTGCAAACCCTAACGTGTTTGTCAAGCAGTGTCTTCTTAGAAGGCTCTTTCTGACCCTCTTGATGTTGCACGGCAGACATTTGAGCAAACTTTACGACAATCTCTCAAGTGTGAGGCAAAGATGAGATGCATGCTGCATGAAGGATGAGGCCAAGCTTAAAGGAGCACCAGACAGACGCTTAATCAATTAATTCATCAGATAGGGGTGAGCCTAGAGCTCTTAGTTCCCTGCTGAATCCTAATTCTTCATCTTGGCAAGACATTTCCGACAATTCTCCACTTCTAATTTGTGGCAACAAGAGTTTGGCATAATAATAAAGAAAAGGTCAACTTTGGGAAGTTTTTTGTAATAAGAATTAAAAAAACACTCATAATAATACATTTTCTGCTAATTTGATACAGAAGAACCTAAGTGTGTACTCACACAAGGCCATTCGTACCATTCCCACTGGGCACTTCACGCCTGAAGTCCGGCATGTTTGGTGAGTGTGAGTGCACACTTCCCCTCATCTGGCATGATTGAAAGAGGTGGTCTAGGGCACGGCACAATCCCATGTACACACACAAGCACATATGCAATCTAGCCAAGTCACTGACTGACTGCAATGCGATAGCTCCTTGCGGGTTATTAATGATAATCACAAAATTCATAATAGACAAAATAGAGTGGTACCCACTAAAGTCAGCCCCTCTATGTTAACCTGTCTATGCTGACCAACTTATCAAGTGGCAGTCCATCATGTTGCTCTTATGACTAAATAGTGACCACATAAGTTGACGTCAAAATACAGTACATGGCCGAATGCTTTTGCCATGTATTTCGCCAAAAAGATTGTTAGCCACTAGAAGGGGCCAGCAGCCTAAGTAGGGAAGCCCAGACTTCCTTCTTCCCAGCTACTTCGTCCAGCTCCTCCCGATGGATCCAGAGACGTTCCCAGGCCAGTTGAGAGACATAGTCTCTCCAACGTGTCCCAGGGTCTTCCCCGGGGCCTCCTACTGGTCGGACATGCCCTGAACACTCCCCCGCTGACCTGCGACTGGGGAAGGGAAATCTACATCCAACGTTATTTCTCTTCATTAGGGTCTGATGATCCACTCTTTGGACCTGTTTGTCATGGGTGGCCCTGCCAAGGGCATAAAAGCCCCCGACAACTTTGCTACCTATGACCATTGGAACACACAAACTCCTCCTCCCTGATAAGGTGGTAGCTCAGAGAAGAGCATATGACAACAGAAGAATCAAAATGAAAATATGCACAAATGGTGAAAATTATGTCAACAAACTGCCGTAGGTTAAAAAAAATCCTTTTTTATCGCCCATTATGTTACTTATGTCTCTCCTTAAGTCACAAGTAAATGTGCAAGCAAGGTAGAGTTTCCGTTCCAATTAGGTTATGTCGACAATCGCTTATGTTGACGTTAGTCAGCCAGTTGGAGGGGCACCGATATAAATGGGTTTCACTATACACAGAATCAAAATAATCCAAAAGTCGTGGGGTGCTTGCTCACCTGTGACTACATTTGTGCATAATAAAGCTGCGTCATTTAATGCAATCGCTCATCTTCCAAGTAATGCAATGCTTGACAGTGGCCACCTCGCAAATAATTAGAAAGAGTCAAAATAAGACTGACAAAGAATGCAGAAAGTCAGGGAAATTAGAGTAATTCAGCAGTGAAGAAGTGATGGGACAAGCAAATGGGTCATATAGTACAAATGCTCAGTGTGAACGCAGGCCAGTGGGCCTTGGGAGAGGGAGGAGGAATGGTGCCAAAGTCTGCACAGCATGAATGGTGTAGTGTGAGCATGCCCTAAGAGCCCTTACCTTACCACCATCAAACACCCCCACAGACAACCTCCAAAGCGGAAAAGCCAAATAAAAGTGTACTCACATCAGGTTCGCCGCAGTCGCACTCCTCTCCATCCTCCACGAAGCCATTGCCGCACTTCTTCCCACCCACGAGGTCCTTCATGTTGGGCATGTTGTAGAGACACATGCCTCCCCCCTTCTGGAAGTAGCTGTCGAGGTCACGTTTGCTGCAGTGGCTGAACACCCTGGGAAATGGATGTCTGTGGCAGAAATGGCTACGTGAGCAGGAGGTGGTGTAGCTTTTGTCGTGGCCGCTACATGCACGACGGAATTCGGTGCTTTTAGGGGGCCTCACCCAGTGGCAGCCGCCATGACACAGCCGCCCTGGTCGGCGGTCGCCTCCACGCAGCAGCCGTCGTGGTCGTGACTCATCCCGAAGTTGTGTCCGATCTCATGGGCCATGGTGGCCGCCGCGCCGATGGAGACCTCTGAGTGGTCCTGGGGGCATCATAATGGTGTTTATTTTGGATCAAATCATAAGTAAAGTAATTTAAGAAGTGTGATGTACGCTGGTGTGCTACCATAATCATTTCTACATAATGAATGAAAGATTTTTGTGGTGCAACTCTTGTTGCTGTTTTTGTCCTTTTCTCATCAGCGCTCCAAATACCAACAAGTCAAAAGCCACGCTGTAGCATTGTACCTGTTAAAGTGAATGCAAATTACATTTTTACAAAGTGCACTTGTCTTTGTTATAGCAGAGAGCACTATCTTTCTGTGTTCCCTGTTTCCAAAATAACTGTCTAGTTACGCAGCATTAAAACATGCACACAATGACTTCCTGCTCAGTGCAAAGTAAGCTTCAAAATGCATGCCAGTATGCCAACATGCCACGAAAGGAAGTCAACTCTCCAGCGAAGGAAAATCCAGGGGCTGGTACCCATAGGCCCAGTGAAAAGGGGACAGACCCGTGGGCATACTCAATGCAAGGTAAGTTGAGGGCCCAGGAGGCGGGCTGCCAGTGGCACACACAGCGAATGGCGGCCTCAAAATCCTGGTTGGCTCGTTCCGTCTGGCCATAGGTCTGGGGGTGGTAGCTGGAGGACAATATGGGGGAAGCACCCAAAGCCTTAGAATGCCTTCCAGACAGCAGAAGAAAACTGCGGACCCCTGGGGAGTTCTCGGGAGGGAAGGAGTCCTTGACGGCCTCCGCAAAACAACTCTCAACATCCCACTGAAGGCCCCCAAGGATACGGGACTGGGGTAGGATGGTCTCCTGGTGTGCCACTTCAGAGGGTAGGGAGTGCAGTCTGGAGAGTGCATCAGGTTTGCAGTTCTAGGAGCCTGGGCGGAAGGTCAAGGTGAAGTTAAATCTGGTGAGGAAGCGCGCCCAGCGTGCCTGTCCGGGGTTTCAGCCTCTGTGCAGCGTGAAGGTCAGCCAGGGTCTTATGGTCCGTGTGTGCTCGATGAAGGGGACCTCCAAGCACTGTGCCTCCACTCCTCCACCGGCCATAGCCAATAATTCCCTGTTGCCAAAGTCATAATTTTGCTCTGCAAGAGTCAGGCAGCAGGAGAAGGCGGCACAGGAGTGCAGCTTGTGATCGGAGGTGGAGCGTTGGGAGAGGACAGGCCCCACGTCGGTGTCAGAAGCATTAACCTCAACAAAAAATTCAGAGGAGGGATTAGGGTGGATGGCACAGGAGCCATGGTGAATAAAGACTTCTCAAAGGCAGAATTATTATCTGGGGTCCGCAAAAAAGCTATCATAGTAGATGTGAGACTCGTCAAAGGTTCTGCAACCCGACTGAAATTCCGAATAAATGGACGGTAAAAATTGGCAAAGGCCAGGAACCTTCAAAGGTCCTTCCTCGACGTAGGAACGGGCCACTCGACCACAGCCTAAATCTTGGCAGGGTCGACTCAAAGTTGCCCTTTCTTCACAATGAACCTCAGAAAGGAAACGGAAGGTGAGTGACACGTGCATTTTTTCGCCCTGACAAAAAGCCTGTTAATGAGGAGTCTTTGAAGGACTAGCCGAACTTGTTGGATGTGCTCCTCCGGTGTGGCAGAAAAAATTAAGATCTCATCAAGATTAACAAAAAGGAAGCGACAGAGCATATCGCGCAGAAAGTCACTAATACATCCTTGAAAACAGCAGGAGCGTTGTTATGACCACGCAGGAGCAGATATTCGAAAATGACCGAGGAGTGTGTTGAAACCGTCTTCCACTCACCCCCCCCTCCTGGATGTGAACGAGGTGGTAAAAATTATGGAGATTTACAAGTAGTTTAGTGAAAATCTTGGAGTGGTGGAAGTTGAAAGCGGAATCTAATAAAGGAAGGGGGTACTTGTTCTTAATAGTGACATTATTAAGGGCACGACAATCAATGCAGTGGTGGACCGATTTATCTTTCTTTTCCACAAAAAAGAACCCTACTGCTAATGGAGAGGAGGAGGGGAAAATAAGCCTGGACGTGAGTGAGGAGGATATGGATTCCTCAAGTGCTTCCCTCTCTGGCTTAGACACGCTGTAAAGACGTGAGGAAGGTAGAGCAGCGCCAGGGAGGAGATAAATGCTCCCCGTCGCAGGGAGAGTGACAAGGAAGTGATGTAGCCCGATCCTTGCTGAATACCTCCTTGAGGTCATGGTAAACAGAGGTAAAGTAGGCGAGATCAATTTTAGTGCGAGTGGCCGTTGGGCGGGGACATGCCGGGCCGGTGGGGACGAGACAGCGTGTGTCGCAAAATACGCTCCAATTAATAATAGACGGCTTAGCCCAGTCAATGTGGGGGTTATGTCTGATCAGCCAAATAAGCTCTAACACCACGGGAACAGAGCGAAAGGGGATGACAAAAAACTTCATGCTCTCTAGGGGACTGCCGGACAAACGGAGCAAAAGGAGGTGGGTCTGGTGAGTGACACCCGTCAGGAGAACAAACTACTTTAGCTTTCGATAAGGACATAACAGGAATAGGCAAGCTTTTAACAAACATCAATAAAGCAGCCGTACAAGCCAGAGTAGATAAAGGCACTGATATCAATATCTCTATCTCAGGAAAGCGTACCTGGCAGCTGTAAACGGCTAGCCATTGGATCCAACGTGGCAGAGAACGAGGTCGGGGTCTCAACCGGCGAACAAGTGGCTCGGGGGGGGGCTGGCTGTCAGGGCGGACGGGACAGCGGGAGATGGTGTGGTTCGCTTGTCCGCAATAGAGGCACAGGTGGAGCCATCTGCAAGGATTCCTCTTGGCCGGCGTGAGAGCTGCATGGGTTCAACGGTGCCAACGGAGTCTCCATGAAGGTAGATGGCCGGCTGGGGAGGGAGCGATCATCGAGGCCACTCGAGGTGTAGGTGGGTGCGGTGCATCCACATAGCCAGCCCTGCTCACAGTTGTTAAGGCGCTTGACAATGCGCACTGCCAGGGCAATGAAATCATCCAGATTGCCCGGAGTCTCCAAGGAAATCATTTGGTCCTTAATTCACTTGGCGAGCACCAGGAAAAGTGTCAAGAAGGGCAGAGTGGTTCCAGTCACTCTCTGCTGAGAGTGCGTGGAACTCAAGGGATTGAGCCGCCAGGTGGGCTTCGCTCCATAGCCTTCGCGAATGCAGAGTAGAATGAGAAGATGGCCAATCGTCGGCTCCACTTGGCCGTAGCCCAGGCACCTGCCTTGCCTGTCAGGTGCGACGTCACAAAAGCCACCAGGGAGCGGCTGAGCAAAAAGTGGCCGCCTGGAGCTCAAATGCAGCTCACACTGAGCTAAAAAGGTGCACACATCTCCTGAGTCCCTGGAGAATCGCTTTGGCTTCGAGCGTTGGGGGCATAGGGAAGTTCAGCTGGCTTCTGCAGGCGGCAGAGGAGCAGGATCCGGAAAGACAGCTTCTGTGGAAGGTGGAACGAGAGCTGAGTGGACCTGAAGGGCCGACAGAATAGCGTTGAGCTGGGACTGGAGCGCTGTCATATGAGCATCTTGCCGTTCGGCCAAGTTCTACACACTGGCCCCAAGTGTGCCACAGTGTTCCTCCTGCTTGGCCTGGCGCAGTGCTTGGCCAGTGTCCTCCTGATTGGATCCGCGTCCGAGGGTTCCACCATCTTGGCCGGATTATTCGGCCATGGTGTGGTGCAAGTCTGGACCCCAGACGTAGCGAGTCGCAGGTGAGGTGAACCAAACAACAAAAAGCGATGGTGCAAATAAGGGTAGCACCATATAGCAAAAAACACTAAAGGCCAGGCTGAAGTTGGTGGCTACTAGAACGCACCTACAAAGTTGTACAAGGCTAAAGTTTGAGTTTGGGAGAGATGCAGCATATGTGTAGCACAGAACTAGGAAAAATAATCCAGCGTCTCTCAGCTGCCAGGAATCAGCATCATGTGCCCGCAATATCTCCGCCTCCGAGGGAATGTGGAATGTGACACATTGTCCTCATGTCTCAGGGAAAAGTAGCAAGTAAATGTATGAGAAAGGGTTCGTTACGGCGTTAATTTGGTTATGTCGACAACCGCTTATATCAAAGTCAGGAAGGGAATCAAAGAATGCATTTTTTTTTTTTGTCCTTTTCTAATCAGCTGTCCAAATACCAACAAGTCAAAAGCCACTCTGTAGCCTTGTACCTTTTAAAGTGGATGCAATCAATCCACTTTTTATTTAGTTTTAGTTAGTTGTTTTTTTTTTTTTTTTTTTTGACAAAGTGCATTCCTTTTTATTATACCTGCTGGTGTAAACATTTAACAGAGAGCTGAGTGCATTATTTTTCTGTGTTTCCTGTTAGAACTTTTAATGTACATGATTAGATTTAAATACGCCACAGGGGAAAGTGGCTTGAATAAATATAAAAGTCATCCACAGCGCTGTGTCACACCAACACAGTGACAATATTCCAATGAGAAGTCATTCTGTCATTCAAATTCTGCATAATGACAAAAACATTATTTTAGAGCATGAGTTGCTTTCTACACACTATTTGAATTTGTCATGCCACGTCTGCCTACAAGACAACAAGCAGCCTATTAGAAGCTAATGAAACTATTGATCTCTCCAGCTGGGTCCTTTTGTTTACACATGGTTATTACTTTCGACTGGAAGGAACGAATGCGACGTAATAAATTGCCAATTGGGGTCCGTTGCATGAAAGTAGGATTCACACATCCAGGATAAATGACTGAGCTGAGTTCAACCAATCCAAAACAAGAGCGTCTCGGCTTAATTGGTTGCCCAAAGACCAAGCCAGGATGAGCAGACACAGATTCATCAAGCCAGGTGAAGCCAATCCTAGGTCAGTGCTCGCACGCAACTTCCTTAATTAGACCCGGCTATCGATCACAGATTCACCATGGCAACGAGAGCGGCGTACTTTACCCGTTGGAAGTGGAAATAAAAAAAAATAAATAAAAAGACTTACTGCTCCACTGAAACCATCACAATTACAATCAAAATAGTTAATTGTTATGTTTTTTGCTTGTTTAACAAACCAGGAACAGCAGTGTACACCAATATCTATGAACTCTCTATTGCTTTATTAGTCACCCTAACTCGCTTGTGGTTTCAACAACAGCGTGTATACTTCTGGTTTCCCCTCGCGCACTGAGCCTTCTGGGTAATGTAGTACAAGAGACATTTAGCCACACAATGAACATCTTCAAAAATGTAGCCCTACTCTGATTATGAATGCACTGAAATTGCACGTGAAATCGACTGAAGATGTGAATGTAACTCCATCAGACTGTATAACTCTTATCGTGTCGATGTGTATTTGTATTTATTTGGGATGTGTATTTTATATATAATATGTGGGAGACTGTAAATGATCTAATAAATTAACTAATGAATGCAACATCATCTAAAATCATTTATCTACAATGATTGAAATAATGATCACAAATGTTTAAATACAGTGGGTGTACCGTAGTTGAATGTGATCATGTTTAGTGGGCAGTGGAATAACTATTGGTTTCCATTTATGGTGACTGCTGACTGAGATAAGAGATGAGATTAAGATCCTGGACTTTAGCTTTGTTTGGAGCAGGCTAGTGCCACAGAATAGATATCCATTGTAACTTATTTCATAACATATCCCACTTTTCACTATCCTACTTTTGTGCAGCCGGATCACAGATAAGTTGAACCAGGATAACCAAGATATCCCGGCTTAATACCGTATCCTAGTTTTGTGCAACGGGCCCCTAAAGCTACAAATGTGTGTTATGCTTCCTTTTCCTCACAGTAAACATCTTCATTCTATGTCAGAAATGTTTCATATTTGTAAAATAAATTATATTCACTCATCCCACATTATTGGTGCAGAGAGCCTATCCATATACTTCATTACCTCATACCGCTGTATGCAGGGTTCCTACGGATTTCTACTTATTCCAGACGCAGTGAGCATTTTTAAACATCATGCGTAAACATCAGTGACCCAAAATTAGCCAAGAATGAGTACTTTCATTTCAGAAGCATTTTGGGTATAGACCAGTATTATCTTTGTGTTTTAGGCAAAACAAAATATTCAGCTTTGACTTTGGACCAACATTTTCGCTTTTTTTCTGATATGTTGCGGACCAAACCACTAACTGTTTGCCTTGGGTTCATGTTGATTTGGTCCGTCTGGGGCTTGACCCATTACTCAATCAAAACAACAACAAGCAGATTCATTCTTTCATTCATTCATCGTCCATGCTGCTTATCCTCACTACGATTGCAGGGGTATGCTGGAGCCTATCCCTGCTGACTTCGGGCGAAAGGCGGTGTAGACTCTGGACTGGTCACCAGCCAATCACAGGTCACATATAGACAAACAACCATTCGCACTCACATTCATACCTATGGGCAATTTAGAGCCTCCAATTAAACTAACATGCATATTTTTGGAATGTGGGTGGAAACCCTCGCACACATGGGGAGAACATGCAAACTCCACGCAGAGATGCCCAAACAGAGACACAAACCCAGGTTTTCTGGATCTCCTGACTGTGTGGCCAACAAGTTAACCATTAGGCCACCGTGCCCAAGCTTCAAATTAATCGACTAAAAAAACAATTGTTCGTTGTAGCCCTAATATCATGTACATCAATTATGTATCAATCATTTGTTTTCATTGTTCTGATTTTGTCTGTACAATCGTTGATAATGTTTGCAAATTATGTTTTTGATCAGCATGTGACACAAAACCGCCAAGGCAACAAAATATAATGAAGGCACGCATTGTATCTTTGGGGTCCATCTTTGGAAAAATCAATGTGCTTGCTTTGTTTTGATGTCATGATGTTATTACAAACAATATTGGGGATATGCTGATTAACATGCACGAGAGAATATTCTTATTGCTTGTGGATGCAAACACATCCTGTATTGTCTGAAAGACAATACTGAACCTTATCAAACCGAATATTTTGTGCATGTAAACATAGCGAATGAAGCGTACAAAAACCATCCACTTTCGTCATGAGGCTATTTCATGTAAGTTTCTCTTTGGTTTTTTCCCCATTACGGTTTCAAGGTGTGCTGCTGAATGACTTAGACTAGCTGGCTGCACATTTGTTTTTTAAATATCCTTGGCAATATTCTTCTCAGACATTGATAGTTACACCAGCAGGTGTAACACTGAGAGTCTTTAGTGACCAAGATATGGGGGGGGAGTGAGGCCTCCTTAGGAGAGAATGTATCGATCAACCAAAAGTGGATGATTTCTAACAGTGAGTGAAAAGAACAGAACACAATGAGGACTAAAGTTATTCCCACATACCACGTTGATCCCTCCAGAGTTCTCCAGACTGCACATGCCCTCCAGCGGTGCCATGCCAATAGTTGTCCCCTTGAAAATTACACCGCTGTGACACACACATACATACACACAGAGAGAAAAATCACTTAACCTCAATCTGCTTCCTGTTGATTTAGCGACTCCACAGTGGATGCACATTGATTTCTGATGGCAAATGTCACATCACAAGGAGACTTCCATCCACCTTGTGCACTTGGCATACCTAACACAAGCGAGGCCTGGTCTCACAGTCTCATGTGTTTGTGTCTTCAGTCAGTGGACACGCTCGACCAGACCTGGGTAAACTATGGCCCATTAACCTTTTTAATGTGGCCCACTCATCTTTTCCAAATGATTTTATTAAAACCCTTTCACACTGACAGAATTTGAAATAAGTCTTGAACCATTTGAGAGGAACCATCAAGGCTCTGCGCTTTGCAGTGATATACATGGCATTACGACAATCCGTAGTAGCTCCAAGAAGCTCTAAGAAGACTTGCTGTGACAAAGAGGGACATAGTAGCAAGCTTATACGACAACGTTATGCAGAAAAGTGGGACATTTGGGTGTTTCTTAGCATTGGTTTTCGTGTTTTGCTGTGTTGTTTGTCACATTTTTGCTGTGTTTTTGTTTGGGAAAAAAAAAAAGTTTGTCATCAAACTTTTTGACCAGAGGATTGGTCAAAACCTGGTATAGGGCTTAAAGCAGGGGTCTCCAACTTTTATCACTATTAGAGCTACTTTGACAAAACAAAAGGAGAGGTGACCTATTTGTGTTTTATTTATGACTGATAACATTTAAATTGTACTTTACTGATGCAGATATCCACTCAAACAGTGTGGTCATTGTCTTTATGCTATTTTGTGGTAATTTGTCATAAAATACAGGCATAAAGTCCAAATTAAACTATTCTAAAAATACTCAGTTGAAGTTAGGGGTGTGACAAAATATTGATATATCAAACTATCTCAATAATAACCCTGCGATGGATTATTAATACCCTCTAGCCGCGTATCGTAAAAAAAAAAAAAAAAATTATTAAAATACAGCTGATATAAATGTCTTCCAATGTTCTACCTCAGTGAGTCACCATTTTATATTTCATCCAGGAGGAGCTCCTCATGAGAGTGGTAGAAAATTGGGAAGTCACAGAAGAAGAAGAAGAAAATACAAACAAATGCCGCATAATGGCAGACTTTTGTGGTGAAGTTGAAGGGAAATATGCGCTAGTCGATGACTAAAATACTCAAAAGCCCAGCCGGGAGAAGGCCCCGGGGCAAACCCAGGACACACTGGAGGAATTATGTCTCACAGCTGGCCTGGGAATGCCTTGGTGTTCTCCCGGTGAAACTGGAAGAGGTGGCTGGAGACCGGGAAGTCTGGACTTCCCTGCTGGGACTGCTGCTCCCACGACCCGGACCCGGATAAGCCTAAGAAAATGGATGGACGGATGTATGGAAGGATGCGCCAGCATAGCTGAAATCAAAATGTGAACTCACTTTGGCTTTTATAGAGTTTTTATATAGAGTAAGAGAAATGTTGATTTTTCTATTAAAATGCTAAATGTTGTGTTCAGCTCACATTTATTGTCCACAATGTCCTCATCCTGCTCAACCGTATCTGGATCATTGACTGCCTTTTTCCAGTGATTACATCACTACTACGACACTCCACTAAATATTTATTTTGTTACGCATCTACTTAATAAATTTAATTAACTCGAGAGACATGAGATGTTGTGCTTTCTGAATGAGTTTAAAATAGTGTGACTGTTTGTCAGACACCTAAAATAAAATCCTTTTTTACAGTTATGTTGCACTAAAACAGTCTCATTGTTTTTGCACCATTGCTTGTTGTATTCTGGTTCAAATATGCTGCAAAATATTCTCCCCTTTTCTATCCCACTTGTTCTTATTAGAGTCATGGGTAAGGTGGAGGTTGTAAATATAAACTATGAAATAATTTTGTTTTTGTTTCACCCTATCACCCTATCAAGATATTATCGTTATTGTGAGCCATGGATCGCGAACCGTATTGTATCGTGAGGTACCCTGAGGTTCCTAGCCCTAGTTAAAGCAAATATTCTTTGGCCATTGGTGAGTTGCTCAAAATCAGGAGGTGAGCTACTGGTAGCTCAAAAGCTACCTATTGGAGACCTCTGATTGAAATGGTTCGCCCACCCCTGCACTAAAAGGCTTCTCGTATTTTTTGTGCAAGGCAGTAGAAGTGGAACATCCAAGAAAGAAGAGGTAAGTTGTTGGGCACTCAACATAAAAAGTGTGCTTGACATCTGTCAGCCAAAAGAAATGTGTCATTTTATCACACAAAGCTTTTCACAGCAACTGAGAGACCTTTTTTTTTTTTTTTGCTTTTTAAGCACCACAGTTGATGACTCAAAATTCTCAAAAGTATGACTATTTCCACCTACTTCATCGCACAGACGTCTGCATAAGCGTGTAAAATGTGTCAGTTTTTAAGCTCCAACGTCCATCTGTGAGTGTTGTTTATCCTCACGTTAGCAACTGGGCGTTGTCGTGCTTCTTGCGGGACTTCAGCTTCTGTCGCCACTGCAGGAAGGACCAGAGGGTGGCGTTGGGCTCTTCGCTGACAATGCATTGGTCCCGATCGGTCCAAACCTCCAGACCAATCAGAGGAACACGGATGTTCAGGGCCCTGTAGAACTGAAAAGACCATGCAAAGAAAGAAGTCAAGTCTAGCCACAAATAAGACGTGCAGCTCACTTGGCTTACCTTGTCCACATAATTGGCAATCTCCATGATCCTCGCCTTGATTTTCTCATAGTCTTTATTCTGCCGTTTAAACTGTAGTAAAGGAGAGACGGCCAAGCATCAGTGGCAATAATGAGGGGAGAAAAAAAAAAAAGTCTTCCTGCTGAGACAGTGTAAGCTAATAAGTCCCACTTTACCGCTTTTGAGTCTGTCCATCATCATAATTGTACACATTATACTGGGATATGACTGCACTTAGAAGGAAAATGTCCTAATGAAACCTGAGTAATATTTATGAAGACAGAGCATCCCATCACTGAGGCATATTGTCTATCCTCTTCTTCATTAAGTGGACACCTCAGTGTGAAAGAAAGAAGACTTGGATGTGAGTAAGGCGTACCAGCGTGTTGTCAGCCACGATGTAGAGCTCCATGTACTTGGTGGTGCCCCACGTGTTCCTTTTCACCTGTCATCAGGGACAAAGGAAGCACAGTTCAGTCAACAGGACTGACACATTAAGAGTTTGACACACTAGGTGTGAAATAAAACCGTCTTCTTTGATTTTAAGAGCTCTCACAAAAAAAAAAAAACAACCAAAAAACATCTGTTTTGGTAAGAAGGACATAGGTGCTGGCGTCGTTACCATGGCAACCACAGATGCCACTACTGTACACTGCAAAAGGCTACGATGGACCAGCCAGTCTCTTGCTGTGTTTTAATGCGAGCAGACACACCGTAGTCTTCCTTAGCCAATCACTACACATATCGCTGAAAACAAATTAAAGCTTGCCACTAAACAAATCTTGAAAAAACCCGCTAGGGATGGCCCAATCCAATATTGGTAATATTGGTATCGGTCCACATACAGGTGTCCTACTGATTAGATATTTAAAAATTCCGTATTTTTCCAGACTTTCTCCAGACTCACTAAATATATTTGTATCATTAGCGCTGCAACTATTAATTAATTGATTACTTAATTATCCAATAAACTGACAACTATTTTGGTATTTCATTACCTGTTTTTGTATTTAAAAATGTAAATATCATCCGATTTCGGTAAATGTTAGTTTTCCTCTGTCAACTTCTGTTACTTTTGAGCAAGCCATGGTACTCAGCAAGTAAACAAACTATTTAATTGGCTCATTTTGAGTGATGTCACCATGTTTGCTGTCACGTAACCGTAATAACTGAAGTAATTACGCCAGCAAACTGCCTGATCAGTCCGCTAGAATGATTATATGTTATTATATTTCCCATTCACTTTAATAGGTTGCGGGTCTGTAAAGGGCCATCACTGGGTCCGTATCTGGACTGAGGTCTGCCTTGGTCCGATTACCGATTACTCGAATTAAAACAAAAAATAATGATTAGTTGCAGTCTTAGTATCATGTACGGTAAATAAATTATGGAATGAATGGCTTGTTTTCATTATTCTGTATATGTATGCCATTATTCCACTATATAATTTCCAGAAGATTACAGCTAGGTAATGGAGCTCATACAAAGGGTTGGAGTAGGTTAACAGCAGAGGGTTGTCAATCTTCCCAAATGTTTTCCGGGATGCCTAGCCCACAAAGTCTCACACACAAACATCTTAGCTGCCCCAGCAAGCGCATTAGAAAAACAGATCCACCAGATCCCCCCCCCCCCCCCCCCCCCCCCCCTTTCTATGCTGGCATAGGAACCGTGCGTGTACAGGATCAGATAGGAGGAAAGAAATATAACCCCTCCGATCCGATCCAAAGGGCAAAACTATCGCGTAACTTTAACGTTGCACAACACGGCGTAAATAGACACTCTGCAGCTGCAATGCACTGTTGTGCAGTAGCTAGCAAACACAGTTGCGAGTGTGTGAGTCAGTGAGGCTTACGCCGTTTTCATCTCAGTTGTGTGGAGCTATTTTAAAGAAAAGAAAAGTCTAGTGCAATTTGTGTGACGTGAGTATCTCAATGGGAGACAGCAGCATGGGATATTTCAACAACAACAATTTGATAAAACATTTGCAAAAGTACCATGGAGTATGCAGAGTTTTTACAGTCCGCTAGTCCTATGAAGAAAGCTGAGAAGAAAGCTGAGGCGCGACAACACATCATTCAATCCACTGCTGTATTGGAAGATCCACCAACCTTGACTGTCACCCTAAAGTAAATTTCTGTGCACCTTCAAAAACTGTGGAGAGCGAAAGGTCCTTCAGCACAACCTTTGTTACAATCCATAAAAGGAGTTATCAATTGCATTTCAAAAGAACATATTTTTCACAATATGAATAAAACTGCATAAAAAACTGGCCTTCATGGTTGTCACTCACAGCTGTTGGTATTCATGTACATGACCATGTACACACACACACACACACGCACACACACAAGCAGTCTAAGAGAGGCGATCAACAATATGTAGTCATATTCTTGTTACAATATGAACATTCAAAGATAGCTAAAGTTAGTAGCTAAACTCTGACAAATTGCTATCATTAGCTGACAACACATTAAACTAGTGCGCATGCGTGTATTACGTTGGCGTACTCAAAGCAGGAAGAGGCGGATATAATGCTGGCAGTATGTTCGAATGTTGGCACCCGCTAGGCAGCTGGCGGAAGTCGGTGCATACATTGTCCCTTCAAAAGACAGTATCTCACAAAAGTGAGTACGCTCCTTAACCATTTTTATTACAGTACATCTTTTCAAGTGAGAATACTAGAAATTAAGCGTGGATATACTGTACTTTGGAGTAGTCTGTGTACGGCTGGTAGAGAAAGCGCCATTCGTTTTGTAATGCTCATTCAGAGTATTTGCATAGTTTAGTTGTCTTCAGCATAAATGATTTTTAACTGTGAAAGTTTTCCTTTTATTTTTATCTCATGCAAACACACAGAGGGAAAATCACGATTTATTGCAACTTTCATTTCCTCCCACAATTTAATTGCAACAAACATAACTTCCATCATAATTTATTGGAAAAATCAGGCATCTTAAAAAAAAAGCCTGAAAGATCCTGAGTGGAATGGTAAATTGCGTTCATTGTTTAAAAAAATGTGCTCTTATGCAAATAAAAGAATGTTTTTGTTAGAAACCCTGTGCTTTTTGGGCTAAGGTTACAAAGAACGCATAAAACAAATGTGTAAAATCACAAGCTGATGCAATGCTAGTAAAGAAAATAAGCCTCAAAACATTGCAACTTTTGCTGCAACTTTGTGAAAAAGCTGCTGTGAAATCAGGCATGTTAGGCCACAACAATCACAAAAAAAAAAATCCTGGAGTAACTGCTTCAGGGGAGCAGAATATTTGTTCCACAATTTGAAACATGGTGTTTTTTTTAGGCCTATATAGAGTAAACTACATGCATACCAATCTATTACTATAACAAGAGGCGAAAAGAAGGTTTGTATCGGCTTGGTAGTTATCGGGTGACACACAACACTGTAGTATCGGTAACGATGTAAGACCTGAAAAAGTGGTATCAGGTTATCCCTACTTTAAAGCCCGTTTTACGACTCCAGACTCCCTCTAGAAGTAGGCTTCCTAAGGTTTAAGTACAGCTATTAGATCGAGGCCTTGCTGTGATTAAACCTCATTGATTAACATGTAGACAAACTGCTGGCTCGGCTATGTGGCACCACCATAGTGCACTGGAGTCTGTATTGTTGAAGCAAACAAAAGCCTCTGGACCCAGCGTGGGTTCGCCTTGCGCTGGCATTCTGCACAGCCGGGATGGATGAATGGGCGCCAGCCCAGGGAAATGGGAGCGCTAAGGGGCGTGATGCAGGAATGAGAAAGATAAAGAAATGGAGGAATAGGAGAATGATGGTGGCCTAGTGAAGCGCTGGGAGGGCTTTTGCTAATGTTGTGAGGTCCTTAAAGAGATTGATGTGGAGAATTAATGATGGAAAAAAAAGACAGAGCCGTCAAGACAAATAACTCTACCAGCTAGGAGAGCAGTGAAGTAAACTACATTCATGTCATCTTTACTAAAGCGAGCATCAACCTGAAGCACCGAGTCAAACTTGGAATTCAACAATCAATTACACACAAATAACAATTCGCAACCATCAATTGATCAACTAATAAATACAGCATTTGCACTCACCCTTGAATGATGTGCTCTGAGGAGGTTGGTTATGTGAGAGGACAGTGTAGACACTGTGATGTGATGGCCTTGACCACACGTTCCACCGTGAAATTCCAGTTGGTCCGCCGTCAGCAATGAATGGTGGTGGGGAGGACCCACGCTGGCCATTGGCTCCAGGTAGAAAGTTTTGTTAGAATTCAAAGATATCAGGCCCCTGCATCAAAGTTGGGGGGGAGGCAAATGACTCTCGCAGAATAAACACAGTGCACTGAGGGAAAAATAACATTCACCCCCAAAACCTTACATCACAGTTGTTAAATGTCTGGCCCCCACACCTTATTTTCTACCTACGGTTGGATATGGTTTAGGTATTACCCGATACTGGTGCCAAATTGGTACTTTTAAAATGGTGCCTGTGCTTAAACGTTGCCCAAACTGGTGCTTAAAAAAAGGAAAACAAAACACTTGTTTGATGGAATTTTGTGATATGCAAGTTGAAGAGAATAGTAATTTAAATCAGGGTTTCCGCTACATGTAATGGATCGTGGCACAATGCCCCAGTAAAATAAAAGCCGCCACACCTTGGAAATGAGGTTTTTTTTTTGTTGTTTTTTTAAATGTGAAAACAATGTTAAGTAATACATTGTACAAACGGACATATATGCTATATCAGGGGTGCCGGTTACGGCGATCACAACGGTAGTGTGGGTCGCGTACCAGCCGCATCATAACAGTTTGTAGATGTCATATGCCATCAGTCACCTAACATTAAGCCTCCTTCTGATTTGCTCTTTTGCCTCGGCAGCAAAAAAAAAGTGGAGAACAGATTTTTTTTTGCAGTCACACAAGGATAATTTCATCTTTATTATTCATATTTATTACTCCAATTACGGACAAACTAAGTCAGCGGCAAGATGCCTATATTTATAACAAAAGTTATGTGTTCACTTGTAGTGGCTAGTTATGTAGAAAAAATAAGTCGTTTCATGGCTGACCTTCGCGTCATGAACTCAAATATAGAAATCTGTTTTCTCCAAGTTTGTTTGTTTAACTACTATTTCACAATGAGTTGCAAAATGTGCCCATTGCTGACTTGACGTATTGTCTTTTGCATAATCCTGATTTCTCGTATACAGCGTCTGTAATGCCATCCATCCATTCTTTTTCTATGCCGCTTATCCTCACTTGGGTCGCGGGTATGCTGGAGATTATCCCAGTTGACTTCGGGCGAGAGGCGGGGTACACCCCACACTGGTAGCCAGCCAATCGAAGGGCACAACCATTCACACTCATTCATACCTATGGACAATTTAGAGTCGTCAATTAAACTAACATGCCTGTTTTTAAATTGTGGGAGGAAAAACTTTTCACTACACTTTATTTTTTAAAATGTGCACTTGAATCACCTGTCTGCCCTGTTGGCAGTTGACAGAAGAAAAGGCAGAGAGAAAGGTTTTTAAAGTTAAATAATGCATTTCTTGTTGAAGCCTTTAAAAACGACCCTAATGTTGACATTTTTACTAACAGTAAAAAAAAAAAAAAAAACCACCGGCACGACAGTGGCGCCAGTCCACCTCACATGTAGCCCACCACCACAGCTTCAGAAAAACAGAGGGGAATAAATAGGAAATAAAATTCACTATATTTAAATTTAATATTTTCGTAGTTAGTGAATAGAAAACCTGTTTATGACCTTCTAAATCATTTATTATTTAAGTATGTATCTATTAGAACCACCTCGACATGAACACCCCTATAGTCACCTTTACACTCATATTAGATAATATAGTACACATAATAAGAGTAAATAAGCCATTTAAGACAAATAGCACTCGTCCTCGTGTGTCTTACAATAACTGTGTTACCCAGGGGAGCGGCGAGACAGGCGTACAAGGAGTGGTGTCGGAGGTTCGGAGTAGAGATTTAGCTTGGCATGGGTTACAGCTGCAACAGTAGCCCGTATTTTTATTAGGGATTATTGTGCCAGCCAATTCAAACCTGCAATAAAAGCCCTTTGTTCCAGCAATCAAGTCGTGTGTGTGTGTGTCTCTCACTGAACATTAGAGTCACATTACTGACACCTAGAGACCAGTGTATAATACTACATATGATTCACAGCGTCTTTGAATATGTATTCTGAATGCCTGCAGTATATATTTTTATTTTAGTTAATTTAGCCCTATGCTTTAAAATGCTTAATTTAGGCAAAAATATGTACAATTTACTTCAATATGCATGTTTTTTGACAAATAATAGGAGGTATTCAACCACAAAACGGCATGATTTATTAATGAATATATTTTTGAAAAAATGTTAAATGAGAAATTGAAGCAGTGACGAGGTGAGGAGTATTTGTATATGAAGTGCATGCACCCTATCCTTCTCCAGGAAAAGCCCTGTTACTTTGTTGTCTGATCACTTTCTGTGGAGCTTGGCTATACAGTACTGTATGTATAATCCTCCATCTTGGCGGTCAACTTCATTCATTCGTTCAGCAGAGCATAAAATATGTTGCATTTGACTTATTTATAAATCTAGCTCTAGCAAGCACTGCTGTTTGTGTATTTCAATAAAGTTAAAAAAAATAAGCTGGTACTGGCTTTTCCTCTCTGCAGAAGCACAGCAGCTACAAGTACATTCCAGCTCATGGATGCCTCAGACGGAGTACCTCAGCGCCTCAGCGTATGACATGTCTATGTATTCAATTTTTTTACATTGAAAATATGATGTCACACTTCAGTATGCACACATTTATACCTTAAAACCCATCTCTGCCAGTTACGTTTTAGAACTTCTTCCCAGGATGCATTAAGAGGATCAAAATGACTCCGGAATAAAATGAAAAAAGGAAATCCTAGTCCTCCCTCCTAAATGCAGTCCAAATCCATGCTGCTTGATGCAGAAAATAAAGCTAATAATAAACTTATCTTAAGGAAAAAAATACACGAGTGTGACTATTACAGCTATTATCTAGCCAATTTCCATGCAAATTATTCCGGACATGAATCATATGGGAGCTCATTTCTTTTTCTTGTTGAAATATTAACAGAGGTCAAAGAGAGCGTGCGTAGCCTGTAAGCTGTGGTGTTATGTCATGTTAGTAAAATGCACATACCTGACTCCTGAGCAGGTGCTGAGGGCCACCCAGGAATGTGGATGTCCTTTCACGTGGCCGTGATAGAAGCAATGATTCTGGAAGACAAACCAGAGTGTTTTAAAATGACTCCTATTGTGAGTGCAGGCTGATACAAGCCATTTAAGTCATTCAATCACAGCCATTTTTCAAAAGACAACCCCTTCAGTACCGGCCATTTTAGTCTATTTTGAATATTGTGTTCTATGGCTATATACTGTAAACATGGAACCTACCAATAGAAACATTATACTCCTGTATTTCATCAGAAATAAAAAAAAAAAAAAATTGTGGTATTAATAAAGATATGGATGGACTACTCCCAGCATTGCTCGTTTATTCAGCCATGTTAGATCACACACACCAAAAACCAACTCTCGCGATACTTAGTTTACACAATAGTACGGTATCATGTAAGGCACATTCATTTGACAAAATGAGAGTGTTACACAAACTAGTCAATTTGCTGCATCAACAATAAGTTCCATCCTGGCAAAGAAATGATAAATCAAGGAAGCTAATGTTGAAAGATGACCAACGATCAAATTCCTCACCGTCTTTCCAACAAGTCTTCAATAAAAGGTAAAAGTGATGTTAAGTCTTCATTTAGCAGTTTCATTCATTTAGTTTTCTGCATGTAAAACTACAATTATTCTCTCGAAAATGTATTTTCTGTTAATATTTTTGGGTGTCTGGAACGGATTCATTGGATTTACATTATTTCCTATTTGACCAAATTCTGTTTTGATGTTGAAGTGAAACGCGAACAAGCTGCCCTGACTCTTTGTGAACTTTTGGTGATATGAAAAGCAGCTGCGAAGCTCTTATCAGCAGCTGATGTTAAAAGAGACTTTATCGCCACTAGCTTTAAATTATGCAAGCAGGTTGATTTTTTTTTTTAACCATCCCAAATTGTCAGTTCATCAGAGCGTGAAATGAGCTCTTTCATTCCAGCTCAGTTATAGCGAACATACAAATTAATTGTCAGCGAGAAAGAACAGCTTCTACCCCGCCCTGCCAACCCTGCAAACATCCAGCAATTAGTCTGCTGCCAGAATGTGATGTGAATGCTGCGGTTGTGATGTGCTCACACACAGCTTGCAGCGGGCACGTGCAGGTGTCGTCTCGCATATGTCATCTTCTTAAACACAAAGACGCATAATTGCAATTGCAAAGTGCTTTGCAAAGCATATTATTAAACGGGCTAACAAAAAAAAAAAAAAAAAAAACTTCAGGAGTAAAATTACAAAACATTTTCTAAAAAGGAGGCCGTAAAATTAGACATTTCATTTATGTTTTGATATATTTACAAAACAAATGAAAACTGCATGGATAAAACGGATAAGTGGATTTTTTTTTTTTAAATACACTAAGTCCCCAACTTACGAACACAATTGATTCCAGACGACCGTTCGCAAGTCGATTTGTTCTTAAGTCGGAGAAAAGGTAATATTACCAATTATATAGGTACTACATGTATGTGTGTGTATACATATACACATATACCTGTATGCATATTGTATGTATGTAAATATGAGTTTGGATGTAGTAGTAATATTAAACGAGGATAATTAATGAAAAAAAAACAATAACAATAAAAATGATATAATAATACATAATGATAAATGTTATTTACCTTTGAAGAGGAGTGGTCGAGCATACGTCGTTGTGGTGGAGGAGGAGGAGTTATTGAAAAAAGGACAAATCATTGTCGTCGTCGTTAGACTCTTCTAAAAGAGGTAGTGTTCTGTGGGTGGTGTAGAATTAAGCAGGCCTATTAACTCTTCATAAACTTTAATCACACGCTCTGTCCGGGTTGTATCATACAACCCTTAGCCTTCTTCTCTCCTCTTCCTCGTCTTTCTCTCCTGTTGATCCCATTAGCAGTGTCACAGTGCCCTCTACTGATCAAGCATGTAGCAGTATAAATACTGATGGAGCGACTACAAGGCAAAATAAAATAAAATATAGACCAGTCGGCTTGTGTTCGTATCCGCAAATGTTCAAAAGTCGGATGTTCGTAAGTTGGGGACCTAGTGTACCAATATTAATTTAAAAAAGCGACTGCTTCACTACTAGGGGTGTAACAATACATGTACGCGTAATCACATTTTTCGATACCCAGTTCCCACACAGCACACATTAAGTGATTGGAAGTGTAACACTTTCTCACGCGTTTAGTCCATAAAACAAATACAGTTCAGCGCAGCCTTTGGAGTCATGGCTAGCGATAGTGCCAAGGAGAAACCAGTGCTTGAAAACCCTCTTCAGTGAGTAAAATCGTCTGTTTGGGAACATTTTGGCCTTTCTAGTGAAACACGGACGAGGGAGTCCGAAAATCTGGTGTGACTACCATTTTCCTTAAATACCGTATACTCTGACCCAGAGCATCCCAAACGCTCAGTGACTGGCATGTCCGGTGCGTATGCTGGCCATGCAAGAATTGGGATGTTTTCAGCTTACAGGAATTGTTGATCCTTGCAACATGGGACCGTACATTATCATGCTGCAACATAAGGTGATGGTCGTGGATGAACGGCACAACAATGGGTCTCAGCATCTCAAAAACCATCGACAAAATGCACCTGTGTTGTGGATTGCGTGGCCCATGGTGACGGTGCGGTTATGGTACAGGCAGGTGTATGTTATGGACAACAAGGTTCCCAGTTCCTGCAAGGCCAGCACACTCACCGGGCATGTCACCCATTGAGCATGTCTGGGACGCTCTGGATCAGCGTATTGCTCATGACCTTTTAATGACTATTTTGTCAAGACAAATAAATAACTAAACAAATACACATGGCACTTTTTCTATAATTTGTATTACATATTGTAGTATTTGTCTTATTTTGCACAAAAATTGTTGATTTGTGAAATGTATCCAGTGGCATCGCAGTAAAAGAAGCATAATGTACTCATTCATTCCACGAGTTGTGACCTGACATTAGCTTGAGGGAGCTGCCGCTCATGTCGGTCTCTGTTGATCATGGTATCAGTAATGAAGTGCTGGACAATAAAGATATCAGTAAGAAAGCCAATATCAAGCATCTCAAGATTAAATATTTCTCAATTGAATTGTAACTTGCTGTCCACCACCCGCCATCTGGCACAATCACAAAAGTAGCAATGTGGGGCGGCACAGTCCATCCCGAGAGGGGGCTGGCTGCAGTTTTACCTCAGGTACACTGCATTATAGAATTACCTCCATCTATAATTCCTTTTGGAAGACATACCTCACAAGTGGCAATCTAATAACCGTCTCAGCCAAATCAGTTTAGCGGAGCGCAAGTCAAAGGGAGAAAAAAAGGAGAATATGAATTCTTCTGCAATGTAAGTGAAAAATCATCTTTGTATGCACAGGATAATGCAGGAAGCAACACTGACAATCCTTTTAACTTCATCTGTTACTCCTCACGTTGCCGTTTGACTGCACGACTCTCTGTGTGTGTTTTTGCCATTTCCACGCGCATCCACACGCCCCCACTCGCGGCTCGATCATGATTGGATCTCATGTCGCCGTTCTTTATGCTAATGAACCCAGCAAGAGGGAGCCATGTTGTGCCTGAGCCAAGAAATTATCAAAGAATGAATTTTAAAAGTGCACAGAATGGCCTATGTGACGTTTATTGCACTTTCTGCAATATTTACAGTCAAATGCCAAATGTTTTCACATGGATTGGCAAGCCGATTGATTTGGGTAGGTACAGTGGGGAAAATACTGTATGTATGTGATCCTCTGCTGATTTCGGAAGTTTACACCCCTTAACAGCCCAGCCCATTTAGGTTTATTGCAACAGAGGGAGACAGAATTTTGTCAGTCGCTCTCACTGTGGAGATTTCACCTTGTGGTATAAGGATGATTGTGAGAAAGGTGGCAGACCAGCCCAGAATTACCAAGGAGGAGCTGGTTAATTATTTCAAAGGAGTTGGGACCACAGTCACCAAGAAAAGCATTAGTAACACACATTGCTGTCATGGCTTGAGATCTAGCAGTGCCCAGAAAGTCCCTTTGCTTAAAAAAAAAAGACGCGTACGGGCACGTCTGAAGTTTGACAATCAACACCTGAATGACTCAGACAAGGCTTGGGAGAATGTGATGTGGTCAGATGAGACCAAAATTGAGCTTTTTGGCATCAACTTCACTCAACATGTTTGGAGGCAGATAAATGCTGAATATGAGACCAACAAACACCATCCCTACTGTCAAACATGGAAGAATCTTTGGAGCCGTTTCTCTGACCAAAATCCCACCTGAGATGTGTGCAACCCTGGTGACCAAGAAATGTCTGACCTCTGTGCTTGCCAACAAGGGTTTGTCCACCGAGTACACGACGATCAAATACTTTTTTCCCCTCAAGCAAATACAAATAAATGTATAACCTTTATTTCTGTAATGTTTTTTTACTTTCTGTCTCTCTGTTACAATAAATGTACCATAAAACTTTTTAAAAACTTCATACTGCATCTTTGTAAGGGGATAAACATATAATACTTATTTTCCCCACGGTATAATGTTCTAGCATTCTCCTAATGCAAGTAAAAAAGACAGCATTGTGTTTTGCATGTTACTTACGGTGTAGTTGTGATTAGTCACAGTCACTGGCTGTCCATCGTCTGTGTAGTAGGTCTCTGTGAAGTCTGCACCCAAAAGCTCACTGGATAAAAAAAAAGAAAAAAAGAAAAAAAGAAGAAGATGCGAGCGATTATGATTTAATTTGGATGGAGACAACACAAGCGCTGCCGCAAGCAGAGCTAAATGTCAACGCACAGGCCTCACTTTGTCTGTGGGGAAATCCATTTCAACTTTACACTCGAGAAGCATCACCAACAATACGCAGCGTCACAAAATGATTTCAAGATAAAGACGCGTTGTAAACACAGCAGAATGCACACAGTGTTGTTAGGATGCTGCCTGGACATATGCATGTATCACATGTTCGTGACTACCAGGAAATAATTAAAACACTCTATTGTATGTGAGGACGCCCGCCGGGTTAAACAGGAATACCACCAGGCCAGTTCATTCTTCATAATGATGCATGGTCACATGCTGAATTTTAAATGGAGCAAGGCACACATTACTGGCAATAGGAAGTGAACAGTTAGCTTCTCACTCGGACTCTGCGAGCAGTCATTAAGGAGAAAACACATCCATCTATCACCATCAAATGTTGTGTGCATTAGCTCTCGCCAATTCTAATCGCTACAGATTACACCTAGCTGGCTTTAATTAAAGTCAGCAATAAGGAAGAGTGCTGTAACACTCTTATCGAGGGGCAAGGGTAAGGAAAGCCAAAAAAAAGAGGTGTAATTAAAGCTGTATTGTTTTTCCGGCCAAAAGCAACAGAGAGAGGTACTTTCTTCCTTGTTGTTGTTATGCACATAAAAACAAAAATGTAATCACAATGTTCACAGACAGAAAGTGAATGGCTTGGCTGCAGTTTAATGTAATTATGTAGAATTCCCAGCCTTCTCAGAGAATTCTGGAAAAACAGAACGAGCATTTGTGCTTCAACAACTGACCGCAATTAAACACAGCAAACAATGAGACACACCAGTGGTGCCACAAAAGGTCAGTTTCCATACAATAGAGCACTTGTATGCTTGGTGCTACCTATAATTAAACTGGAAAAAAGCAGTCAGCACAAAGGATTGTAGATGACAAATGTATTTTAGTATGTTGCAGCAGTGACCTGCTGTCAGGGGATGCATGGAAAGTACAAAAATCATAATAACAAAAACCAAATAAATGTGTTCACCAGTCTGTGCATATTGTGGGACATTGTGCAAGACAAATTCGCAGAATTTTCGCATTTCCTGTTCATTTCCTGTTCACCTCACTTCACCCGCACACACTGTGTTAATGCATGCAATTGGCACGTCTGCTGCTGTCTCTGTGTGTCACCAATTTAATGTTTGCAGGAGCGTCTATTATACACCGTAGATTGCCACAGTCTGGTTAAAGGAATGTTTGTGACAATTCCCACTAATATGCGATCGAATTCCAACATAAAAAAACTTCATGAGCTCCATCAAATGAAGGCTGCCATTTTCAGACCTGCCAAACAAATTTTATGTGTACCCTCCCTTGCAATCGCCCTTCCAGTGTGCAAGACAACCACCAGGATAAAAGTAAGGAGAGTTTTCTGTCTTTTTTTATTAGTTTCATTTAATTATTGCATTTAATCTTTTTATTACTGCATTTTACAGGTATACTGTATGTCCTTCATGTGTTCTGTGTAGAGTGTGAGTGACTTAGGTGTTAATTTAGCTATAACTTAGGTATACGTAACTTACATAAGAATCGGAATCGGCAGCATAAAACCCTGATCGGAGCATCCCTAGTTATAAGGAGTAAATTGTCTGATGTGGACGGCTCACAGTAAGGTATGGATCACAAAGCAAATTTTCATTGAGTGCGTCAATGCCCCTGCTCATCCTCCAGAAACATTTGGATTTAGATTTTTTATTTGATTTTTTGAATTTACATTTCTTTTTTTCCCAAAATTGCTTTGGTTTTTGTACATTTCGGTCAGACTCTTTGGAACGAATTACAGTCGTCCCTCGCAATATCGCGGTTTGATTATCGCTATGATGTGTCTTCTCAGAAATTCATGAATTAATTAATGATTGCCTTTTCGCGGTAGACTATGGTATATTATTAGTCAAACCATATTGAAATACAAGTGATGTGTAGTATTCTGGTCCCTCGATGGGACTAATGACATACAGTTCCACAGTGTTTACATGCGGTCTTCAGCCGCTGTGGAACATATACAGTACACAACAATGGACGCACAGTGATACGAAGGGAGAGAAAGTAAGGCCAAGCGATTTTGAGGTCCGGTTTTTTCGAGGAGGCATTTTTGTGATGCCAATATTCTTTGAATGCATACTGTTTTGAGAAGCCAAACTCTCCACTTAATTGGCCCCACCAACTAACAAACTCGTCACTGAAATCCAACCAGAACTCGGCTCACGGGACGAAGTGGGGGGTAAGTCACTGTTGATGTACGACACTGCTGATGAGGATGTCATACAACTTCACGTCAAAAAATTCGAACTATCCTTTTAAGAAAAGTGAAGATTTGTTTGCATTCAACGCACACTTTGAGAGTTGCAATGAGTGTTTTCGTTCAGTCAGTGAGGGTTTATCACTTGGTCTTTGAAGAACAGAGAAGGTGTGTATCTCGTTAGATATTCTGGCCATAAGGATGAGGGTGAAGCCAAATGAAAGACGCCCTGCAGGAGTGCACATTGCTCATGGCCTGTCTCACTGTCTTAGACCCTGAAGGTCATACTGTGAGCAATGAGTCCAGCTTGTCTTTAGAGAGACAATGAACGAGATCTCTCATGGTGGTACATGAAGCCAGCTACTTCCTGAACTGGACAGGAAGCGTGAATACACAAGCCCACAACAGCCACTGCGGTCTGTCTTCATCTGCCATGCACGACTTCCTTTCCTCTTTATTCCATTTCCTGTGAGCCTTTCTAAACCACTGCAGACTATTCATTTACTGCTCCTCAATCCCTCTCCCGCCCGCCTGTACACCCCTAAACCCACATCCTGAAAGATTTATTTCTTTTCATAGCGCTGTTGACTCCGAGCTGCCAGTCATCATCGCAGTTGTCAACCAGAGCATGAAGACACTCCGATAAGGTGAACAAAGCTCTCATTTGATTTCCATCTCAGCCGAGTTCAAACAATGGTTACAAAAAAACATGTCGTAATAAGACAGACTGACGCCTCTCCAGAGGTTAACCAGACTCTCGCACGAGTCCAAACTTCCACCTTGACATGCCGGGTGCCAAAACATGAAGCTGAAGTCAGCACATTATCTAGGACACGCCTCATCAGTGATGTTTTGTACAATAGGATTCAATCTGCCTGCTGGCATTCACTTCCTCACTCACAGAACATCCTCTTGTTGAAAGAGCTCAGATCAAATATTGGCCAGGAGACAAAAAACGTCTGATTATTACCTCCACTAAGAAAACTTTGATTGTTGCTGAGCCTAAACCCTTTTGGATGAGGCAAAAAGTTATACTGAAAATACTGAAAAGATATCAACTTGGTCTGCCATTCTTTTCTTTGGAGGATGCAAAAAGTTGTAGATAATACTGAACGATACAACTTGTTCTGCCATTCTTTTCAATGGCATAGTGTAACGGATGCCAGCCTGTGAGGCTGCGCCAGTGTACGTTGGTAAACCTCACTCCCTCTGACTTGAGAGCTGCGCTGAACACACGGTCGACAGTCCGGGCTTTTGGCCGTGTGGTCAGCGCTCTCATCTCCCATTGCGAAGGTCCTGTATTCGAGCCCCGGTGCGGGCAGTGTGAAGCAGGGCGGGTTACAATAGAACAAAGCAACCAGAAGTCTATCAGACTGTGAGCTATGGCATCGCTACTACGAATGATAATACACTATTATGGAAGTTGCAGTGCGTGAGTCAGAATTGGAACCGCACATTAGGAGCTTTGCGCACACTATAAACACGACAATCTTACCTGCACTTAGTGTTCCCAGCATCACTTGTTTGCCCAGGTGGGTGGCTGCTTTTTTCCATCAGAGTTCAACAGCTGCCACCATGTTAATGTCCAAGCACAAGCTGTAGTAATTTTAAACTTGATTAAACTTATTTAAGATTTCTCAGATCAAAGACTGCATAGGACGTCTATCAAAACATGTGATAGAAACGTCTTCTGCTTCCTGGTAGCGCCCTCTAAGCATCATGAGAACTGTAGGTCTGTAGGTCTACATATTTTATGGGTTATTGTTCATTCTCCCGATAATAAGAAACAAAGTGAAAGTCAACACAAGTTGTGTTGCGTATCTGGTCACTGGTCAAGCGCCAGTAAGGCAAAAAGGCAAATCTGGTGCATGCTTATCAAAATAAAGCGCAGTGAAACATTTTTAGAATATTTTAAAACGTTTTGAAACTAGTTTTGGTCAATATGTACGTAAATAATAAGTTATATATGTATCTATGCAGCACATATACTGTATATACATTCATACACTATATTACTTAAAATTGTTTTCAAGTTTCTAAAAAAAACAACTCATTTTTAAGGTGTGGCGACTTATTTTGAAGTGGCGCACCACCACATGTAGCGGAAACCCTGCAAAAAACCCCCAAAAAAACCCAAAAAAACAACAAAAAAAAGGGCCAGTGCCTCACCAGCCACGAATCTCACCGCACGTCACTGAAAGGAGATATCTATCTATGAAGGTGCAAATTTTTAGATTGTATTGTTTTGTCTTGTGTCACAGAGCACCAAATCTTTATATCAAGGGTGTCCAAACTCCAATTTTGACACTGTGACCCTCACTATTGTCCCATGGACTCTCAACATTAAATAACCAATAAAAGTTTTATGACCCATCTGTTACATTTTTGGTAGAACTCTGCCCATCCATCATATGTGCTGTGTTTTCATCACAAAAACACTCACTGGACATACCACCTTTATGTTG